>NW_016824749.1:4858520-5020680 GCF_001698545.2 Rhinopithecus bieti | reverse complement strand
GGGGGCAGGTAAGAGAGGGCAAGTGAGGGGGCAGGTGAGGGAGCAGGTAAGAGAGAACATGTGAGGGGGGACAGGTGGGTGGACAGGTGAGGGGGGCAGGTGAGGGGGCAGGTGAGGAGGGACAGTTGAAGGGGGGCAGGTGACAGGGCAGGTGGGAGAGCAGGTGAAGGGTGGGGCTGGTGAGGGGGGAGCAGGTGAGGGGTGGGTGAGGCCAAGAGGCACACGCCAGCGGAGAACTGAGAACCACAGAGGCATGAGGCATGACACCTGGACTGAAGGCCCCACTAACATCAGTGTTCTTATCTGGTTTTTCGTCTCTTTCAGATACTTGTTCCCAGGACCTTATCGCAGGTGTGAATCCAGGATTTCCTAAAACAATAAAGACCAACGACCCAGGAGTCCTCCAAGCAGCCAGATGCAGTGTTGAGAAGTTCAACAACTGCACGAACGACATGTTCTTGTTCAAGGAGTCCCGCATCACAAGGGCCCTAGTTCAGGTAACGGTCTGGGTTCTGGTCACATGTCACGAACACCCCTAGGCAGCCGAGTTGCTACAATGCGACACCTAAGAGAGCAGGGCGGATGTAATGTGAAGTCGCTCCTGAGTACAGAGCTCTGGGCAGAAAGCAGATGCATACGGGGTTGGAGTGGACAGCAGCAGCCAAGGCCAGCAACCCCCAGGGCGCGGCACAAAGTTTACACAAAGCACGTGGCTCCCGGGCAGTTACCAGGCCCCTGGCCCAGAGCCCACTAGGCATGGGGTAAGAAGGCACCAGGGCCCTAATGGGGCTCCTGGAGGCGGGTGCCAAGGCTGACGGGGGAGAAAGCCACTGTCTGAGGAGCTGTCCCTGCTGGGACCAGGGTCCCCATCTGGCCTCACCCCTCATGTGCCCTGCAGCCCAGAGGTGTCCTTGCCACTTTCCCCCTGGAGTGCTCACTCACATCCCAGAGTCCCAGAGCTCTGCCCAAGCCACTGCCCTTTCCCTGACTCATTTTTACTGTGCCTGCTCAGCACCCTCCCTCCTAGAGGACCCTCTGGGATACAGCCAGGCCTTGCTCGTCTGTGTCCTGAGAACACCTACTTGCTAATGTGGGACACAGGCTGTGGATGACACCCACCACCGCGTGCTGGCACCTGGAGGGGAAGGGACAGAAGCAGCCCTGTCCAAGGCAGTCTTCATAGTGTTCATGGTTATGCTGGGTCACAGGTCGGGGTGATTTTTATAACCTAATTATTTTTGACAATTGCAAACTTGTGAAGGGCAGCATGCTTTCCTATGAGAAGCATGCTACAGAAGGCAGTATGGTGTGTAGCCAGGGTCGTCACTCCACAGCCTGGCCTGGGTGACGCAGGCCCTCCCTCCTTCTCCGGGAGGCCAGCGGGATGCCCTGGGCCTGAGTCCTCGGGGTTCTCTGGGAGGGGGCTTGGAGGTTGTCCCTCTCCAGCTTGGCGACATTGGGGACAACGTAATTTCCCTAGAGCCGAGACTAAAACCTGAGGAATTTTTCTTCAACTTCTCTGAGACCACAAATGAGAAAGAACCAGGTGGCTGCCATATCCAAGTGGAGAAGGGCTGTCCAGAAACTCAAAACTCCCAACCCCAGGAATGGGGAGGGGAAGCCCACAGACCCCAGGCCTGACACAGAGGCCACAAGAAACAGCCATCATGGGGCTGGAGTGAGGGCTGCAGGGCGGGCTCAGCAGGGCATGCAGGACACCTAGTGTGACGTCCCTCCTGAGTGCAGAGCTCTGGGCAGAAAGGAGACACCTGTCTCAGGAAGGGGCACAAACCCCAGCACAGGGTAGGGAGGGGAGTGGGAGGGGTCTGCAGGCTCTGCCGTAAGCCCGAAGCATTGCCCCAAGACGCCGGCCCACTTCCCTTCTCCTGAGTGGGCACCTGCACCACTGTCTTGAGGCCCCGCTTGCTAGTGGAGGAGCCTGCCCTTCCTCCCCTGTGCCCAGTAACTCAGTCCCTTTGCTCCCTACAGATAGTGAAAGGCCTGAAATACATGCTTGAGGTGGAAATTGGCAGAACTACCTGCAAGAAAAACCAGCACCCGCGTCTGGACGACTGTGACTTCCAAACCAACCACACATTGAAGCAGGTAAAGCAGCAGGCCCTTCTCTCAGATGCGCCCTCTCTTCCCCAGCCCACTCCCTCCCAGGGCTGTGAAAAACACCCTGTCACCATTTCTCTAACACAGCACTCCAAACCTCACCCCTGAGGAAGCCAGGCCTTCCAGACTCCCGCATGACCAAGGATCCGGGAGAACAGGAGGTAGAGCCTGTGCCAGGAGCTCCTCAGATGACATCCTCCCGTCCCAGAGGCGGAGACACAGCTCGGGAAGAGCGTCCTGGGGTGCGGGTGGAAAGGGTCAGAGTAAGAAAAGCTTTCAAACAATCCAGAAATTATGATATATATGATAGATATCATATATAGCATATCTCTGCAGAGAGAGCAAGAGAAAGGAAACATGGCAACATTCAGCAATTATAGAGGTGAAAAGCCTATCTTCTTAAATCATTCAAGTTTTCTGTAGGTTTGAAATTTTCAAAATGAAAATGGGGCAGGAGAAGAGCTCCTCTGTGAGGAGCACCCCTCCACGGGCAGCGGGCTCCCCGCAGGCAAAGTCTGAGCTCTCAGGTGTGCCCTCCTGTTTCAGACTCTGAGCTGCTACTCTGAAGTCTGGGTCGTGCCCTGGCTCCAGCACGTCGAGGTGCCTGTTCTCCGTTGTCACTGACCCCCGCCTCTTCAGCAAGACCACAGCCGTGACAAACACCAGCATGCGTGCTCCCCGTCCCCTCCCACCCATCTCATGACCCGGCCTCACAGACCCTCTCAGGCCTCTGACGAGTGAGCAGATGAAGTGCCGCTGGGTCACTGCAGGGCAGCTGGAATGGGAGCATGGTAGCGCCTCCTAACAGATTAAATAGATCACATTTGCTTCTAAAATTCACTCCTGTTTCTGAGGCTGCACACCTAGATTCCGGGTCTGGGTGTAGGGGACTGAGTCAATGGAGGGAGTTGTGAAAGTAAGGGAGGAGCCCCCGTGGCTACAGGCCCCCAGGAGAGCAGGGTACAGCTCTGGGTCTGAATCAGCAGCAGAGCTGTGGGCAGGGACCCCGTTGGCCACTGGGCACCTTGGCCTGTTGTGATGAACACAGCTGGGAATCAAGATGAACAGCGAGCAGCAGCCATGCTGGCCCTTTAAGGGGAGCGTCGGGAGGTGAGGCAAGCCTTACCAGAGATCCCCTTTACCAAGGGTTCTGACAAGTTGAAATTACTTCCTCTGGCGGCCTGACCAGCCTGAGCTGCTAGCTATAACCCTCCAAAGGCCAAACCCCCAGAAGAGGTGAGCTGTCCACACCAGGAGCAGCAGGGCCATCGCTGTGCCTCCCTAAGGTTCAGGCCTCGCAGGGACTTGCCCTGCTGCCTGAGTGGGGGCAGACCAGCAGACCACTCCCCAGAGCCCTCCAGAGAGGGCGCCCCACTGAAGATGACTGTGCTGGAGGTGCAGGAGGAGGGAGAGGCCACCCAGGGCTGGAGGGCACCAGGATTGGAAGACTGGAAGAAGTGCCAGACTGGGCCACCTTGAGTCCTGGGCACCCCAGAGGACTCTGCTGTGCAGCCAAGGTTTGAGTCAGTGCCCTGCCATGATCCATAGGTTGCGGGGGCACTGCCCAGCCAGGTGCTGTCACCCTTGCTCCCAGCTTCACCTGCGCGTTCTCCAGTCACATCCCCGGGAGGCTGGCTCGGCTGTGCTAGCTGTGACTCTGGCAGTCACTAACCTAACCCCTCGGAGCCTCAGTTCCCATTGGTACAATGAGGCCATGTCTTCTGGAATCATTAAGAGTCAACATATGTGAACAACTTTCAGAACTACAGACCACTCTGCAAGTGTAAGCTGATGATAAAAATCTCAAACTGAGATCTCTGTCCTGTGAAATGTAATAGCTGAATCTTGATGGAGTTTCTGTAAGGGATAACAGAGGCACACGATGAGTCACCCGATTAAGAGCATGTTAGTAATTCACGTTAGAATGAATCCCTTTTATGTTTACAGCAAAAGCGTATCACATATTTAAACCTAATAAGAAGACTACTTCACACCTCACCATGTCAAATTACCAGATAAAACACAGGAAATGACACTTGGAGACAGAAAATCAACAGCTAAGTCAAAATCAAGACTCCTTTGCTGAAAACTGTGAAAAACAGTTTGCCAGCTTCTTTATATTTGTGAAAATTATGCACTGAGAGCAAAGCTCTCTATTCTCAATTTGAAAAGGGAAGTCTACCTATAAGCCCAGCACATTTACATTGTTTGTATGACAGAATGATTAGGTATTATCTTACTTTCTTTGTATACTTGACATACAAGGCACATCATTTGTTACTAAAAGTATTTCTAATGACCACTAATTTTCTTTCCTGTAGAGTCACATAAAAAATTTTGAGTTGTTCATCTGACACAATGTGGGTCACACCAGCTAGATAGAAGCTCATCTTTGCCTCTGTCCTACTGGTGCTGCCCCCAGGAGCCAGCCTTGAGAAGGGGGAACACACAATTAACCATCAGACCCCCGGCTCTCTTCCCCAACATGAGGCCTGGCCAGTGCTGGGAGAATTAACCATCAGACTCCCGACTCTCTTCCCCAACATGAGGCCTGGCCAGTGCTGGGAGGAATTAACCATCAGACTCTTGGCTCTCTTCCCCCAACACGGGGCCTGACCAGCGCCGGGAGGAATTAACCATCAGACTCCCGACTCTCTTCCCACAACATGAGGCCTGGCCAGTGCTGGGGGAATTAACCATCAGACTCTTGGCTCTCTTCCCCCAACACGGGGCCTGACCAGTGCTGGGAGGAATTAACCACCAGACTCCCAGCTCTCTTCCCCAACAGGGCCTGGCCACCACTCAGGGGAGAGGAGGGCACAGGAGTCTAAGGCCAGCCAGTGCACACAGATGGTCCTGATGTTACCACAGCTATCAGTTCTCTGAATTTCTGTATCACTACATATTTATCTGATTTTTTTTCTAACTTTTATTAGTATCCATTTAAAATATTGTCTCTGTGAAGTTATTCCAAACATTTTTGGAGGCACAATCTCTTATTACTCTCACAAATACCCAGGAAAGAAAGGAGCAGATGTCAGCCCCATTTCGTAGGCTGGAAAACAGGAGAGAAGTGTAATATCAACTTACACCACAAGGAGTCAACGTCAAGAGCAGATGGCCTAAGGCTGCCTGCTCCCTGCCTGAAGACAGTTGCCAGAGAGAGGTCCCGCCGCTTCCCTCCTGAGCTAATCAGATGGACTACTTGGCCTTAAAACATCATCCTCACCAAGACAATCCTTACATCAACACCTGATGGAATTAAACTTCAGTACTGTTAAATAAAGTAGAGAAGAAACTCCCAGGCCACACCATCAAAAAAGGTTAATCAGCAGAAGTCAATTTATCATTATTTATTATCAAAATCATGACCAGTGTGTAGACATACTTGTGAAAATATACAGCAACTTGGGGCTTATAACACATGAGCAAAGATGACATTAACACGTGCACTGTTCACATCTTGGGGTCTAGAGGTCAAGAACAAAGGTCACAGACAGGACATTACTAAACGGACCCCTGCAGTAGGTCCCGAATTGCAGAAGCATCCAATTCCAGCATGGTCAGTGCAGAGATATTCACAGAAAGAAATCCAGCAAAGTCCTCTCTGAGCCGCTAGAGTCAACATGCTTTTCCTACACACTATGGAGAGCCCACGTCCCACACAACCCTTGAGAACACAGTTCCAAGTGTCTTGGCTCACACAGCTCTCACTGCTGGCCTCAACACCCTTGGGTCATGCTCCCCCTGCTCTTCCATTCCCACCCCAATAAAGGTATGACCGCACGTTATATAATAGTAAAGGACTCTGAGGCCGCAGGACAGGGCCACAGCAGCAAACTTCCTGGGCAGTGTGTTACTGCTGCACCCACCTGAGTCCTGTTCCAAGTGCAAGGAGCTTCCCAAGTCCTAGAGAATGACTGTACTTAGAAAGCTTTGTTGTTGTTTTTTTTAAGAGAAAATTGCTTCACATGAATTTATCTTCCCCGTGGCAGATATGTTATGCTTCCCTCTAAACAGAAAGATGAGCCCAGATGGGGCCCAGGCATCCTCGAGGGATGAAGCAGCCATGCCCACCATCCCTCAGGGACTGACAAGTGCATGTGGACACTTGAACCATGACTGTGTCCACAGCTCCTCCTGGACCAGGCCTGGTGCCTTAGTGTGAAGACTCCTGGCTCACATGGCAGGGGCAGCTATCCGGGAGGGCTAAACAGCCTGGAGGCTGAGTCTGCAGAGGAAGGGGGACCTGAAAGAGCCCACGTACAGGTGCCCGTCGTGTTCGTGCACCTCACTGACGTAGGCGGCCACCAGCCCGTCGGGATCATGCAGGCTTCTCCGGAAGGCACCGCTATCGCTGAGTTCTAGCACGAGGCTGTACCGCGGCACAAACTTCATCACCGTCTCCTGACTAAACAGCTAGAGGGAAGCACAGTACAGGGAGAGTTCACTATCTGGCCAAGAACGCTGTGTGCAGATCAACCGCGCCGCCCCCACCATCCAAGAAGGGTCTGACTCCTTTCCAAGACAGGGCAGCCCCACAGGGCAGTGCCCCACAGGACAGCTAACCCAGCTCCCACTCCCGGCCCCGGGGGCCCCAAAGCAGACCCCACCCCACCCCTGTCCCTGTGAAGATCAGGCCAAAGAGGCTCCCCAGCACAAGGACAGCAACACGAGCACATCTCTGGACGGCCTGGCTGAACTCAGAGAGACACATCACATCCAAGGTGGTCACAGCACTGGAGCCAAGGCTCAGAATGACCTCCACCCACCAGACAACAACCAGCACAGCTTCCCTGGAATACCCAAGTCTTCTGTTTAGGTTTAAAACATTTCAAATAGGCAAGGTGCAAACGATGGAGATTTGAGAGCAGCTCATGTTCAAAAAAAGGCGAGCAGGTCCACAGACCACACAACATGGCTTCCAAAACAGACAGCAAAATCCCACTGCTTTCATCCAAGCAGGGTGTGTAGATCTTGAGGGATGCCTCCAGGGATGGAGGCAAAAGAGCTTCGACCTAGACTGTGGTCACATGGGACTGTTGAAGAGTTTTAAGCAGAGAACAGATGGCGAGAGGCATGATTTCTGACAGAGCAGAAGGACACCTGGTCGGAAATCATGACAAAGCACTCCTCTGCCTAAGACCAAGGAATGGAAATTAACAGACAGATTTCTAGCATTTAATACAAGTGGAAATACCCAAACAAGTGTCCAATGAATAATGTCTCCCAGTCACTGGAAATGTTCAAGCAGACAGACAAGTTGACTAGACTCTAGGTTCAACAGCGATAGATCAACTGCATTACAGCTCAAAAAACTCCCAAGGCTTCCCACTACCCACGAAATGCCACCTCCTGCTGTTCGGTCATGGATCCTTCCTGCTCTCCTCTCTTCTCTCTTCTTCCTAAGAGATCTCATCTTCTCTTACTATTACAACTAGTCACTTTCCCAGAAATGTCTCAAATCGCCATCTCCATTTCCAACACCAGTGCTAAGTCTCTCACTGTCTGGGACCCATGTCTGCCTGGACTTTCTAATAGCACTTCAAATTTGACAGCCTCCCCAGCTCCGGAGACAGGGCCAGGACCCCAGCCCTCCCTTGATCCCGGTCTCTCTGTGCCCTACAAGCCCAGCCACCAGTCTTGCCATCTGTTGTGTGTGTCCCTGGCCTGGGCCTTGCCCTGCCACCTTTCCCCAGTCACTGGGACAAGTTCCACACAGGCTCCCACAGCCAGCTGAGACCTGCTGCAAGATGTTCTCCTTTCAGCAGCTGCAGTTCTCTTTAAAAACATTCTTTGTACTACATCACTCCCCTCCTAAACAACTCCATCAGGAGCATGGGGCTGAGCAGTGTACATGTGTGCAGGGGATGGTAGACCATGGTGACCCAGACCAGCCCACTCCGCTTGGGTAAGGAGGTGTCCCTTCAGGGGGGTGGCCTGGCACAGGCTGTCAGTGCCCACACGGGGTGAGGACGTATCCCCACAGTGAGGCCCAGATCAGGCTGTGACAGCCCATACAAGTGAAGAGGTGTACACCCAGGGACAGCCCGGTGTAGGGATCACAGCCCTTGAGGGGAAAGGCAGCCTCCAGCACACGGTCAGGGAGGAAGGGGACAGCCCAGCATGGGGTGCTACAGCCCTGGATGGGGCCATGTGACAGGGCACAGCAGCCACAGATTGGTCACATACAGAGAAAATGGTTGAACAGGTAAACCTAGGGAGGACAATGGGATCCAGGTTTCTCACTGTTAGAGAGGTACAAATAGGGGGAGAAATAAGGGGAGAAAACTTGGATCAGTCTGTGGTGTTGTCATGGTTTTCAATTTACAGATGACAGATGCAGGCATAAGCATGAGCAGTGTGTGTGTGATGTCTACGCGTGCAGGCATGTGTGAGTACGTATCATGTGCTTATACTCCCAGCGCTGTCCCTTGGGGACCTGAGAGCAGCGACACCCAAGGCAGTGAGTATACTTAGCACCCAGATCTCCTCCACAAGCAACCAGGGCTCCTGGGAGAAATGGCCAATTGCAGAGCTGGAGCAGGGACAATACGTGAGGAACCTGGAACGACTTATGTGCTGGAAAGTGAGGAGCTAGCCCAAGACAACAGAACATGCCCAAAGGTTCAGAAGCCACACTGAAGGGGCTCCTCCTGGCCACAGATGGGTAATTTGAACATCAAAATCAATGATGACTGTAACATAATCACCATTAAGAACATGGGAAACCATAAGATGGCACTGATGATTACTTACAGAAACTATCTCTCCGCGAGCGACTCAGTAATTAAACACGAGAGAACCACGTCAAGGTGGAGACACCTGGCATTCCTCGCCTGAATCAGGTAGCCAAAGTTGCCGCCACCCCAACAGAGCAAACTGATACTGTGCCCTCATGACAGCCTCGCCAAGATGAGCACAGCTTCGCCTGTACCACGACTGCCAGCGATACGAGACCAGAATCTCCACATGGAAAACCCTACTGGAGGGACATTCTGGGACACAGCTGACCTGCACGCTTCCAAAGGATCAAGGCCAAAACTTCAAACAAAAACAGGGGCTGAATATCCCCAGACTGAAGGAGATGAAACAGAGCTGACAGCTAACCACCACTTCTGATCCTGGGTTGGATCCTTTGTTATAAAAGACAACAGCAGGACAACTGGCGAAATCTGAATGGGGCCTGCAGACCGGACAGTCACAGGGGAGCTGGGGGCATCTCCTGGTTTCGGCCGGTGGTAATAAGGAGAACGTGCCAAACACACGCTCAGGCATCTGCAGTGAGTGACAGGACATCAGGCCAGCAGCTGACTCGAAAACAGTGCTGGGAAAAATCCCTTGTACCCTCCATTTCCACAGCTTTGATACTGTCTCAAAATTAAAAATAAAAAAAATAAAATAAAAAATCAGGCCGGGCATGGTGGCTCCCAGTTGTAATCTCAGCACTTTGGGAGGCCGAGGTGGGTGGATTACTCGAGGTCAGGCATTCGAGACCAGCCTGGCCAACACGGTGAAAACTCGTCTATACTAAAAATACAAAAAGTAGCCGAGCGTGGTGGTGCACGCCTGTAGTCCCAGCTACTCAGGAGGCTGAGGCAGGAGAATCACTTGAGCCCAGGAGGCAGAGACTGCAGTGAGCCGAGATTGTGCCACTACACACCAGCCTGAGTGACAGAGCGAGACTCTGTCTCAAAAACAAAAAACAAAAAAATCTTCAATGACTTGGATTACATTTTGAATAAAACTGAACCTTCTTTCCAAGTCCATGGGGCTGTGGTCCTCCCTCTCACCCCTCCTCACCCAGCTGCAGGAAGATCCCGTGTTCCCTCATGCTTGCAGCCCCCTCCCTAACCATGCCCTCAATCAATGGTACATCCTCGCATCTACATGTGCCAGGCACTGTTGCAGGTGTGGAGGATGGCAAATGAACTACGCAGAAAAACACCTGCTCTGATGGTATGCATATTCTACTCAGGGGAAGAGACACAAACCACCACCACTCACACTACCCTAAGCTAAGAACACTATGTGCAGATTTTCACTAAATGTTCCCAGCACCTGATGAGGTGCTATTATTCTTTCCACTTTACAGATAGAGCACCTGAGGCAGAGAGTCCAAGTCTCTGGCCCAGGGTCCCACAGCTGGTCTGGCAGCCTCCAAAACCCCTGTGCTTGCCCACCTGCTATGCTGCCTCCCCCTAGGTGCCAGCAGGAACAGATGCTATCTCTGGAGCCAATAAGGCAAAGAGAAGGACAGATTTCTCAACAGATGAGGACTTCCCACACAGCAACCCACAGAACATCACTGAAGACCGTGAGCCAGTCTGAGAATGTGCACGCAGCCCCCAGGAGGGGTCCGGGCACACAGCCCGGCAGCAGGACTCAGTAACTGCTGCCTGTCAGCCCCAGGACTGTAAGCTAGTATTTCCATATCAGTCCAAATATTCAGTATCAACTTCAAATACCTACTCAGTCTGTGACATGGAGCTTGCTGGAAAAGCAGATCTCTGTATTACACAAGCGCCCATGTCAGCAAGTGACCCCTCCACAGTGTAAACGTGCTGAGTTATGATGTGGGGTGCTTCATGGAAGCTACTGGGAAAATGGCAAGCTTTAAAGGCTGTGTTGAAGGAGCTGTTGTGTTGAAGGGGCTGTTGTGTTGAAGGGGCTATGGCTGGCCATTGGTGGGAGTGGGTGACTTTTTTTTTTAAAGGGAAAGATTTGGGCGTGGTAGGAGGTCAAAGGGCAGAACTCCATAGAGAAGGGTTGTCGCGCCTGGCAGTGAGGCTGCAAGAAGGCAGCAGGGAGCAGGCACGACGGCAGCTGTGGTGACTGGGTTACAGGGGTGGCCACACCTGCAGGGAGGGGAGGAAGGGGCACCTTCCGACTCTTTCCCTGAGGAGGCAGAGAGGAGGGCGGAGAGCGGAGAAGGCCTGGCACAGCCATGGCAGATGGAGGAGCGAGACTGATAGGCAGGCGGATGCCCAGGGCCATGATGGTGAGGGTGGCAATCAAAACACCCAGAAACAGGGAAGACTGAAAGGCAGGCCAGATTTCCCAAAGTCATAATGGTGAGCGGTGGGCAATAAAAACACCCAGTGAAACATGGAAACAGAAGAACCACAAGGCTGGTCCAAATGTTTAAATCTGTATTTCAGGATGGAAGAATGAAATGTGTTTCTAAGTGTCATTCAGAGCCAAATACTACAAGCCAGAACTAATTAGATGGTTTTTTAAGCTATGGAGGGTCAAAAAAATATGATTCAATTCACTTCTTTTTTTTTTTTTTTTTTGTTTTTGTTTTTTGTTTTTTGAGACGGGAGTCTCAGCTCTGTCCCAGGGCTGGAGTGCAGTGGCCCGGATCTCAGCTCACTTGCAGAGGCTCCGGCTCCCGCGGTTTACGCCATTCTCCTGCCTCAGCCCTCCCAAGTAGGCTGGCGCACAGGGCGCCCACCACCTCGCCCAGCCTAGTTTTTTTTTTTTTTTTTTTTTTTTTTTTTTTGTTTTAGTAGAGACGGGGGTTGATCACCATGTTAGGGCCAGGATGGTTCTCGATCTCCTGACCTCGCTGATCCGCCCGTCTCGGCCTCCCAAAGCTGCTGGTATTACAGGGCTTGAGCCAGCCGCGCAATTCACTTCTATTTTCTTCCTTGGAGTAACAGTTTTTATAGTTACCTTAAAAATCATCCTTTTGATCCAGGGTCTCTCAGATAAGAAATCCAGCATGGAAAACCCAGGGTTAGGGCGGATGGTTGACATGCCGACCCAGTATCCCCCAAAGCTGCTGGGCCGGATGTTGTCTGGAAATCCAGGCATGTTCTCCACAAACAGATCAGCCCCGCCCTTCATCAGGCCAGAAACATAGACTCTAAAAAATTCAACCAAGCAGACAGTGAGCCATAGCCCCTCAATTTAAGATAAAAATTTTAGCCAAGCACCAAACTGGTCTTGGTCCAAATATATATATGGAAAGTGCTCTAACGATGTCCATCATGAACAAAGGCACAGCTGCTGAGAAGACACCTTTGTGCACAGGGCCCAGCATGAACAGAGGGGAAGCAAGTCGGGGGAGGACCAAGGCCCTGCCAGCAGGAGAATGGGGCCCAGGCTGCGCCAGCTGGCCTTAAGACACTCTCCCAGACTACGACTCGCAATGGGAGAAAGAAAAGTGCACCCTTGAATTTTCTTTAACATGCCATGCAGAAGGTGCACTGCTGCCTCTGATTTCTGTCGATCCCATTTCCATGCCCACTCTACCCTGCCATGATGCGCTCTGGCCAGCAACTGACAGCTCAGCTAATCCCACACACACCTTCGTATCCTGGCCATGGTTGTTTCTGCCACCAGGACAAAGTCTTCTGCAGGAGACAGCTGGACTCCATTCGGGAACCGCAGCTGGTCCAATAAAACTTTTACTTCCCTGGTCACAGTATCATACTCCAGCAGGCTGTGGAACACCAAAAGCAGAGGGTTATGCGGGAGAATCCCTGGCTGCCACTCTGGGCCTTCAGGGCATGGGCCTGCAGAAGATGACTCCACCTCAACCCGGAGCAACAAGCCCTGGGTCCCCTGCTCAAACTTGATTCAAGGCTGGCCCCTGGGGGCCCTTCCCCATCCAGAGCAGATCCAGTGTCCCCTCCAGAGAATCCCAAGTTCTCTTGCTGACCTGGGAGCCAGACAGGAGTCCCCCTCAGAGAGGCAACTCAAAGCCTAGGCCTGCCTCCAGGGTCTCTCCTGACTGCCTAGACTTGCACCCTCAGACGGACTGGCCTGTTTTATTTCCTCAGAGAAAATGAAAGCACCTTGTTCCATTTTGTGACATCCATCACCTGCCTCCAGAAGCCACTAAGGTCCTGTACTGGAAGCTGAAATATGATGCTGGAAATATTCCCTTGGTCCCTAGAAGTAACAGGCTCTGCTGAAGCGGCTGGCCTGGCTGGTGAACTCAACAAATGGGAAACCTGGAGCAAGGCCTCACCGCCCGTCATCTGTGCCCTCCATCACCAGAAGCAGGTAGTCTCGTCTTTGCCATTTGCTGCTAGAATCAGTGAAATAAATCTTCCTCCCATCCTGAGTGACCGTAAGATCATTCATAAAGGACATTTTCTTCCCCTCAATGGGTGTCTCGGAGGACAGCAGCAGTTTCACTTCACCTGAAGTTTAAAAAGAAAGAAAAAGATTGACTTGAACTAGGAACTTTCTTTTCAATAATTTCAAAATATTAACCAGCCTGATTTAAAAGAAAACTGAAACTTCTCCATGTCATATGTCAGAAGATTTATTCCTTCTTATAGTAAAACAGTATTAGGTGTTAAATGATTTTTTTTTTTAGACTAACTTCATTAAAGGCAGAATCTTTTCTATAAAGATGAGGAATTCTTTCTTCTAGGTCAACTGACCTAGAAGGTCAACTGACTTGATAACATATATTGCAAGTGTTAGGCAGGCTGTAGTTCTATTTGTTAGTTCTATTTGAGAGAAATATGACATATTCTCATCTGCTTTTAGAAAAAAAAAGCAGTAGTATAAGTTTTGAAAAATAACAGAAAGAACATGGACTGAGTGCTAAGCACTCTTGAGGTGTGATCGCCTTTAAACCTTCACAACAATCCCACGGGCAGGGCTACTATGACCCTAATTTGATGAGGAAGCTGCACATAGAGCAGTCAAGGGACCTGCAGTCATAGCTGGTGGCCAGCAGAGTGGAACGGCCCCAAGCAGCTGGGCTGCAGGGCCTACATTTGGGCCCCCATGCACTGCACAAGACAATGGACTCCTCCCCAGCAGGAACCTCCACTGAGACACACAGCACATACTACAGTCTGGTCAAGGGGACTCATAAGCAGTCAGGGGAAAGAAGAGGAGGAACTACAGGAGAAAATAGGCAGAGACAAAGGGGAGGGCCACAGAGAAGAAAAAGAGAAAACAAATAGACAAGATGCAGAGAGAAACACAGAAAAATAAAGAAAGAGGTCTAACTTTCTCAAAATAAGTCCTTTTGAGACCCTGTGGCTAAAATATAAATGCTTGGAGGAAATTAGGGTATGGACCAAATGCAATCATGGGTAGGGAGTTTTCTGGTGTTTAAAACTAGCTGGCTTTTGCAGGCAATGCTTTAAGTACTGTTCAGTGAATAAGAAATATCAGAGTCTTTAGCAGACTGTTGTTAACAAATCCTATTAAGTCTATACATACATATACTGTTTAAAAGATTTAAAATCATCATAGAAGGAAACAATATATTATCACATACGTTTCCAGGGATTTACTTCAAACAGTCCCTTGTATGCATCAGCCACAAAGAGAGTCCCATTGGGCCCTGCACGGATACCCAGGGGTCTCCCACACACAGGCTCATCATCTCGGGTTTCTAGAAAAACAAACAGACGGGGATTGGTAGCTGGTCCCAGATTCTACCTGTGCTGTCCTCAGTATCCAAGCATCTCATCCATCCTTTCCCATACAACATGCTGTACAAGACTATGGCATTAGAGCTAGAACTGCCCTGCTGGTGCTCAATGCACTGCAAATGCTTACTGTAAGGTGTTCATTGTGGGGTGCTCACTGAGATGTTTATTGCAGGGTGCTTACTGCAGGTGCTTATTGCAGGGTGTTCACTGTGGGGTGTTCAGTGCAATTGCTTATTGCAGGGTGCTTACTGCAAGTGCTTATTGCAAGATGTTCATGTGGAGTGCTCACTGAAGGTGCTTATTGCAGGGTACTTACTGCAGGTGCTTATTGCAGGGTGTTCATGTGGAGTACTCACTGCAAGTGCTTATTGCAGGGTGTTCACTGCAGGGTGCTCACTACAGGTGCTTATTGCAGGGTGTTCACTGTGAGGTGCTCATTGCAGGTGCCTATTGCAGGGTGTCCACTGTGGGGTACTTACTGCAGGTGCTTATTGCAGGGTGTTCGCTGTGGGGTGCTCACTGCAGGTGGTTACTGCAGGGTGTTCACTGTGGGGTGCTCACTGCAGGTACTTATCGTAAGGTGTTCACTGTGGGGTGCTCACTGAAGGTGTTTATTGTAGGGTGTTCACTGTGGGGTGCTCCCTGAAGGTGCTTACTGCAGGGTATTCATGTGGGGTGCTCACTGCAGGTGCTTATTGCAAGGTGTTCACTGTGGGGTGCTCCCTGAAGGTGCTTACTGCAGGGTATTCATGTGGGGTGCTCACTGCAGGTGCTTATTGCAGGGTGTTCACTGTGAGGTGCTCATTACAGGTGCTTACTGCAGGGTGCTCAATACAGGTGCTTTTGCAGGGCATTAACTGTGGGGTGCTCATTGCAAGTACCACTGCAGGTGTTCACCACAGGTGCTCACTGTAGGTGCTTACTGCAGGGTGTTCACTGTGGGCTGCTCACTGCAGGTGCTTATTGTAGGGTGCTCACCATGGGTGCTCACTCCAGGTGCTACTGTAGGTGCTCACCATGGATGCTCACTGCAAATGCTTATTGCAGGGTGTTCACTGGGGGATGCTCACTGCAGGGTGCTTACTGCCAAAATGGCATGGAAAAAGGCAGGTTAAAGAACTGATGTAGAGTATAATTCCATCATACGTGTGGGTGTGGATGTCCATGAACAAAAAGATGTCTGAAAAGTAAACCACTAAAATGTTCATAACAATTACATCTGCAAAGACTCGGGTGATTTTTATTTTCTCCTTTGTACCTTTGTGTTGTGTTTATTAAAATGCATCATTTTAATAAAAAGATTCCAGCTATTAAAAAATGGTAACCATTAGGTCTATAGACTATCAGTTTTAAACAGTGAGTCTTCTACTCTAGTTTTCCAAAATTTGAATAACTTAAGGGTGTTCTCACTTACAGGGCTGAAATTCCTGAGACCAAGGCAGAATAACACTTACACATCTGAGTAATGACAAGGCCACCTGCTTTTCCACAGCAGCACTGTGATAACACCTATTAGCCTCTGAAGTGCTGCAAAGGTAAACAGGGACCCCAGTAAAATGGTGAGGGGCGAGGCCCATGCAGTACCAAGCAGGGGCCACGGCCACTGCCCAGCTGCAAAATGGGGACTGCAGGTGACCATCAGGCACCATGAGGCCCAAGGACCACCAGGGAAGTGAAGAGCTCATGGTGACGTCATGTTCCATCTACTAGATGGTTAGAGGTTCTTTTTCTCCTACAGGCATTCTAGGGAAAAGCAGTTCCACACAGTGATCCGACATCTTTCTGAAAGACTGGAAGAGACACATCAGGGGATTATCACCAACTTACTGCACGGACCCGAACCAAACCGGGCAATGGTCTCTATTTCACCATTTTCAAGTTTTACAACCCGGCCATCTGCTGTCCCAGTAAACATCACATCTGTTTAAACACACAAAAAGGAGGAAGAGCAATGTTAGCCTAAGAACTGTGACTAAGCCACCTTCTCCTGTAAGAGGGCTTGTTTATGTGTTCCCCCTGCCCCTCTAGAGGAAATGCCAATTCTGAAGATAAAAGAGAAGCAATTTCTGGGAATACAAAAAATCCTTAAAACTTACAGCGATACAACTGTGGGGGCCTAGGGAAGCAGCCTGTGGGTGTGAACTGGACTTGAGAGCAAGGGTGCAGCAGACACCCGTCAGTGATGAGAACTGTGAGGATTTTCTCCAGTCTTGAAGCACTCAAGCTGACACTCAGCACTTAGGGGCATGAGTTTATACTCACCTCACATCAGTGTCTGCTACTGATATTGATTACATCCAACTAAAGGGGAAGAACTGCCAGAAATCCTTTAGGAGAAAATTATAGCACATGAAGCGCTTACTTCAGCAGCACATATACTAAAATTAGAATGATACAGAGAAGATCAGCATGCCCCTTGAGCAATGATGATACACAAATTCATAAAACATTCCATAGTTTTCAAATGTATATAGTAAACTCAAGGGTAACCACTATAAAAAGTAAAAAAAAGAAGTATAATTGATATGCTAACAAAGGAGAGAAAATGTAATCATATAAAATACTCAGTTTAAAACCACAAAAGACAAAAAGAGAGTAGAATGCAAAAACAGAAACAAGAATAAGGGCAAAGAATAGAAAACAGTAACAAATATGGTAGATATTAATCCAATACATCAATAATCACCTTAAACATAAATGGTCTAAATATACCAAATGAAAGAGAGACATTGCCAGAATTATTCAAAAAACAAGATCCAATTCTATGTTGTATACAAGAAAGCCACTTTAAATATAAAGATATATATAGATTAAAAGTGAAGGGATGAAGAAAGTACATCATGTTAACACTAACCAAAAGCAAGCCAGAGTAGCTGTATTAAATTCAGACACAGAAGACTTCACACCAAGGAAACTTATCAGGGATAAAGAGGAGCATCACACAATGACAAAGGGGTCAATTCCTCAAAAAGACATAAGAACCTTTAATGTGTATATGCTTCACAACAAAGCACCAATATGTGAGGCAAAAACTAATGAAACTGCAAGGAGAAACAGAATCCACTATCACAGTTAGTGACTTCAACAATCTAAACAAGAATAATCACAAGATCATATCAACAGATACAGAAAAAAGCATCTAGTAACATCCAACACCCATTCACGATTAAAAGCTCTCAGCAAGCTGGGAGTAGAGGAAAACTTTCTTAACTTGATCAAGAACATCTATAAAAAAATCTACATAAAACATTATACTTATGGATAACAAACTAGAAGCTTTCCTGCTAAGATCAAGAACAAGGCAAAGATGCCCCTGTCACTACCCCTTTTCACTATCACACTGGAAGACCTAGCTAATGCAATAAGACATGAAAAGGAAACAAAAGGTACACAGATTGAGAAGAAAGAAATAAAACTCTCTTTGTTTGCAAGTGACATAATCGTCTAGGTAGAAAATCTGAAAGAATCAACAACAACAAAAAAACCCTCCTGGAACTAAACAATTATAGTAAGGTTGCAGGATATTGCAAGATATTGACTCACCTTCCTTTATACTAACAATGAACAAATGGAATTTGGAATTGAAAACACAACAGTATGTACATTAGCATCCAAAAGAATGGCATGCTTAGGTATAAATGTAACATAATATGCACAAGGTCTATATGAGGAAAACTACAAAATTCTGATGAAAGAAATCAAAGAACTAAATAAATGGAGAGATATTCCATGTTCATGGATAGAAAGACTTAATACTGTCAAGATGTCAGTTTTTCCCAACCTTAATCTATAGATTCAATGTAATCCCAATCAAAATCCCAGCAAGTTATTTTGCAGATACAGATGAATTAATCCTAAAGTTCATATGGAGAGGGCAGAGACCCAAAATATCCAACACAATATTGAAGGAAAAGAATAAAGTCAGAGGACTGAAACTACTCAACTTCAAGATTCACTATAAAGCTACCGTAATCAAGACAATGTGGTATTAGCAAAAGAATAGAAAAATAAATCAATGGAACAGATAAAACTTTTATCCCAGAGACAGACCCACATAAATATAATCAACTGATCTTTTGACAAAGGAGTAAATGCAATACATAATGGAGAAAAGACAGCGTTTTCCACAAATGGTGCTGGAACAAATTTGTTTGCACCCACAGGCAAACAAATCTAACACAGACCTTATACCCTTCACAAAAATGGAATTCAAATTGGATCACAGACCTAAATGTAAAATACAAAACAAATTCCTGGAAGATAACATAGGAGAAAATCTAGGTCACCTGGGGTATGATGATGAATTTTTAGATATAACACCAAGGTGAGATACATGAAGAAATAAAAAGCGAAACTTCATTAAAATTAAAAATTCTTGCTCTGCAGAAGATACTGTCAAAAGAATGAGAAGCCACAGACTGGGAGAAAATATTTGCAAATGACATGTCTGATAAAAAACTATTATCCAAAATACACAAACAACTCTTAAAACTCAACAATAAGAAAATGAACAACCCCATTACAAAAATGGGCAAAAGGCCTGAACAGACACATCACCAAAGAAGATATACAGATGGCAGTTAAGCATATGAAGATATTCCACATCAAATGTCATCAGAGAAATGCAAACTAAAACAACGAGATACCACTACACGCCTATTAAAAGGGCCACAATCCAAAACACTGACACCACCAAATGCTGGCAAGGACATGGAGCATCAGGAACTCTAATTGTTAATGGGAAGGCAAATAGTACAGCCACTTTGGAAACGCTTGGTGGTTTCTTACAAAACTTAACTCTTACCACACAATCCACAATCCAGCAATTATGCTTTTCAGTATTTACCCAAATGAGCTGAAAACTCAGGTCCGCACAAAAACCTGCCCACAGATGTTTGTTCCAGCCTTATTCATAACTGGCAAAACTTAGCAGCAACCAAGATGTATTTCAGTAGGTAACTAAACTGTGGCACATTCATACAATGGAATATTATTCAGTGCTAAAAAGAAATGAGCTATCAAGCCATGGAAAGACATGTAGGAACTTTAAATAAATGCATACTACTAAGTGAAAGATGCCAATCTGGGAAGGCTACATACTGTATGAGTCCAACTACATAACATTCTGGAAAAGGCAAAACTATGGAGATGGCAAAAAGATCAGTGGTTGTCATGGGTTAAAATTAGAGGATGGGATGAACAGGCAGAGCAGAAAGGATTTTCAGGGCAGTGAAAACACCCTGTATGATACCATAATGGTGGATACATGGCATTTGTCCAAACCCATAGAATGTATAAAACCAAGAGTGAACCCTACTGTAAACTAGAGACTCTGAGTAATAATGACGTATTGATGTGGGTACATCAGTTGTAACAAACGTGCCACTGTGGTGGGGGATGTTGATCATGTGGGAGGCTGTGCATGGCATGTGTGCAGAAAAAGCATTTGATGAAATCCAACACCCAATCATAATAAAACTCTTTTTCAGAAAATCTCTGTACCTTCTGCTCAATTGTGCTGTGAACCTAAAACTGCTCTTAAAAATAAAGCCTGCTATAACTGGAGGATGCTCTCTCCCAGCACTCCCCAGAGTTAGTACCTCCCTCCACTGTCAGCAACCTGCCAGCCAGCCCCCAGGGCGCTTCCAAATGAGGTGGCAGAGATAGCAGCGGCAGGTCCTTGGGCGCCTCCCAGGGGCTCACACCCACCAGAAAGGACCCCACTGTGCCTGGCCAAGAAATGTCACCAGCTCACCAAAGAAAGAGAAAAAGCTGGGACCTGGTGACAAAGTACAATGAGAAGTAATCCCAGTGAAAAGGAAAAAGGCAGGAAAGTGCTCTCTTTGGGAGGTAAGATCATTGGTTTGCACTTCAACTGCTGTTAAGTTTCAGTTTTAAATAGCAATATTTGATTTTTCACCAAAAAAAGCTAAAGTTTATAAAATTTACACAAATAAATGCCAATGTCTTTTGAAGAGAAATGCAAAGTTCTATCATGATATTTACTCTTCTTGAAACAATTATGACTTTGACAGCCAAGAAAACAAACCAACTGCAGAAATGGACCAGTCCTTGGGGCCTGTGTCAAATAGCAGGGCCTGGGCAAAAGAAGCTGATCAAACGTCACTAGAAGAGAGGCCACTGACCGGCCTTGAGAGCACAACAGAAGCACCTTGTGTGCACATCCACAGCCACCTACTGCCTGGAGAACAGAGTGTGTTTCGGAATAACAAGCGGCACTTCCAAACAAGCTGCTCAGCAAGCCCGTACCAGATTAAGTTTTAAACTATCTGTGACTATCTGTGCCTTTCCAATATGAAACTTAATTCTCATTTTCACAAACAGAAAATGCCTTGCTCAAGGTTGCTAGAGATGCAAGTATTCGAACCAGATCCAATTCCAGCTCCGAGGTGTGGGCAAGTGTGATGCAGATGGTTATCCTTAAGTGTACCCATCAAAGTGAGCTTTCAAACAGACAGACAAAACAACAGTGGAAATATTGAGAACCATTTGTCTTCACTTCACAGTGAAATCTATACAAAGCAAAGGGAACTAAGAAATGCTGTGCTGTTAAATACCTATTTAACTTTGATAAATAAACTAAACACCAGTATCTGTATTTGGCCTTTTTCCTTTCACAACACTCTGAGCACAACAAAGTGCTCCACAGAGATGAACTGAAAACCACCAAGTGCTAAAACGGCATGCAACCTGCGCAGATGAGACCAGCAGAAAGAGCCACTAGGCACTAGTGCCTCCCATGTGATGCCTGGGGTCCAAGCCCCACGTCCGCAGCTAAGAAGGATGTGCAGGGCCCCAGTCCAGGGGCAGTGTGCCACTGCAGCTGCTCCCACAGAACCCGCCCCCTCAGACAACAGACAGCCTGGAAGGGCCCCCAGCTCAGACTTACCCCCGATATGTGCTATGGACTCCGGTCCAATAAGCTGATTTTCAAACAGCCTTTCTGCCTGTCGCAACTTTGTATTTGGATGCAGAACACCAAGCAAGAGCGGGGGTTCTTTGAAGCTGCAAAATAATGCAGTTCCAGAGATTTGTCCATAAATACACATGTGAAGAAAACCTGTACCAAGCACCTACTCTTGGTTCTTTGATAAAGATGGCACTTTCTAACAACATCCTCAGTTGCCAGAAATAGAAGGGTTAAGAAAAAACTGTTCCAGTATATCAGAAAATGTCACGGTCAAAAGAAATATAAAAATATAGACGTGCTAGTGCAAGGCCTTCAGCAGTCCTGTCACCTGAGAACATCCTGGGGCCTGTGCCCACCCACCCTCCAGCCTCCCCAGCCCCCCACACCCATCCAATGCTCAGGGCAGCTGGACCTCCTCACCCCTGTGACTCACACAGCCCTATAGCCACTGCAGTCCACCTAGGGTAGTGGGGGGCAGTGCCCACGTTTCACACCTGATGGCCCGGCCTCATGCTTCATAGAGAAGACCAAATCCATTCTCCAAAATGCTGCTCTATTTTTTTTTTTAACCATAAATTTGACTTTAACTGATATTTTTTCAGTGACTGGAAACATCCATATCCTTCTATGAAAAATAAACTTTTTGTTCCCTTCTGGAGAGAAACCGTGTCCTTCCACAGAGTGACTGTGTGGGCTGAGAGGGCTGCAGCTGAGTCGGCACGTGGTGGGATGGCATGCATGGGGCACAGCCTGTGTCACGGCCCGTGTACTTGTGTGAGACACACCAAGCTCTGTCATGTAACAGGCTTCTGCTTCTGCTCTGTATTTTGGGGCCTATCTTCCTGTTTTTGAGTGTGCCATTCCGAAAGCTGAGCCCAGGAGAGAGGTCCCTGTTGGCTGCGACGGTTCCACTGCCATAAGCTGAGCCCAGGAGAGTGGTCCCTGTTGGCTGTGACAGTTCCACTGCCATTCCGAAAGCTGAGCCCAGGAGAGAGGCCCCTCTTGGCTACGATAGTTCCACTGCTTCTCTTCCTTTCCTTCCTCATCAGGCTCTTCTACTCAACAGTCAGAACTCACTTTGTACAAACAACTTCCAATCCCTAGTGGGCCCTGCTTCCTTTCAGTGTCTGGCCAGGGCTACATAACCCATTTCCCAGTGCATTTCTTCACCACTCTTTCCACATAAACATTCATCTTTCCTGAGATCAAAGGTCTGCAATCACTGAGACTCCAACCTCTCTCTCCAACTCAAAACTCAACCTCAGCCTCCTTTTCCAAGGCCAGCCCCTCAACCCAAGCTTCTAATCCCCGACTGCAGACACAGTTCACTCCCCCACCTTAGCCAACTGGACTATCCAAGAAGGCCCAGGTCAGTTTCTCTTTGGGTAGAATGAGCCATCCTGCTCTGTTGAGAAGGGTTAGAAAGAGAGAAGCCCCTCCCTCAACACATCAGGGGACCGCCCCCCACCCGCCCGACGCCCCTCCTTTGGATACAGGATGCCCTCAGGCCTGGCTCAGGCAGAAAAATGCATCTGAGGATCCACTGGCACACTAGGAATTACAGAGCTGACATTCTTGGGGCTGACTAGAGTCCCCAGTCCTTCACCCATTCTCAATCCTAATGAGCAAATTGTATGTTTACAGCAGCTTGTGCCTTTACTATTCTAAATCCAACAACAAAAAGTTCACTCAGCTACACATGTCAATCTAAGGTCAGAACCGTGTCCTCTATATTGTTAGTGAATTGGATCCAATATAAAGCCTTAATTTTTATGGATAAAACACTATTCAGTTAGTATGTTATATTCACTCTTTAACTAGATATGATTCTTATCTGAAGTTTTTCAAGTCTTACATGGACTAACTCATTTAAAATAAGCTTCAGATGGCTTCACTCCATCAGCAGTTGCAAGGGGAAACAGGAAATTACTGAATCAGATGGCACAACCCTCCTGCAACTAGGTCAACATGGAAGTCACAGATCGTCACATTGATGAGAGCCTGGCTCTGTACCACTATAGTTATAAACACGAATCTATTTCAGGGGGCCCTACATATACAATACTTTTTTCAAATTATAATGGACTGCGTTACTCATAGATCTCTATTGGTGAAAGGTAACTCAGGAAAAAATGAACACTAATTATAGGTTTTGTAGAAAATCAGTTACTTATCAAATTTAAATGGGTAACTGAAGCTCCATTCGTGTGTATTTTTGCTACTTGAAATGAATTATGGTTGACTGTCTCTAATGATTATTAAGCTTCTCTAATTTTGAATTTTTGTTTTTGGTTTATGCAGTTTTTTTAAAACAATGACAGGGAAAATACCATGCATATTTCCTGAGTAACATCTAATTCAGTATAAAAACCCAAGTACTAAAGAAATCACAAAACTGCGTTTCTCCTAACTTACCTTTCAGATCAGACTGATTTAATCACCCTCCTTTCCTTGGGAATTATTTCAGCCTATTACATTTTGTCAAGCAATCCCTCCTGAGGACTGCGGGGCAGCCTACCTGAGAGGCTGTGGATCTATAGGAGATTCCAGCAGCATCATGGCTCCAAGCAGGGGAACAGTGAGAGAAACAGCCAGCATCAAGAAGGTCACTCGGAAAACTCTGCCGCTAAAGGAGCTGCCAGAAATAAAAGATACAAAGGCAATCAGCTGAGTCTCAGACAGTGACAAGGCTGGCCAGTCCGAAAGCCCTCCCAGCAGGAGCAGGGACACTCATCCAGTTTCCCCACTGCAAGGCGGCCGACCTCTGGCCTGTGATTAAACTTTAGCACTGTTTGCTAGGATTGGCAAACACACTTTTGTTGTTGTTCTTCTTTTTAATCTTCCAGCTTCCCCTGGGTGGGATACGTTGGATCAGTTACTTTCCAGATCTCGAATCCTCTAGCAGGGTTTTAAAGAAGGCAAACTCAAAGAACTGATGAACACAAAATGTCATGGGGAAAAAGAGTTCTAATGATGTAAATGATACACACTCATCCACAGAAAAGGTGGGTAATTCTCAAAATCTACGATTTCCTGTGCATGGATTCAAAGCAGCAACACTCAGTACTGTGCAGCTCTAAGATTCTCACAGATAAAAGAGACAGCTAAATTATTGAAGGAAATGGAAGCAGAACAACTTCCTGAGGATCCAATTCCCCAATCATTTTTCCCAACCTACTTTTAAGAATTCAAAAGGAAATCCCAGCTCTTCAACCTAATAGAAGTCTGATAGATACTGACAGTTATCCACACAGGATCTATAAAATTATAATTCAAAGTCACCACTCCTAAACCCTTGGGAAGCTGTGAAAGCTTCCCTGGGAATCCTGGGTGAAGTTTTTGGACAAATGACCAGTAGTGCCTTAAATATCTCTGAACCAATCTTCAAATACAGTATTTCTCACCTGGCAAACAAGTGAAAACATCTGGCCTCTTCCTACTAATAAACCTTATAGGATCATTACTAGCTTACATGAATTGAACTCAAATATACTAAATGCTTGACATTAATATTAACTTAAAACAAATAAAATTATGAGTTCCTAAGGTAGAATTTTTTTCTTCCATCAAAAAAATTAAAGCGTTGACGAAGAAAAAAGTCAAGACTCACACTTAACAAAACAAACTTGATTTAAGGGGGCAGGGTTTGATTTTTGACAGAAGTGTAGTCTTCTGCCACTTAGACATGTTAAACTCTGTTCTGGATATGGTGTAGAAACATATAGGCCAAGTCCTCTTTCCCAACAACCGGCCAGGGAACTGCAGGCCAGTGTCTCCACTCCAAAACCCACAGTTTCCCCGAGTGTGAAATGGGGTGTTGGGCAGGGTAACTTCCTGAACATGCATGATTCTACAAACGAACAAAGCAGAAAAGAAAATAAATCCCTCTATTTCTACTGGGGTAGGTGGAAATAAGACAAAGGAAAGACCAAGGGGAAGAAGAAGGAGCAGCTTTCATAAAGTGTCCCTCGCATGGACAGCACCTCTGCAGAGTGCTGGGTTCTGCCACCAACCTGAGTGGGCAGGAAACAGAGTCTCCCCAGAGCCTCCAGAAACAAAGCCCTACTGACACCCTGATCTTAACACAGTGAGACTTGCCCAGGACTTCTGATCTACGGAACTATTATATAATAAATTTGTGTTGTTCAGGACACTCATTGTGTGGTAAATTGTTAATGGCAGCCATAAAAATTAACAGTTTTCTTTTTTTTTTTTTGAGACGGAGTCTTGCTTTGTCGCCCGGGCTGGAGTGCAGTGGCCGGATCTCAGCTCACTGCAAGCTCCGCCTCCCGGGTTTACGCCATTCTCCTGCCTCAGCCTCCCAAGTAGCTGGGACTACAGGTGCCCGCCACCTCGCCCGGCTAGTTTTTTGTATTTTTTAGTAGAGACGGGGTTTCGCTGTGTTAGCCAGTTGGTCTCGATCTCTTGACCTCGCGATCCACCCGTCTCGGCCTCCCAAAATGCTGGGATTACAGGCTTGAGCCACCGCGCCCAGCCAAAAATTAAGTTTTCTAAGTAAACTAGTTTCCAGCACCCTACAAGTGGGGTGCTGCTGTAACAAATATCTAAAAAAATGTGGAAGTAGCTTTGGAATAGAGTTGTGGGTGAAGGAAGGAAGAATTTTGAGGAGCAGCACAGAAAAAGCCTAGACTTCCTTGAACACAGTAGTAAAACTATGGATGTTAAAAGACTGCTCGTGAGGTCTCAGAAGGAAGAGAGGAGCATAGCAGGAAAAAACCATCGCCTTGGAGAACACCTAACTGGGCACAAAGTCTGTTGGCACTGCTGGGGAGGGGGCGGAAGGATGTCAGGAGAATGGGATTGGAAACTGGAGCAAAGTGGATCCTGTAACACAGTGGTAGAAAGCTTGGCTGAATCATGTCCTGCAGTTATGTGGAAAGCAGAGCTTCTAAACACTGAAACTAGACCCAGGTGAGGACATTTCCAAGCACAGTGATCAAAGCAAGGCCCGGTTTCTCCTGCGGCTTCCTCCTCCAGAGCAGAACAGGCCCGAGGGCAGTGTTAACCACTGCCTTCTTCCTTTGGCATTTCCCTTTGCTGATGAGAATTCTGTGTCTATTTTCCTTCTAATAATCTTCCAAAAATGAATTTTGTCCCTAACTTCCTCCTCTTCACTCATAAGGGGTTCAGAGCTCACCCCGTACACCTGAGGCCAGGTAAAATGCCACATAGACAGTCCTTACCCCTTTTATTAGGTGGGAAAGGAGGTGGTCCAAGCCCTACAAACCCAAACAAAATGCCACAGACCCAAGCAGGCAGAGGCCAAGAGAGCCCAAGTTCCTAGAAGAGGGCAGGTGAGAATGAAAGGAAAAGTCAGGTCAACCTCTCCCTCCCCGTCCTGTCTCCAAATCCCAGGACCAAATAATCTTCTTCTAATATGACTGACTTATATCAGTCAAGGGTATAAGCACCACAGGCATAAAAATGTCTACAAAGAACAGAACTATGACCTGACACAATGGCAGGCTCAGGCAACCTGAGAGGTCTGTAGCAGGGAAAGGAGTAAGGGCCAGGAAAAGAGGAATGGCAAACAGTCAAAATGAGAGTGTGCCAAGAAATGTGCTTTACGTGGGCAACCAGATGGAACCAGGCCTCTCTCTCTTTCACAAATGAGGGAAGTAGGCAGGGAAAGGCTCAAGCGGCTTTCCCACAGACAACGCAAGAGCTGAAAAAGTGCGATTGAGAGACAGATGTGACTCTACGGCTGCGGTCACCATTAGAAGCGCTGCCTGCCAAGAGCAAGAGGAGGGAGTGGAGGATGCCCAGACCTAGAGCCCTCAGAGCTGGAGTTTGAAAGCTCTGTGAAAATTCATGGTGATTTGCCTATTCTAGGCATTTCACATAAGCGGAATCATACAATACGTGTCCTTTCGTGACTAGCTTCTTTCATTCAGTGTGGTTTTCTAGGCCCATCTAAGTTGCAGTATGTATATGTACATGGTTCCTTTTACCAGTTGATTACGTATGTATATACAACTTGCTGCCCACTCATCTGATTTTTTGGTTTTCAAATATAAAGATACGGTCTCAGTATGTCAACCAGGCTGGAGACTCCTGGGCTCAAGTGATCTCCCTGTCTCAGCCTCCCAAAGTAGCTAGGACTACAGGTGTGCATCACACCTGGTTAATTATTTTACTTTTTGTAGAAAAAACATCTTGCTACGTTCTCCAGGCTGGTCTTGAACTCCTGGCCTCAGTCTTCCCACCTTAGCCTCCCAAAGTGCACCCTGAAATGAGTAGGCATGAGCAACCACGTCCAGCCCCACTCATCTGTTGAATATTTGTGTGGGAGGGGGAAATGAGAGTGATTACTTAATCGGTACAAGGCAAACACCTTGCTTTTATGGGGTGATGAAGTAGTTTTGAAAGCAGAGAGACCTGGTGGTTGCCCAACATTGTGAATACACTAAATATCACTGAACTGTGCACTTTAAAATGGTTAATTGTATGTTATGCGAATTTCACCTCAACTAAAAAGAAAGGTGACAGTGACAAGAATGTTCTAAACTTAGATTGTGGTAATTACTGCAAAACTGGCCATTATACTAAAAATCACTGATTTGAACATTTTAAGTAGGTTAATTTTATGGTATGTGAATTATATCTCAATAAAGATGTTAAAAAAAAAAAAAAGAAAAAAAAAGTCAGTGACTCCACTATGCACTGCCACGCCAGTGGCTAGGACACACTTCAACCCAAGTGATTTTCTTTAAGCGACCTAAAGTCTTCCAACACAACAGAAATGAAGTACTTGTACAATAAAGCAGGGCTGGTTACAAGTAAATGACAGAAACGTTTCTGACAGTGTGAATCCCAAAGAGAGACAAGCACACGGAAAGGTAGATGGTGAAGATGTGTGGCTGCCAGCCCTGAGAGCTGCCCTCACTGCAGTCTGGTACTGAGTCCAACAGGGATGTTCCTGTCCTTAAAGGAAGCTGATGCCATCACCCACCCCACTCCCAGTAGAGGAGAGTACCTCTAGGGAAGGTGCATTGTGTTTTCACCTTATGACCGTCACTACAAACAGTAACAATCTGGCCAAAGCGCTACTTTGTCTTTGCCTAACCTGATTCTACCTAAGGCAGATTTTCCTCATCTGTCTTGACTCCAACATTGTGACCTCTACTTTACCACACTGCAGCTTCCATTTTTAAAATCTTGATGTGGTAATCTGATTCAGAGCTGGTGGCACCCCATTTAAATATCTGGTTGCCCCTTCACACAATAGTTAAAGTCTCAATTATGTCCCAAACAAAAAGTCCAGCCAGGACTGAAAGCCGGGGCTTACAGCCAGAAAGGAGGCCAAAAGTCCAGAGACAAAGATTTGTGTCCCAGTGCTGGGGGATCTAGCAGTAACACTCTCTTAAAGCTGGAGAAGAATTTAGAGGCCACTCAGGCAACTGTTCCCAAAGGCAGCCAACTTCTGGATGGGTTCCATCAAGATGACCTGGACCAGAGATTCTGGTTTGGTAGGTGCAGGGCGGGCCTGCAGACTCTTTCATCCGTTGTTCCTCATGTGCAGCTGGACACCACTCACTCTATCCAGCTCCCTTCCCAGTCAAAACTTCACCAACATCTCCCCAACCTCACCCGATCAGCATCCAGCCTCCACTGGAACGTTCTGTGCTCACATAGTAGAAATACTAGCTTAAATTTAAACAAAACTCCTTGAGCAGCACTGTCCAATGGAACTTTCTGCAATGATGGAAATACAATAGTTACTAGCCATGTGTACTTCCTGAGCACTTGAAATGGAGTTAGCTTGTTATATAAACGAGGTAAGCCCAGCTCCTGGACCCCTGCTCTGGGTGCCACACTTATTTTAGCCCAAGGTTCATTAACTTTTTGGCAGGCCCTTGTCAGTGTTGCTTCCTGTAAACTCACAGTTAACTACAATTCTTCTGTCTTTTCTTGGTGTCTGCCTCCCTCTTACTCTTTTTTTAACTTAAATAAAGGACACTGTATCGATCCCTATCTATTTTCACTGACAAAGCACTGCAGGTTCCCAACCTGTGCTGACACATCCAGAAACGCTGGCAACTTATTTCCCAGGTGCAGTCTGAGAAATCAGTTTGTTTGCCCCAATCTCTCGGAAGAGCCTGGAGGGATGCCCATCTTCATGACGACATCTGCACCCCGAAATTGCCTACACTCTCTAAACGCAAGAGCACAACCACAGTGATGCAACAGGATTTGACTGCTGTTGGCTGGGCCGCGATTTACACAATCTTCTGTAGATTCAGCAGCCAATTTGGCAGATTTTGAAGGGTATGCTCTAACTCTGCACACAGGACATCAGGGCCTTGGGTCCTGAACTGAAGTCCCAACAAGCAGACTCCAAGAGATCAAAATTTACCTGTGATTGTTGTGGAAAACCTGACAGCCCCAAATCCATGAGGTACCAGCAATCTCAAGTGTCAAGGTGATCCCTGGAGCCTGAGAAAGTCAAACAGCATCAACCCATCTTTTTTAGTGACAGCATCTTGAATTTGTTCATTTTTCACAATCCTTTAAACTGGGGCTCCTAGATTCATCACTTTATCCTTGAAAAAAAATTAAGACATCAAGAAACAAGTTTAAAAAGCCATCTGAAAATACACATCTGGGGCGAAGCTGAGACAAACACCACAGCTGCCTGACTCCTCATGAACTCCTGAATGCCCCATCTGTTTCTCCACACTTCCTCCCTTACTCTTCAGTCTTCAAGAGGAAAAAGGAAAATGGACCTAGCAGAGACTTTTAATTAGACTAAAATCCTTCAGTTTATTGAAAAAGCAGAATTATACGGAATTTAATGTACTGAAATATATTAAATCCTCAATGTATTTATTCTGCATCCCTAAACAGTAATATATGGACATTAAACAGTTCTCTTCCTAGATAGAACTGTGTTCCAAAGAGAAAGGAATAGTTCCACAGAATACAATTAAGTTTCTAAAGCATTTCAGGAAATCAATGTCAAATAATTATAAGCTTGCACTGGTATGTTAAAGTGCTTAGCTCATCTATGTTCCACACTGAATAAAAGAATTTACCAATCAAATTCTCCATTATATCTTAAATACAGTAATTCAAGAGCTTTGGCATAAAATCTTATTTCCAAAGCATAATTTAAAAAATACACTTCTCAATCATTGTCCAGCTGCCGGTTCTATCCTTCTTCATTCATTTCTCTTTTGACTCTATTTTCTGTAACTTCATATAAACTAACTCGCACACACAGACCTCAATGATCTCATCGGCAAAACAAAGCAAACACCCACTTTTCACGCCAAGAGTTGGGAGACCAGCTAACGCATTGCTAGGGGTCCCTACCACTGCTAAAATATATGTCAGTTTAGTAACATGTCTTTCAAGGCTTCCTTTATTCTATTTAGCACATCTAAAGTGCTAAAGTTTATTCTAACAGTGTTTTCACTTCTGAATTTAGATTCCTTTACTTCACCCGCTATACACAGGCTTTCCTGGCTTCTGTTGAACCCTCGACTTTTAAGGTAATCAAGAATACTATTACATGAACTACTAGAAATGACCACAAAAGAAATGAAAAATACAGGAGAGCTGCAGAAGAAAAATAAGAAAAACAGCTACATATTACAATAATAACCGCAGAAAGGAAGGGTAGTGACAAGACCTCACTTTGAAAGAGATCATTACAGATACACAGAAAAGGGATAAACAAGGACAAACACAGGGAAACAGCAACAATGTTCATGGACAGGGAAGTCAAGGAAATAACTAAACATAAATGTACAAGGCACACTGGAAAAGATCAAGCAGTAAAAGATGACTTTAGAATCAGATTTACTTAGTCATTAAGGAAGAAATCCCCACAGAGAACCTGAAAAAAACAATTAAGTCTACCGCTCTGCCCTGGGGCCAGAGGTGGGAGCCAGCAGACTTGAGAGTTGGGACCACCTAACCAGTGCTCTCAGGGGCTGTATGCCCTGGTTTTCAACGCACTGTACCTAATGACAAACTCAGGCCACTGCGCTTTCACTTCTCAGGTAAAAATGACTTGTTTTCAAGATTTCCGCAGGAAAGCGTTGCCAATTCTTGCATGTCCATTCTAAATGGCTCCTCAACCATCAACAGATGATTACTTCACAGTAAGTAGGGTGACCAAATTGTCCCAGTTTGCCCAGGTTTAGCACTTAAAGTTCTACATCCTGGGAAACCCCAGTCCAGGGCAACCCAGAATGGTTGGTCAGGATATATGGGAGCATCTTCCCGATCTTTTCACTGGCCCAAGGGGTCAACTATCACCGCAAAGTCTTCTCTCTAAATTGCCTCTCTAGAGCCTAAATGCACCTCCCTGCCATCGTTCTCCTTTAAATGTGTTCCTCTCATCATCAGTCAATAAACTCAGTCTACAAGGGCAAAAACTGCCTCTCATTCATATGTACCCCACCACCTCTTGGCACACTACTGAACAAATATTTCCAGTACTTCTATCAAATATGTGTCAATCTGTTCCACAGCTTCAAGCTTGGTCTATGAGGCCTCTTGATTCTCCCTGAAACTTAAAACTTATGAAATTCAGGACACATAATTGAAAAGTGAATTTTAAGTATCTTACATTGAAATCTGTATTTGGGGATCATGATTCAGTTTTTAGCTAACAAAACATAGCATTCTTATATTCTAGAAGATGGTAGAGGAAGCTAAAGGACAAAACCTGGTATTTCTGAGGTGTCAACAACTACAGTTTCCTATGTTTCTCCATCACTATCGGGAAAAACTGCAAGGCTGAATTCTCACAACAATTGCCTACAATGTCACTTCTGTTCTCCACTCTTTCCAAGAACCGCGGTGAGGACTGGTCACGCAGCGTGAGGGGGGCAGCTGCAGAAGAGCAAGTGTAGAAGCCATCTCTTCGCCGGATAACGAGGCAGGACCCCAGCATCTCGTGGGACCTCCTCCCTTCGAGAAAGTGCGAGCGGGGGACCAGGAAGACGCAAGACACTGGCCAGGTAGCTGTGCCCAGCGGGATCAGATGAGCCAAAGGAATGACAGCGCGAGGGGAGCAAGGGAAAGGCGAGGAAGCAACAGCGCTGCAGGGTGGGGCAGGAGTGAGGGGAGGGAAGGCGCAGGAGCGGCGCGAGACGGTCTCGGGTCCCGGAGAGCCAAGGATAACGCGGCGACTGGGCGCTGGGTGCACCCGAACCTCAAAGACCTGGCAGGTACATCCGCCTTGTCGGAGTCTGCTTCCTCCTCGGAAAAATGAGTTTTTCTTGGGGATGAAACGAGAGGGCTCAGACAAGGCGCTCTGCACCACATCCCCAGGTTACTGTTACTGCCGTCGCCGCTGTCCAGGAGGATCGCCCTCCACTCCTCGCTGCCCGGCTCCAGCGCCCGGTCTGGGAGTCCGGCCTACCTGCCGTCCTTAGCCTCCGGGGCCTGGCCATCATCGTCAGTGACGACCTGCGGCCGCAGAGGCCGGCGCTGTCGCAGCCCGTCCGCCTCGCTCATGGTACGAGCGCCAGCCTCCCCAGCAGCCACCACCCCACAGTGAGCAACAACGGCTCACGCTCCAGGCCCGCCCTCCCCGGCGCGCAGAAATGACGTTACGCCCAGGGACCAATCCGCAGCGTTGTCCCGCCCCTTCCGGCCTCATGGGCGGGCTGTCTGCAGCGCGTCGCTCTTCGGCGCTCGGAGGCGAATTTTGAGCGTCCGGGAGCGGCGCTTGGAAATCGCTGAGAGCGAGCACCGGGAGCTGTTAAGGTCCCCGCCCGTCTCGGACTCCGGGACCCAGAACACGAGTGGTTCCACCTCGGGCTCGCCTAGCCCAGTCCCTGCGCATGCCGCCTTCGTCTTACGTTTCTGAGGACGGGAATGCTCATGACGCACTTGGGAATTGCTGGCCCGAGATGTTGGCCACTTTTATCGTTAGAGAGGATGGCCCTGTTTATGAAATGTCAGCGACCCTGCTCTTACGGGCAGCGTCAAAAATAATGCATTCACAGCCTTGGAACGAAGTCACCTCTGCCTGAAAATTACATCCTGGCCGGGCGCGGTGGCTCAAGCCTGTAATCCCAGCACTTTGGGAGGCCAAGACGGGCGGATCACGAGGTCAGGAGATCGAGACCATCCTGGCTAACACGGTGAAACCCCGTCTCTACTAAAATACAAAAAACTAGCCGGGCGAGGTGGCGGGCGCCTGTAGTCCCAGCTACTTGGGAGGCTGAGGCAGGAGAATGGCGTGAACCCGGGAGGCGGAGCTTGCAGTGAGCCGAGATTGTGCCACTGCACTCCAGTCTGGGCGACAGAGCGAGACTCCGCCTCAAAAAAAAAAAAAAAAAGAAAAGAAAAAAAAGAAAATTACATCCTTCCCCGACTCATCCCGGTTAAGGGGAAAACGGGCTAGAAAATGTTGCCCTCTGGTTAAGGCCAGATGTTGAGTGTTAAATCTTTTTGTGACCGTTACCACAGACATTTGATAAAGTTTATTAAGTTTTGATAAAGTATATTAAGGATTACCCTTAAGCAAAGGCCAGGTAGAAGTAGAAATTATCACTAACAAAGTTTAAGAAAGCATAGAGTGGCGTCGTTCTTTCAACAGTATTGCAGTGAACCAGAAATGTTCCCAGGTGCTGGGAGATGATGGTGGGCAAATCACAGACAAGGCCCCTCCTTATGGAAATTAAGCTAGTGGGAAAGATGACTTTAATCAGATCATCGTCATAAAATAGACATGTAAAATTATCAAACGTAATAATTGCTTCAAAGGGGAAGAATTGGATCTTGTGAGAGCATTTGACAGGCAAAGGGATTGAAAGAGAAATCGAATCTGGAGGAAGTGACAGGGAGGATTTCCAGGCAGAAGAAATCAAAGCCTGTTACCAGTGGCACGAGGAATCATGTCTGGAAAAGCCACGTTCAAAATGCAGTGTCCTAACAGAAATAATTTCCTCTTGGAGGCTTTCCTGATACAAACATGGCCATTACCTTTTTAAGTGCTAGATGGCACTAGAATTCCATGTGAATGTTTTTTATTCATTCAAAGAGCTGAAGAACCAGCTTGAGGGAAGTGGAGAGCTGTGCAAATCCAGTTCTCCAGAGATCCCAAGTAATAATTCAAGTCTCGGCAACATTTTACATCATTCTGTGCCATTGAGAATAGCCAGTACAGCCATTAAATCAGGGATAGTGTTAACAAAGTGCTGTATGGCCTGACGCCTTCCTGCCTGTCTGGACTGTCCCTCTTGCTCCGCAACCCCCATTTCAGACACTCAGGATGACTTACCATGTCTAATCTCATGCCTGCTGCCTTGTCCTTGAGGTTCCTTTTTCCTGTGATACACTCTTCTTCACTTCCACTTGGCCAATTATTTTTATCATTCAGGACCCACTTCAAGTATCCTTGCTGAACATTCTTCTCCCGATTTCCCAAGCAGAACATCTTCCTCTTTGTCTTCAAGGCACATTAAACATGCCCCAGCCATAACATTTGAACCCATTGCATTGGAGCTATTTGTGTTCCATGCCCAGTGTTAAAGCCCACGCACTGCAAACAACCAGGGACACATTCATAAGAAAAATAATGGCAGTAGGTTGGGTTTACTGAACTTGCTGCAGCAAAGAAATGCACCAGAGGACCTGTGAGGCTCCTCAAAATGAGGGAGTCATGGGAGAGTCCTTGTGGGGTTTGGGGGCTGGAGTTAGTCCATAGTCTTGCTGGGGATTGGTCAGAATCCGTTAACAAGGGGAGTCACTGGAGGAACCAGCGACCTTATCTCTGGGATATGTAAGTCCATTCGGAGTTACCAGGAGGTCAGCTCATGGGCGTATCATGAAGCACGTAGGTAGGTGGTGTTACAGTGGTCTGAGCTAGATCATTTGTGCTGCATAGCACAGGTTCAGTACAGTTTTTCTGTTTTCAAGTGATGGTGAAGCAGGCTTTGATTGTTGTATTTGTTTCAGTTCTCAGTTCTCCCACCCCACCTTCCAACCCAGCTGCCAACCAGACCGATTTTGTTTCTCATCGTACTGAAGCCAGTCATTGGAGTGGGACCACCATAATTAATTTGATCAGGTTTCTCAGCGCCACCTATATTTTGGGCTAGATAATGCTTTGTTAGGAGGTGGAGGGCAGCCTGTCCTGTGCGCTGGTGTTTCAGCAGCATCTCTGGGCTCCCCCCACTAGATGGCAGTAGTATCCCACCTAGTCGTGATGATAAAGGATGTTGCCAGACATTGTGACTGATACCCCCGGAGGACAAAACAGCCCTTGGTTGAGAAGCACTGGGTTAGACCAACCAGAATCCACACCCAACCCTGGCATTGGGGATGAGGCTCACTTCCATTGGAACACTGGCCCACGTGGAGGGCATTTATCTCAACAAAAGCAGGCTCTGCCAGCATGGAAGAAGAAGCGCATGATGCTGGCAGGGAGCCCACAGCGTGCCTGGCAGCTCAAACCAGAAGCAAACCCTACTTCTAGTCCAGTGCTTTTTCCCAGTCCCATGCTGTTTCAACTCCTTCCACAGAGATCTCCTGAAAGCCTGCCAGGTGCCAAGTACGGTGACAAAACAAGGGTGAAATACAGTGAGCCAGCCTGCAAAGGCGTTATCATCTAGGAGGGGGGAGAGGAAGTGTAATGAATGACCACTATAAAGCACTGCTGCAGAAGAGCCGCCGCATGCCTTGGGCTGCGAGGAGGAACGAGTGCCATTAGATGGGACTGACCAGAGATGGCTTCTTGGAGGAAGGGGATTTGCACCAGGACTTAGATTAATAAGATTATAATTGGGGGATTAGGGTGATAGAGGAGGACAAGAAATAGGCTGAGAGGAAAGAGTGTGGTGCCCAGGGATTGTTAAACAAGGGGGCGATGATCAGGGATGGACATCAGGGTTACTGAGTGATCAAGAAAGAATAGCCACAAATATATACACCTGTTATGTACCCACGAAAACAGAAAATAAAAATAAATTTTTTAACACAGAAAGAATAGTCTGAAAAGGGCAAAGCAGGGTGGGAAGTAGCTGAGCCCCTTCTTGCCCACAAGTCCAGGAGAGCACAGAAGACACTGCCAACTCAGAAAAGGGTTACAAGGGAAGTTGTTCTGTCGTGGTGGGAAGCTCTGGTTTTAATTCCGGTGGGACAGTGGAGACAGTAAAGTTAGGCAATGTGGACTAGTTTGTTCACCGCAGGAAAAGCACCTTAGAGATGATGCAGCTACCGGAAACAGACATCCGCCAAAACTGGCAGAGGATGAGGGAGGGATACATTGGAAGGATCTGGGGATACCTTATGGAACTCAGACTCAGAAGGTACAGCCAGGCCTCACAGGGACTGGAACAAAGACCTGGGAACACAGGGGCAGAGTCACCCTCCGCCTCCTGGTGCCTCACACTGTCCTGTCTCTGCACCCCTCCGTGCTCACATGGCACACCCTGCTGGGCTGGCCCCTTCTCTTTTGTTGCCCTCCCCTGGAGAGCTGGAAAAGAGCAGTGTTACTCATCCAGCTGTCAAAGCTAACACAGCCATAGGCAGTGTTTTGGCACAAGATAAAAACAGAAATATAGAGATTATTTTGACCTTTAGGAAAGTTTTTGCATTTCTGATAAAAGGGACAAATGGGACTAGCGCTGCCCCTTCTTCTGCCTGGAACCCAAGAGTTAAGCATGGAGCAGCAGCATCTTAAGACCACAGGAATACACCTTAATGTCTAAAAAACACACCCAGAAGAGCCTAGGTCCTTAATGGTGCCCCTGAGCTGTTCACCGGAGCCAGCAACCACCTACCTCTGGGCTGCCTGTCACATGAGAGAAACAGTCCTTTATGCATTGAGGCAGCTGTCGGGGAGCAATTTGCACTGCCCCTCAGGGCCAACAGGCTAGCATTGTCTGGACATGTCCATGGTAAAAAAAAAAAAAAAAAAAAAGCATCGCCTAAGCCCAGCTCTCCCTGGCTCTCCCATTTCAAGTATCCCACACCAACTAACTATGGTCTCCTTCTCCAAGTCTAGATTCCTGGACTGAGAATCTGATATTCCCAACTTTGGTGAGGCTGATGATCCACGTTAGAGGACAAGACCCCGTGGTCCATTGACCATTCCATGGGAACAACACAGCAGCCTCGCCGTTGTAGGCAGAAGGGCAGGACAGGCTCACTGAATGCATGGTCACCCCATGAGAAGCAGGGAGGAGCAGAGGTGAGCATTGAAGAGAGGCTGGCCAGGAAAATTGCCCTAATTGCCTACGAGGAGGATTCTTAAAGTTGACCTAGACTTGGCAGGAAAAGTGCTCAGGAGGAAAGACGTTCAGCAGTCACCTCCACCATGGGCGTGGACATTCCTGTCTGTTGAAAAGTGAGTGGCCAGCCCCTTTGTTCCCTTTGGAATCTTAACACTGACATTCATGGTTAGCAGAGATCACTCATTAATCATGTTTTATTACATCCAGAAACCATCTCCTGAGAGCTATTATACTTGATCCTTGAACAACATGGGTTTGAACTACGCAGGTGCACTCATAGAAGAATGTTTTTTCAATAAAAGTTACACCTGCCTCCCCTTCCACCTCCTCCACCTCTTCTGCCTCTGCCACCCCTGAGACAGCAACAACCCCTCCCCTTCTTCCTTCTCCCAGGCTACTCAGTGTGAAGACAATGAAGATGAAGACCGTCATGATGATCCACTTCCCCTTCATGAATAGTAAAAATATTTTATCTTCCTTATGATTTTTAATGGCATTTTCTTTTCTCTAGCCTAGTTTACTGTAAGAATACAGCATATAATACTTAGGACATACAAAATATGTGTTAATCCAATGTTTACAGCTATCAGTAAGGCTTCCGGCCAACAGTAGGCTATTCATAGTTAAGTTTTGGGGGAGTCAAATGTTATATGTGGATTTTCAGCTGGACTGGGGTTGGCACCCCAACCTCCACTTTGTTCTAGGGTCAACTGTAATCATTTTCATTTTGATGATTCCTGTCCTGCTTTTTTTCTGATGGTTGAAAAAACTTACGCATATTTGTAAGAGTTCAATGTTTCTTTGGCTCTCAGTAATGAAGAGATGTGTTGTTTGGGTGAGGTAATGTCTTTCTTTAGGAAGGGAATTGGCCCAATGTGTTTGTTCATTCAGAAGGCTGTGTGGCAAAAGTTTGGATCTATAGGAATAGAGAGACTAAAAACCCCAAGATTACCCAAACTGGTGGCTCTTACCAGAAAAGTTCCACCCTGTTGCAAAAGAAATTGGCAATGTCTAAAAAGTTTTCCAAACTCAGGTGCTTACTGGTAACCTCCTAGGGTATAGGACACCCAGATCTCTTCTGTCTTCTACTTCTGGGCTTGTTTAAGGTAGGCTTCTTGCCCTCTGGCTTGTCACCTCCATGGCCAGGGGTGACTCCCTGTGGTCCAGTTCCATTGGCACTAACCAACAGCTTGTCTTGTATCTGGAATAAAGACTGGCACAGGTGGGAGCCTCAGTTTCGCGATTAGCAACAGCCACCGGAACAGAACCAAGTGCAAACTCAGGCACCCACATGTGGCAAGTTTGGGGGGTAATGGCATTCCTCTAGCATGGCTGTAGGGAGAAAGTTGACAGGCAGGCCTCCACTCTCCCATGGCCTTAGAGGGAGAAGAGGCAGATGGACAACTGAACAAAAGCATGACTCTTCTCCCCCAGACAGATAAACTGAGCCTATCTTCTGTTTCTTCCCTTTCTGCCCTCCAGAGAGCAGGGTGGGTGAGGACCCCCTCATTTCCTCACTCTGATGCTTGTGAACCAAGGCAGCAGGAAGGAGTGCTTTCGGGTCCCACATAGGGCATGCCTTCTTCATAAGTCTGCCCTGTGCCTTCATAGCAGTTCATTCCCCTCCCGCCACTGCGGAACTCCAGAGCCTGGGCCAGCGCCTTTGTCCCCTGCCTTTCTCCACCAGGCCAAAGCTCTGTCTGTCCCACACATCAGCTAGGTCACTGTGACATCTGTTCACTCTTCATTCTACAGATATCACTGTGCACTTGCACATGCTGGGCACTGCTATAGGCACTGGGGATTAGGATTGGTGTTACTTGCCATGTTTATCAGCATGTGACTACAGACGCAAGCTCTGAACACCCTCACTTTCACTTCAGTAAGTGCCACAGAGCTCCTAAGTCTTTATAGGGAAGCAAATCTGGAACCCAAGTTGTTTATGAACTCACAGGAGGAAGGTCTCCTGAACTCAGTAACTGACTTTAAGCATTTGCGCTTTCTCAGGGGCCAAGTTTCTCGCTCCACTCTTTGTTTACGTGCACACATCAAAGAGGCAACCCTAAGGAGACAAACACCTTCTCCTTCCCTTCCCACAGCTCAGGTCCTGCTTCTCCAGTTTCCTTTCTCTGAGTGCCCTGTGCCAGGAGGCCATGACAGTGTTGGGCTCCATAATGAGAGTGTGGGCACCTTCACAATGGCAGCAGCTGGACTCAGAGGCATTCCACGGAAGGGAAGAGGAGCTGTGTATGCCAGGCAGCAGAGGCAAAGGCTTCAACTGGGCATCATGAATTGTGGCTGTGCTTGATTGTGTCACCCCAGAGGGGCTGAACTTGAAGACAGTGGCTCTCAACTTTGGCTGCATGTTGGAATCATCGGGAAAGATGCTTGCATGCCACCCCAGAAATTCTGGTATCACTGGTCTGGGGTACAGCTTATGCATTGGGAGTTTTACAATACTTTTAAAAACTAAATTTGAAATAGACTAGCACTTTAAAAGCAAATAGGAAATAGAGAAATACATACAGCATTCCAATTTGGGGAACCTGAGTCCAGTGTCTCTAAGACTGGAGACCTTGGAGAATCACTGCCGCCACCACTTTGCACTGGGGACCTGAGGGACTGCCCGCCTGCAGGAGACACCTGAGAGGCAGCTCTGGGCTGAGAGGGGCTGCAGAGATGCAGGTGAGATGTTGACGAAACACCCCTTTCCTCTGCTGGGCTGGGACTCTGCAAGGCTGTGATTTAGCCATGGGGACACAGATTATGATCAGGAATGGGTGGGGGTGGCATCTGAAATGCTGATGTTTTGTATCATAACCTTGAAGGGGGTTACCTGGGTTTTGTTTTATATCAGCTTGTTAAGCTATATATTTATGTACACTTTTCTGAATAAGCTTATACACTTGTACACTTTTCTATATAAGTTTGTTATATTCCATCCCCTCCCCAAAAGTCTAAAAAATAAAACAAAAATGAAAAACCTATTACCTAGCTTGAAAGTTTTCTCTATCCGGTCCCTATCTTAAGTTGAAATAGAACTTAGGCTTGGTCAGTGATCTCCAAACACTGGTTGATGGGACCACGGCCTGGCCAACTGTGCAAAACACATGGGGAGTTGTTAGAATTTACAGATTTGGGCCGGGCGCGGTGGCTCAAGCCTGTAATCCCAGCACTTTGGGAGGCTGAGACGGGTGGATCACAAGGTCAGGAGATCGAGACCATCTTGGCTAATACGGTGAAACCCCGTCTCTACTAAAAAATACAAAAAACTAGCCAGGCGAGGTGGCGGACGCCTGTAGTCCCAGCTGCTCTGGAGGCTGAGGCAGGAGAATGGCGTGAACCCGGGAGGCGGAGCTTGCAGTGAGCTGAGATCCGGCCACTGCACTCCAGCCTGGGCGACAGAGCGAGACTCTGTCTCAAAAAAAAAAAAAAAGAATTTACAGATTTGAGACCCCAGCCTCCCGAGAGTGGAAGGAGTTGAAACAGTATGGGACTGGGAAAAAGCACTGGACTAGAAGTAGGATTTGCTTCTGGTTGGAGCTGTGAGGCACACTGTGGGCTGCCTGCCAGCATCATGTGCCTCTTCTAACATGCTGGCAGAACCTGTTTTTGTTGAGATAAATGCCCTCCACGTGGGCCAGTGTTCCAATGGAAGTGAGCCTCATCCCCAGTGCCAGGGTTGGGAGTGGGTTCTGGTTGGTCTAACCCAGTGCTTCCCAACCAAGGGCCATTTTGTCTACCAAGGGACATTTGTCAATGTCTGGCAACAATTTTTATGATCACAACAAGGTAGGATGCTACTGGCATCTCGGGGGGGAAGGCCAGAGATGCCGCTAAACATCAGTGGAACATTATGCAATATTTTCCATTTAGATGATGACTAATTAGATAGTTCAGACTCACACTCCCAAAGGGAACAGCAATGAACAAAATATTTAAAGCATTTGCTTGAAGAAATCAGAGAGCCTGAAACTGGTGAGGAATTGCTGGAGCAGGATCCTGGAACAACAGAGACCCAGGATGATGAGCCTGGTGTGTAACCACTTTTGTTTTTTTATACAAGGTCTTACTCTGTTGCCCAGGCTGGAGTGCAGTGGCACAATCAGGGCTCACTGCAGCCTCAGCCTCCCAGGTTCAAATGATCCTTCTGCCTCAGCCCTCTGAGTAGCACCATGCCCAGCTAATTTTTTTTTTTTAATTTTAGTAGAGATGTTTAGTAGAGGTCTATGTTGCTCAGGCTGGTCTCGAACTCCTGAGCTCAACCAGTCCTCCTGCCTCGGCCTCCCAAAGTGCTGGAATTACAGGTATGAGCCACCACACCTGGCCTTGTAGCCATTTTTCCCCTGGGTGTGTATGCTGCTTCCACAGGAGAAAGTTGAGATGCCAAGTAGTCTTTCTTTCTTTCTTTCTTTGTATTTTTTTTTTTTAATTTAAGTTCTAGGGTATGTGTGCACAACGTGCAGGTTTGTTACATATGTATACGTGTGCCATGTTGGTGTGCTGTACCCATTAACTTGTCATTTACATTAGGTATATCTCCTAATACTATCCCTCCCCTGACCCCATGACAGGCCTTGGTGTGTGATGTTCCCCTTCCTGTGTCCAAGTGTTCTCATTGTTCAAGTCCCACCTATGAGTGAGAACATGCGGTGTTTGGTTTTCTGTCTTTGCGATAGTTTGCTGAGAATGATGGTTTCCAGCTTCATCCAGGTCCCTACAAAAGACATGAACTCATCCTTTTTTGTGGCTGCATAGTATTCCATGGTGTATATGTGCCACATTTTCTTAATCCAGTCTGTCATTGATGGGCATTTGGGTTGGTTCGAAGTCTTTGTTATTGTGAATAGTCCCACAATAAACATACGTGTGCATGTGTCTTTATAGCAGCATGATTTATAATCTGTTGGGTATATGCCCAGTAATAGGATGGCTGGGTCAAATGGTATTTCTAGTTCTAGATACTTGAGGAATCACCACACTGTCTTCCACAATGGTTGAACTAGTTTACAGTCCCACCAACAGTGTAAAAGTGTTCCTGCTTCTCCACATCCTCTCCAGCACCTGTTGTTTCCTGACTTTTTAATGATTGCCGTTCTAACTGGTGTGAGATGGTATCTTATTGTGGTTTTGATTTGCATTTCTCTGATGGCGAGTGATGATGAGCATTTTTTCATGTGTCTGTTGGCTGCATAAATGTCTTCTTTTGAGAAGTGTCTGTTCATATCCTTCGCCCACTTTTTGATGGGGTTGTTTGATTTTTTCTTGTAAATTTAAGTTCTTTGTAGATTCTGGATATTAGCCCTTTGTCAGATGGGTAGTTTGTAAAAATTTTCTCCCTTTCTGTAGGTTGCCTGTTCACTCTGATGGTAGTTTCTTTTGCTGTGCAGAAGCTCTTTAATTAGATCCCATTTGTCAATTTTGGCTCCTGTTGCCATTGCTTTTGGTGTTTTAGTCATGAAGTCTTTGCCCATGCCTATGGCCTGAATGGTATTGCCTAGGTTTTCTTCTAGGGTTTTTATGGTTTTAGGTCTAACATTTAAGTCTTTAATCCCTCTTGAATTAATTTTTGTATAAGGTGTAAGGAAGGGATCCAGTTTCAGCTTTCTACATATGGCTAGCCAGTGTTCCCAGCACCATTTATTAAATAGGAACTCCTTTCCCCATTGCTTGTTTTTGTCAGGTTTGTCCAAGATCAGATGGTTGTAGATGTGTGGTATTATTTCTGAGGGTTCTGTTCTGCTCCATTGGTCCATATCTCTGTTTTGGTACCAGTACCATGCTGTTTTGGTTACTGTAGCCTTGTAATGTAGCTTGAAGTCAGGTAGTGTGATGCCTCCAGTTTTGTGCCAAGCTGTATTTCTAACAGCTCATTGTGAGTGAGTGAGTTCAGGGACACATTTTGTAAGACTCCTCCTGAGTCCTGAGATGTAGTCCAAGTTGTCTGTCACACCAGCTGACTCAGTCAAATACTTGTATTGGTTCTTGCTCCTTCCCTGTTCCACACCCCTCATTCCTCACATTTGTTCCTAGAATCACATCCCTAAGTAATGTACCTGCATGCAAGCCTTTATATCAGGCTCTGCTTTCCAGGCAACCCAGGCTAAGGCAAGAAATATAGAAAATAGAATGCGAGAAATTTCATTGTATGGGAAGTTGGGGTCCTCAACAAAAGAAGAGAGAATAACAAAAATGATATTTAAAGAGATAATGATTGAGATATTTCCAAAATGATGCAGACATCAATACAGATCTAAGAAGTCCAAAACTGATACAAACATCAATACAGATCTAAGAAGTCCTGCAAAACCCAAGCAAGATTTTTAAAAAAGTCAAAAAATAAAACTGCAAAAACCAAAGACAAGGAGAAATATTAAAAGCAGCCAAAGGAAAAGTGGTAGATTACCTTTAAATGACCATTTGTTAGTTTGACAGCCAACTTCTCAACAGAAGCATGGGAAAACAGATACCAATGGAAATGAGATCATTATAGTGCTGAAAAAAATAATTACCAGGCTAGAGTTATATATCTAGTCAAAATATCCTTTAAGAGTGGTCATGAAATAAAATACTTCCAAGTAGACAAAAATTGAATGAATTTCTTATCAGCAGACCTTTATTAAAAGAAATGACAAAAGTCCTTTCACGCAGAAGGTTAATTATTCCAAATGGAAGTTTGGAGGTATAGAAGAGATATCAAAAAATGATAAATATATGGGTAAATCTAAGTTAATATTGTCTATATAGAACAATAATAAGATGCATACAACTATAATAATACTGCCTTGTAGAATTAAAAGAGAGAGAAAACTAAAATGTATGATTTATAAGTTGGAAGAGAGGTTTATATGTTGTTAAAGTGCATTCTTAAAGTCTTTGTATTCACTGGAAAGAGGGTAAGGTACCAATTAATATTGAAGCCTGCAACTTATAATGTAGGGTAACAATTAAAATAGTAAGAGTTTATAACTTCAAGCTAATGGGGAGAAGGCAAAAATTAGAATAATAAAAAATAGTCACTCTAAAGGAAAGCAAAAAAACAGAACATAGAACAAATAGGGCAAATAAAAAGTACTGAGTTAGATGGTGGATTTAAACCCAAATATATAAATAGTTACATTAAATGTAAGTAGACTAAATATATAATTTAAATGGCAAAGACTGCCAGAGTGGTTTACAAAACCAAGGTGAACCTATACGCTGTTTAAAAGAGACACATCAAAAACATAAGGCTACAGTAAGATTAACATTAAAGGAATAATCCACTGGACACAGTGGTTTCCCCCTGTGGTTCCAGCTACTTGGGAGGCTGGGGTGGGAGGATTGCTTGAGCCCAGGAGTTTGAGACCAGCTGGGCAACACAACAAGACCCTGTCTCAAAAAAAAAAAAAGAAAAGAAAAAGAAAGAAAAGAAAATTAAAGGGATGGACAAAATATTCCATGCAAATATTAACAAAAAGAAAGCTGATGTGACTATACTAATATCAGACGAAATATAATTTACAGCCAAAAGAAAACATATTTAGAGATAAAGGGGGACGCCTCTTTTAGAGTCAATTCATCAGGAAGTTACAACAATTTTCAACAGCACCTAATATACAACAAATAGATAAATACATAAATAATTGTGCTAGATAAATATATAAATAGATAAAGTTTCAAAATGTCCAAAGCAAAAACTGATAGAACTAGAGAAAAAGAGAAATTCACAGTGGAAGTGGAGACGTTTAACAAGTCTGTCTCAGTAAGGGATGAAACACGTGAGTAAAAGTGAGCTGGGACGTGGATTTGAACAACATGATCAGCAAACTTGACCCGGTGGATACGTAAACAGTCTTCTACCCAATGATTACAGAATACTTCTTTTCCATCTCGAATGGGACCTTTCCGAAAATAGGCTGAGGCATGCGGCAGGCCTCAACAAACTTCAGAGCACTGAAGTCATAGGAGAGCCTGCTCTCTGAGCACAGTGCAAATAAGCTAAACACCAATAACAAAACCATCAAATAACAAAAACCATAAAATAACAAAAACTAAATGTTTAGAAATTTTAGAAATACGCCGGGCGCAGTGGCTCACACCTGTAGTCCCAGCACTTTGGGAGGCCGAGGCGGGTGGATCACCTGAGGTCAGGAATTTGAGACCAGCCTGGCCAACATGGTAAAACCTCATCTCTACTAAAAATACTAAAATTAGCCAGGCATGGTAGTGTGCACCTGTAGTCCCAGCTACTTGGGAGGCTGAGGCAGGAGAATAGCTTGACCTGGGGAGGTGGAGGTTGCAGTGAGCTGAGATTGTGCCACTACACTCCAAACTGGGTAACACAGCAAGACTCCATTTAAAAAAAAAAAAATTAGAAATATTTTTCCAAACAATCCATGATGCAAAGAAGTCATAATGTCAAGTAGAAAAGCCAGAACTATACCCCCAAAGGGCAGGTACCTCTGCAGACCTGGCCCTGGCACAGGATATCTGGGAGCAAGTTGGACAGCCAGTCTGTTTGCTCTGCAGAAATTTCTTTGTGGAATAGCAAAGGGGTATTGCAACGATGCCAAATAAACAGAGAACAGGATCCTAGAAGCTGAAGGAGGAACCCTTGCCCAGAAGCCCTGGAGCAGCTCTGTTTGTTAATTATTTCTGTAGTAACCAAGGGAACATTGGTGAGCTCCCCACAGAGTAACCACAGGTCAGCATCAAAGTAGGCAAGTAGCTGGCCAGCAGTATTTCACAGCATCTTTGCTTTTCTTCCCGAATCTGCAGTTTGAGAGAGGCAGCTTGCCCTGGGAACTCTGCTGATAGGGCATCATGCAGCACAATCCAGAATCCCTTCTTTTTTGTCACACCCTCTGTACAATATGAAGTAGGAAAGTTGTATTCGTTTGTATTCATTTGCTGCTGTAACTAAATATCATAGGCTGAGTGGCTTAAACCACAGAGATCTGTTTCTATGGAGGCTGGGAAGTATAAGATCAAGGGGCTGCCAGCTGGGTGTCAGGAGCAGACCCAGACCACTGAGATTCCACTTCTGTGGCAATGATTCAGTGTGTCCTGATGAAGGACCAGCCCACCCTAGCAGAGGGATGACCCAGGGACCGGACCATGCTCCTCATGCACGCTACTCAGAGCCAGGTTTGCTCCCTCGCTCTTGCCTGTGCTCTAGCCCAGTGCCGCCCGCGGCCTCCAAGTGATGGTGGCAGTGCACCTATCTGACCTGCTACGCATGGCCTCTGGGCACTTGCAATGCAGCTACTGCAGACTGGGAACCAAATTTCTACTCTGTTTAAGTTACAGCTAAATGGCCACGTGTGGCTGATGCATCAGTGCAGTCAGCCATCCTTGGTAAGGCACGTGAGCTCACCAAGGAGCAGTCAGCGCTGTGAGTGTGAACCCTCCAGGAGAAAAGGCCCCTTTCAATTTTGTCCATAGGATTATATTCAGGGGAAAAAAAAAAAAAGAGTAGCATTATTGGACCAAAAAAATCACCACAAACAGAAATGAACAAAATAAAGCTTTATTTGAACTCCCTCCCCTACAGATCATTCAGATGCCCGGGACCATGTCCAGATTCCTCTCAGCAATATGGAAAGCTAAGCCATTTCACAAATGCACAGCCATAGCCACACTACAGCCCCCCATGCCCAGGGCACAGATCTTTGTTGCTAAGTCTGTAACAAAAGAGCACCACTCACTATTTGTGTGCGCTGCAGCCAACACCACCTCCTGGGCATCACAGGCTCACTCACGCAAGAGGCCAGCACCGCCAGTGACGAATGGGTGCTCAGTAGCCCAGACACCCCCCAACACCGGCACTGCCACAAGGCCCTGAGGGGTAGACTGAGGAGCAAAGAGGACACACTCTCCCTAACCTAAGGGACCTGGCTCACTGGGCCTCCTTCCCCTGCCAACCACCAGCTCCTGCGTGCCTAGCTGGGAGGTAAGCACCCACTGGTGGCATGATTTCCATTATCTTGCTAATGTTGACAGCACCTCAGTCACATTAAAACAGAGAGAGACCGGATTCAGATCTCCAAGTCTCATCAGTGGACCTCAGTGGTTCTCACTGCCCCAACCACAGAGCGAAGGTCAGGCAGCATTTACCAGGACTTGGCTCTGACCAAGTTAGTGCTCTAACAAGTCACCTGAGTTTCTAATAGCTTCCCTGAAGAGCCCACCTATTTGGAGAATGTTGCCTCTCCTATCAAGAGGCATCTGGGGGCACAAAAATCTTTCTGGATCACAGCTTGAAGAAACAGAACATGATTGGAGTAGCTTCAGAACTAAGGTGGCCACATTCACCCCATCACTTAGGAGTTAGCTCCACTATACACAACCAAGCACAGGAGAAACAGTCACCAGGAAAGGATGCTGGAGGCTTGGAAGTTCTCAAGGGAGCTGTTTAGACAGAGGTACAAACATCTCCAATTCAGACTTCCGAATACGCTAACAATCATTAAAAATGTGGCCTCTGATCCTCACGTTTCCCACTAGTAGAGGCAAAAAAGGATATTTTCATATGTTAAAAAGAACATGTTCAAGTAAATCCACACACTACATGTAAGTGTTGCATGCTGTTCTTCCACAATATAAAAGTATAAAAATACGATTTCTGCCCTTTGTATCTAGACACATCTGGAGAAAACACGGTTGCTACTAGCTAACTAGCTCTGTGTTATCTGAGCGGGTGCACTATCCCAGGGCCTCACCTTCCTGTGCTGGCTCAAGAGGGCAGAGAAATGGAGATGGCAATGCCTTTTCTTTTCTTTTTTTTGAGATGGAGTCTCGCTCTGTCGCCAGGCTGGAGTGCAGTGGCTGGATCTTACCTCACTGCAAGCTCCACCTCCCGGGTTTACGCCATTCTCCTGCCTCAGCCTACGGAGTAGCTGGGACTACAGGCGCCCGCCACCTTGCCCGGCTAGATTTTTTGTATTTTTTAGTAGAGACGGGGTTTCACTGGGTTAGCCAGGATGGTCTCGATCTCCTGATTTCGTGATCCGCCCGTCTCGGCCTCCCAAAGTGCTGGGATTACAGGCTTGAGCCACCGCGCCCGGCGGCAATGCCTTTTCATTCCAGGAGACCAAACTCAGGATGACAGAACCAGCCCTAGCATGTTGCATAGCCTCTCCATGGGTGATACTCCTGGGACCTCCAATGGATGGGAGAAAGGGCTCTCAGCCCAGCTTCACGTGAGGGCGGTGTGGGTCATGTGTGGGGTGGGGGCTGCTTCTGGGACTTAGGAAGATGTCAACCTCAGGGGTACCCTCTGGGAAGGACAAGCCAGGGCCTGGGTGCCCGCCCATCCTAAGAGCCCCTCAAAGCGCCAGCTCACTTAGCGGCAGCCTGCTTGTCCTTGCACTTCTGGTAGGCACTCAGGATCTCTGTGATGATGCTGGGGTCCTCCAGGGTGGTAGTGTCCCCCAGCTCCTGGTCCTCACTAGTGATGATCTTCCTCAGGAGCCGCCGCATGACCTTCCCAGACCTGGTTTTTGGAAGACGTTTCACCACCTGGCAAGGAACAGGCACGGTATTAGAGCATGGATGATGCCCAGCCTCCATGCCAGTATGGACTGCATTGAGATGAGAAGGGCTCTGCTCAGGGGGGATGCCCTCCCGGGGGTCCACAGTGGATGCCTAAGTCTCCACCCCCAGAGAATGGTGAGGCCCGAGGTCTTGGCTTTATCCTCCTACAATCTGGACCTAAGCTGAAACCCACCCCGATGCCCTCTGCCAGGCAGGGTCCACCCAGGCTGGGTTCACCCCATACTGCCGCCTGTCTGTCCTGCCACTGTGCCACGTGCAGGCACCCAGGTGGCAGCAGGTCCAAGCACCCACTGGGTGCCTCATCTCCATTCCCTGGCCTGGGACTTAGCGGGTTTTGTCTTACGTAAGAGGTGAGAACTACTTAAGAGAAGAATTTTGTCTTAGTGTTTGAAAAGCTAACATGGAGCATGCTCAAACAACTACAGCCCATTCACTGCAAATAGCAATACATTATGAGCTGTTGTTTGGGATCTTTGACAGTCACTCTGTCTTTTGAAATAGTTCAGTTCACCTAGGGCGAGTCCGAGTCTCCTGAAACTCTGGTCACTTGGCCAAATGTATCAACTCTCGTAATCCCAAGTGGAGCCTGGCCCTGCTGCCTCCGAGGGCCACCAAACCCAGAGTCACTGCGCACAATGTTCATAAAGGAGGGAATGAAAAACCGAGGGCTGAAGAGGCAGCCCAATCCTCCCCCGATTCTGACCCCCTGGGGTGGGGATCTGCGATCTCCCTCACTGCCACCAGGAAAAGTGCTCAGGAACCACACAGGGGCTGGAGAACCCTGGTACTGTCCTCATGTCTCTAATGAAAATCCCTAAGATTCTTCACCAGCAGCCCCATTTCTGTGACTAGCCTGCACATGCCAACATACGAGAGCGGAAGCCTGCCTAGGTGACCTCCTGGACAGGTGAGCTGGCTGGGCGTGGAAGCCTAGGTGAACTCCTGGACAGGTGAGCTGGCTGAGTGTGGAAACCTGCCTAGGTGGCCTCCTGGACAGGTGAGCTTACTAAGCGTGGAAGCCTGCCTCGGCAACCTCCTGGACAGATGAGCCCACTGAGCGTGGAAACCTGCCTAGGTGACCTGGACAAGTGAGCTGGCTGAGCTTTTGAAGCTGCTGAGCTCTTGGAGCGACATCTCCTGCCCTCTCCTCTCCCTCTGTGACAACACAGTGACCCACCAGCCTCACCACCAGCCAGGAAAACCAAACAGCTAGTGTCAGTTTTGATGGTAATTGGAAAAGAGTAATATGCTCCTAAAAGACCATTGTCACTTAACAACTGTGGGAAGCACAGCAGCACAGCCCCACCTTTGTGGGAGGCCCACTCACCAGGATCTTATCAGGCACAGCATATTTGGCAATCTTGGTGGCCACCATGGACTTGAGCTCCTGCACCACCACATCTGAGTCACCTGCACTATCTTTCACCACAATGAAGGCAAAGGCAGCTGAAAATAAAGTCAAGTTTGGGGATGTATTAAATACTAGACAATGAGCCAACTCCCGAAGCAGGGTGCTATGCACAGACTGCCAGAAATCCAAAGGGCTTTTGAATTCTATGTTAGTGACATTGTAGCAGCTGGTTTCTTTAGTTGCAAACCCTAAGACGCAACTTCAGTTTCACGAAAAGTGGCAGCAATTCTAACAGCTCCACAGATGTTCCAGGTGAGTGCACATGTGTGGCTAAGAGCTTGGCATCTCAACTCTAATGCTGACTAATTGTGTGTGACCTGGGACATGGGACCTCCCCTCTCTGTGTCCTCATCTGTGAAATAACCCATAATGTGGTTTGATAGAATGAGACTTCCATGAGAAGGTGCACAGATGCACAGCAAGTGGGCACCAACAGCCTTTGGGGGCGTGTGTGCAACATGGTACCATGGGCCAGGGTGGCTATTTCAGTTCAATTAAATCAGCAGCTCCCCGGCTGCATGAGCCACACTTCAAATGCCATTCAGCATCATGCACAGCCAGAGGCTGCCACCCTGGACAACACAGACATGGGGCAGCTGAGAGTTCTGCTGGGCAGCACTGGCCAGCCCACATTTTAGCATAAATACTAGGTTTCGTTTTTCAGTACCCTGGCATGTTCCAGGAAGGGTTCACACTGTGAAGAGGGATCTAATTTGATTGCTTTCCATATAAAGAGTCGCTTGTCCCAGCGCCATCCCTGACAGCCTGCCCGTCCCCACTGGCCTGTAAGGCCTGTCTCTCCCATGAAGTTTCTATATATGTGTGGCTCTCCTACTGCTCATCTGCCCCAGCACCATGCCACCTTCACCCATTCTTCCCCTGGCATGTAGCACCTAACTGGCTGTGTCGTTTCCTCAGTGATCATCTTTCTTGCTCTTTGTCTGTCTCTCTCCTCTACTCTCGACCCCTCCAGCATGCTAGCTCTATGGGGGCAGAGACCTTCTCACTCACTGCTGTGTCCGCAGCATCTAAAACCATGCCTGGAACACAGGAGGTGCTCAACACATGGTTGTTTAGTGCATGAATGGATGATTGGTTTTCTGAACAAGCTATGATCTGTAAAGACCTACAGCCTTTGCCTGAAAGGCCTTCCCATATCCATGTGGCAAACTCCTATTCATCCCTCAAGACGCAATTCAGCCACCTCCTGCTCTGTGAAGCCTTTACCCATGAATCTAGTTTATGGCACATGCTGTGCGGGAACAGCTGTCAGTCCCCCTGCTGCCACCCTACTAGGTTGTTAGGTCTTTAAGGGAAAGAACACTGTTTTTCTCATCTTGGTCGTTGATATGGGATCAGAAGTGGGCCTGGGCTGTTGAGTTCTGAGGATGGTGCTGGAGGGAGGAAACCCTCCACATGGGTGGAGGAGCCAGTTAAGAGCCAGGAGGAGGCAGGCAAGGCTCAGGACACTGGAGACAAGAGAGACAAGAGCTTGGCCAGCAGCACCAGAGGCTTGTTGGGTCTACCAGGGGCTGCCCTTTTTCAGAGCTGGTGGAAAACAGAGAGAGTGGGGACAAATACACGATACTCACAGGCGGCTTTACAGCCAACCAAGAGCTGTTCGTCAGCTCTTCATAATTATAGAATCGATACTCAAATTCATTAGAAATCAGGAAAATCATCATACTCGTGATACACAAATTCTCCTCACACATCTGGCAGACATTAAGAAGCCTGGCAACACCAGACTTGCAATAGCTCCACACACGCAGAACGTGCCCTGGGCAGCAGCGTCCACAGCAGACCATGCCCCACCACCACCCCAACAGACCTAAGGCTAGGCTGCCCTATGAAAGACAGTGATTGCGATGCCCAAACGTTTGTCTAAAGGTCACTTCCACTGTCCTTTCCTTGATCTTGCACTTACTTTATGGAGTTCAATCCAGGGGCTTCTGAGCCCCCAGACACAGTGGACCATGCATGGACCCCTCTCAGTGTCCCCAGGGAGTACTGGCTCAGCCACTGGACTCAGACATAGATGGGGCTTTCCAATCTCAGGACACACCAGTGCCCTGTGGATCCCCAGCCCAGAGACGTGAAATGCAGGAGTCCCCAGAGGAGGGGCGCAGGCTCCTGTCAGAGCGAGGTACCCTCAGGGGAGCACTAAGTTATCCTAGACACACCTGAGAAACTGTCCTCATCTCCGTCCTCTCTGACCCTCCTGATCACATGTGGACGTCACCGGGCAGGGGTCCCCACCAGCTCTCTCCCACATCCCAGCCTTACCAGCACAGTCTTTTCATGGCAACTGAAAATGCTGTTTGTAAAGCACTGAAACAAATTCTCAATCTTGCAATGGGTCAATTTAAAGAAAGCATTTAAGTAAATAATGGAACAACGGCACACAGAAGTACAGGGAGGCAGGCGACATCTGGGACACACTGTGACACAGGGTGGCCTCCCAGCGGGAGGCCAAGCCGGACCCCAGGCCACTGGGCAGGGTGGGAGAAGCCAGTCTGCCCAGCAGTGCCGTGGCATGGGATCAGTGTGTGTCCAGGTCACGCCAGGCCAGGCAGTGTGCCTGGATGGACCTGGCATTGCAACACCTGGGTGCTCCCGCCCCTTGCCAGACCCAGACACCAAGAAGCTGGCAGACTCGAAACAATGCGTGGCCTTGGTAAAGAAGACCATTCTAGTCCCTCGTTCTACATTCCCCCGGCATGGCGCTGTGCAGTGGGAACCACAGGTCAGGTTTGTCCAAAGAGTCCCAGGGCAGCACACAGCCTGCACACTCCAGAGCACACTCCAGCACACACGCGTGGTGGCGGCAGAGCTGGCTTGAGTGCGATGACCAAGCCTGTGAGCACACATGAGGCTGGACATTTTCTCATAAACTCCCTGTAACAGGGCTGGGCGATGTCTCCACCAGATAAACCATGGACAGAGGGGGAAACCCCCCAAGCTTAGCCAAGCCCAAGTGGGTCACGGCCACTGTAGATGTGTGTCCTGGAAGGACAGCAGAACCAGGGCATTTCAGAAACCTGACCGAACACGAGTGCTGTTCAGCCTCCTCCCCTGCAGTTTCCACTTCAGAGAGAAGAGCACCGAGAGCCTGGCCCACAGTGTCCCCTATCACCCCACTCTCCAGAGTCTGCTCCTCGTACAGAGGTGCCCATAATGGACGCGGGGTCAGGAATCAGGGAGGAGCTGTTCTCCAGGACACTCACCTTCTCCTTTGATGTCGTGGGGGTAGCCAATGACAGCACTTTCCGGCACTGCAGGGTGGTCGGCCTGTGTACAACAGAGAACAAAATGACAAAATGTGGCAGCCCCTGGTGCTAGAAGTGACTCGGACCAGGGACTCCCACCCTGACTTGCAGGCCCATAGGGGCATCATGGAGGTGCAGGAGTGAAGGGGGAGACCCAGCCTGTGCTCACGATGGCGTCCTCAATCTCTGCGGTCCCCAGCCGGTGGCCACTGATGTTGATGACATCATCCATCCGCCCTGTGATCTGGTAATAGCCGCCCTCAGTTCGGTAAGCCCCGTCTCCAGTGAAGTAATAGCCTGTACCACAGCAGAGAAATTCAGCACCAGGAACCCTGAGCCAGGACCCACGTCCCCACCTCACTAAGCATGAAGCTCTGCAGCCCAGCACACGGCTGCAGTCTTGCCCATTGGCCCTCCTTGCAACTCCGATGCTTCCCTATGTTCTCGAGCATGGGCAGGCAGCTCCAAGACATCGAGACTTCGGGGAGCAGAAGGTATACAAGCAGCACTTCCAAGATGCTTCTCCAAAACACTGAGTCTTGTTTACAAGCTTGAGACTGAAAATTACTGGTTCCAACAAGACAGAGGAGATAGCATTCATATAAATTTCCAACCCAATGACAAAAAGGGAAACTAGGAAAAAATAAAAGTAAACTGGAAGAAAACTCCCAGCCTTGGTGACAGTCTTCCAAGGTACTTCTCCACCCTCCCTCCCCAGTAGCTAACAGGATCCTACCACGGGCCTGGCTGCAGGGCAGGACTTCACACCCACACCTAAGTAGCCCCAAGAAAGTCCCCGAGCAGGGAATCATGCCCACTGTCAAGATAAGGAAAGCCAGGGAGGTACAGCAAAGGGAGAGGGGGTTGGAGTCAAAATGTGGCCTTGGGAGCGCCTGTTCCTGGCCACTGTGCTACGCTGCACTCAAATCCCATTAAAAATGTTTTCTGAGAATAAGATTCTAGCAGTCAGCTGAAAAGGAATGAGAGGGTCCCTGATAGCCTGCTCACCTGGGTAGGCCTTGAAGTAGGCATCCACAAATCGCTGGTGGTCGCCATAGATGGTCCTGGCCATGCCTGGCCAGGCCTGAGAGATGCACAGGGCCCCGGAGACGTTGCTGCCCTCCACGACACTGCCCTGTAGACCCCGGACATGCGCGTGAGAGAGGGCAGGCTCTGGGTGAGAAGTGTGCCAAAAAATGACAAGCCCTGCCCTCAAGGGAGCTGTCCATAGCTCTCCCCTCTGCCCCTGAGGAGGGCCCCAAGCCGCCTGTGTGGCTGCTAGCCAGTGCATGATACCAGTGCAGTGAACGCTGTGAGGTCAGCAGCCTCCTGCCAGGTACAGACCTGGGCACACAGGAGGGAGCTGGGCTGGGCAGGCAGCGACGAAGGAGGCAAGCACATGGCCCCACGCAGGGAAGGCCCATACACACCTTCTCATCCATGAGGACCGGGGTGATGCCAAAGAAGGGCCTCATCGCCATGCCAGGGAGGATTTCCGCCCCTTCTTCCGAGGGCCGTGGTGCAATGCAGATGCCACCCGTTTCTGCAGGTACAAGAAAGAAATGAAAGATCGGCCCCGGACCCAGGGATATGCGTATCCAGAGTGGGGGGTGGGTGGGACTGTCCCTGTTGTGGGCAAGGAAATGCCTCAGGGGCACAACGATCTTTGAGGCAAACCAGATGTGAGTCTGGTGCCCTCCACTGCGGATATGAGAAGGAGCCCCAAGATGGCCTCAGCTCCAGGAGCTCTGGCGTCCCACAGCCAGATACAGGCCCCCGCGCCATGTCAGGGCCTTGCTTGAAGTAGGAAAGGGCAGAGCCCACCCACTTGCACATGAAGACGGGGAAAAAGAATTGCTTCTGGGCCAGCGCCCGTTCGACACGAACCCAGCAACAAAAAAAGATGCCCTCAAATCCTGCCATCACATTATTTCTCTGGCACTCGCCTCTACCAGGGAAATGCCCCAGAGACTCAGCTAGAGAATCTCTGCCCCAGGTTTTCCCAAATGGATGGGACTGTCCCATGGGAACATCTCATTTTCTGGCTTAGGATGAGCCCTCAGATAGTTACATTCATTACATCTGTGGTGGTCTCTCTCCCCAAGCATCCTAATAAGTCAGATACCCAAGAGAAGGGGGGACAAATCCAAACAAAATGTCACAGGAAAAATTCCTTTTCGCACTAAAATTTAAATTTAGACTCACGCTTCCTTAGAAGAGAGGGCCTGTCTCATCAGATGTTCCCCTGTTCAGAAAGGGGCACTTGGCAGGGACACAGCCCTTGAGCTCCTGCTGCACACCAGGCCTTGGGCAGCAAGCTGGGCTGTGTCGCCTCAGTTCACCCTCACCCAGGCCTGTGGGGGGCACCCCCGCCTCACAAAGGAGGAAACCGAGGCTCATAGAAGTCATGACATGAGGTCCCACAGCTGGGAAATAGCAGCCAGGCGACCTCTGAGTTCCCTCACTCGAGGCCCCAGGGTTTCCGCAGTCTCGGGCATTGACGCGTCTTCTATCGCACCTGCTGTTGAGAGCTCGGACCCCAGTCCCAGCCTCACACCCGACCCTGCAGACCCAGCACTTAGACTGGAACCTGTTCCCCAGGCCTCCTCACCTGTCTGCCACCAGGTGTCCACCAGCGTGCACCTGCTGTCCCCCACCACCCTGTGAAGCCACTCCCAGGCCTCACAGTTGATGGGCTCTCCCACTAAAACCACACAGGAAAGAAAAAGATGTTAACAGTCTGCAAATAAACCTGAAACCAAAAGTAAGTTTTGCATTTTTTTTTCTTTTTTTGTTTTGTTTTGTTTTTGTTTTTTTGGTTTTTGTTTTGTTTTGTTTTGTTTTGTTTTTTGAGACTGAGTCTCGCTCTGTCGCCCAGGATGGAGTGGAGTGGTGTGATCTTGGCTCACTGCAACCTCCACCTCCCGGGTTCAAGCAATTCTCCTGCCTCAGCTTCCTGAGTAGCTGGGATTACAGGCATGTGCCACCACACCCAGCTAATTTTTTGTATTTTTAGCAGAGATGGGGTTTCACCATGTTGGCCAGGCTGTTCTCGAACTCCTGACCTCAGGTGATCTGCCAGCCTTGGCCTCCCCAAAGTGCTAGGGTTACAGGTGTGAGCCACCATGCCCAGCCAAATGAAGAGATTTTTAAGGAGAAAACAGCTCTGTAATTTTTTTTTTTTTTTTTTTTTGAAGAACATACAAGGAGACCTGAAAATGCAGTGAGATATATCATATTTATGGTCATCAAAGAAATGCACATGACTGTGACGTATTTTTATCATTAGATGGTTGAAAATCAAAAAGCCAGCAAGAAGGTGGGGAAAACAGGATTTCACAGACACCAATAGGAGGGTAATGTGGTTCAGCAATTTTGGGGAGCAATCTGGATGTTTCTCTTAACGTTTAAAACTCCATACATCCAATACAACTACTTTGAGCAACTGCTTGGGGCAGAATCTACTACGGCGGAACACCTCAAAACATGACCCCTGACGTACACCCCAAATAAATGACTGCAGATGCCACCAGAAGCGGCCATGTAAAGGGTGTCCTCAGCAGCTCTGCTCATGCCAGAAACCACACACATCCCTCAGGAGTAGGTGGCTAAATATAACATGGCACGCTCCTGCAGAGGAACGCCACACTGCAAAGAAGATGGCGAACCTCCACAACCCATGGCGGCATGGGTGAGTCTGAGGCACGATGCTGAGAAAGGGAGGGGTGTGCTGTGTGATCCCACCCAACTGAGGTTCAAGTGCAGCCACATCTGTCCGTGGTGATGCAAGCCACACTGTGGTCACGGCTCAGGTAACTCCCGTGACTGGCAGGAGCCATAAGGGGGCCTCTGGGGACTGGAATTTCTGTAGCACTTACATATGTAAATATCTCTCAAGTTGAACACTTAACATCTGTACCCTTTAGTATACATTATATCTCAATAGAAAGGAAAAAGATATACATACACCCTAGCATTCTCAGTGTCTACCTTATGACATTTCCACACCAGGCCAGCACTCAGCCAGAACTCTCCAGGCTAGACGTGCTGTCACTAAAACACTGAAATATTCTCGTGCTGGTGTTTGCCTCTCGCTCAGGACCACTCACAACCCACAGCCTGTCCCAGCAGCGGCCCCCACGTGAGTGCTGCATGATCAGTGCTGGCTACATGGGCGGCTCGGTGTCTTATGTGTCACACCTGCATTCAGAACATCCACAAGGGGCAGGGAGATGCCCTGCAGCACTAGTGGACACGCTGGGAGACTGCGACAGCCTGCACCCAGCCACGGGGATGTGACCACACGAGCCAGGGCAATCCCCACAGCAGGGCAGATCCATGTGGAAAAATGCAGATTCTACGATCTTAAAACAAACATTACAGCATAATAGCACAGTGTGGTGACTTTGGTGTTAAAGAAAACATCATTTAACAGAGCCGCAATCCACTACAGGAACTGAATTGCAGAGACGGGGCCAAAGGTGCAGGAGTAACACCTGGAGCAGAGGTCAAGGAAAATCTTAGCATTTTTTTTTTTCAGAGAGACAAGGATCTCGCTCTGTTGCCTGGACTGGAGTGCAGTGGCACAATCATGGCTCACTGCAATCTTGACCTCCAGGTCTCAAGGCTCCTCCCATCTCAGTCTCCCAAGTAGCCAGGACTACAGGCATGTACCCCACGCCCAGCTCCTAAGGACATCAGCTTTAAGTTCAATGTTCCAATTTCTTCTTTTCACAAGAGCTTATCCATGTATTACTTATGAAATTGAAAGTTTAAAAAAGCTTTGAGAAATACACTTCTAGGGGAAGGTCTTGAGTAAGTGGGATTCTGACGACCCAATGGATTAAATGTCGTGAGGGCTGATCCTAGCTGCCTGGAATGGGTCTGGGCTCTGGAATTGCACTGACAAGTGTGCCAGCACAGTGCTGGCCCTGGCCAAGGTGTGGAACACACTGACCCCAGCACTGCTCCANATCTTAGCATTTTTTTTTTTCAGAGAGACAAGGATCTCGCTCTGTTGCCTGGACTGGAGTGCAGTGGCACAATCATGGCTCACTGCAATCTTGACCTCCAGGTCTCAAGGCTCCTCCCATCTCAGTCTCCCAAGTAGCCAGGACTACAGGCATGTACCCCCACGCCCAGCTCCTAAGGACATCAGCTTTAAGTTCAATGTTCCAATTTCTTCTTTTCACAAGAGCTTATCCATGTATTACTTATGAAATTGAAAGTTTAAAAAAGCTTTGAGAAATACACTTCTAGGGGGAAGGTCTTGAGTAAGTGGGATTCTGACGACCCAATGGATTAAATGTCGTGAGGGCTGATCCTAGCTGCCTGGAATGGGTCTGGGCTCTGGAATTGCACTGACAAGTGTGCCAGCACAGTGCTGGCCCTGGCCAAGGTGTGGAACACACTGACCCCCAGCACTGCTCCAAGGTGCTGGGAGCCTCAGGTGCAAGACATCACAGGACACCACGCTGCCTGCCAACACTGTATACCAAGAACAGCACAACGAGGTGTGTGATTAGCACCTGGCCTCCCGCAGGGTTCTTCGGCTAGAACCGGTTATGCAACAGGAATAGGAATGTGCCTATTGACCAGCTAAATACACAAAACCCAGCTAAGCCTATGCTGGGGGCTGGCTCCCTTGGCTCAGAGGTGTTCCAGGTCTGTGAGGACAGAGGCTGCTGGGATACACATCCCACTCTAATGCAGCTGCCAGAGCACACCCCTTCCTGAAATGCACTTAGTGTGGTACCCCTTGTCATTGGACCCCGTGAATCTTCCTTCAGCAGACAAATTCCATGAGTGTATCTGGAAAACCAAATCTTGGTCTTCAGCCCTGTCCCCACCTAATGCCTAGGGCCCACTCAGGTGGCCCTGCTGACAACACCTAGAGGATCTGGGAGAGTGTCTATGGCCCTGACCACCCCACTGTTTGTTCCCAGTTCCCAAGCACTGTATGGCCCGGGCAGTCAGAATCACACGGGCCTCTCAAGCCCAGCTCCAGCATGCCAAGAGAGACCATCCAAACTCACCACCTGCTATGGTTTGAATGTTTGTCCCTTCCAAATCTCATGTTGAAATGTAATTGCCATTGTAACAGTATTAAGAGGTGGAACCTTTATGAGGTGATGATGCCAAGAGGCTTCCACCCTAATGAGTGGGATTGGTGCCATTATAAAAGGGTGAGTTCAACTTCCTCTTGCTCTCTCTCACCCTCTCTTTGCCCTTCCACCATCGGACAATGCAGCAAGAAGGCCCTCACCAGATGCCAGCACCTTGATGTGGACTTCCCAGCCTCCAGAAACGTGAACCAATAAATCTCTGTTCATTATAAATCATCCAGTTTCAGGGTATTCTATTACAGCAGCACAAAGCAAACCAAGACACACCATCTGGAAAGGAGCCCCATGCTCTTTCTGAGAGGTGGAGGGACAGTATGGCAAGGGAAGCAGAGTGAGCCAGGACCCTAGGACCTGCTGAGGGTACAGGGTGGGTGCCGAGAGCCCATCAATCAGGTAGGGGGCAGAGTGAGTTTTACTGACTGTAGAACCAGGTACTGGGTTCAGCACAGGGTGCCCTACTTGGTGAGTGACCTCGGGCAGGTTCGCTGACCTCTCTGTGCCTCCTCTTCCTCCTCTGTAATGTGAAGCAACATCTGCTCTTTGCTCAAAGGATGTGAAGATAAAGGCATTTAATACTTATTTGCTCTTATTAATAGTATTCAAACCCCTCCTGCTTTTTAATCTAGAAAGCTCTTTGAGAAAAGAAGGTTTTTACTGTTAAGGGGAAAATAAGGGAAAAGAGGAGGAGGAGTCATTGGATGCCTGCTATTCCTCAGGAGCGCTCCCCGTTAATCATCTCCATGCTAAACATTACACTAAGGCTCACATCTGACCCTCTGTGGCATCCTCACCACCCTGCAGGTAGGTCTCATCCCCATCTCACATTTGGGAATAAGTGGTGAGCTCTGCAGGGCACAGCCCCAGCTGCAGTGCCTCTCAACCTGTGGCCCAGATGCCCGCATGGCCTCGTGGTCACCCAGCAGTAGCAGAATCACATGTTCACCACACTCCCTTCCCAAGGATGCATGTGGCAGAATAGGACACTCTTCCGCGGTCACTGCCCTGCATGCTTCCCCAGTGAAAAGCCACCAAGCAGGTGGCTGACCACACGTGACCACACATGTAAAGGCAGACATGAAATGTGGCAGGGACAGGAGAGGGAACAGCAGTCACCGGCACCCAGTCCCTCCCAGCACCAGCCCGAAGGACAGACACCGCCGATACTGTCGAAACCATGCCACCGTCACCTTTCCAAAATGTTTCCACGTGACTTGGCAATATCCATCAACATTACCAATAGGCCTAAGCTTTGAACTGTCTGCCTGGAAACATCTACAGTAGCAGCAGGGCAAAAGCGCAGGATGGTATCCACTCCACGGACTTGGAGACAATCAAAAGGTCCAACAATGGGGCAGTGTTTAGCAAACTGTAGTTATACTACTATTATTATTATTACTATTTAGAAGACTGAGTCTCACTCTGTCACCAGGCTGGAGCGCAGTGGTGCAATCCTAGTTCACTGCAGCCTGAAACTCCTGGGCTCAAGCAATCCTCCCACCTCAGCCTTTGCCACCACACCCAGCTAAGTTACACAACTAAATCCCATGCAGCCACTAAATAAATGACTTGGCCCTTAACTTATTGAGTGGGTAAGTATTCCTAATGAAGATTAAGCTACAGAAATTGGGCACAGAAACAATGGCACAGAAAATGTCTGGAATGTTTTTCCCCAGACTGGTAACTGCTGCCAGCTCTGGGGAGAGGCTTATAGGTGGGAACAGGTGCCTTCTACCAGATCCAGTCTGGCGTTGCGTGAATTCACACATACAAAGCTGGGCAGCTTCATGACTGAAGTCCTGCTGAAGTCCGTATTGGCTCTGAGGGTCTAGGGCAAGCGCACCCTCTCCTGACGCAGGGCAGGCCACTCACCTGACCCCAGGGTCCGCAGGGAGGAGCGATCGTACTTCTTCACCCAAGCATCACCGTATTTCAGCAACAGCCGGACAGCCGTTGGAGCGCCATAGAACTGATTGATCTTCAACCTCTCTACTGTCTCCCAGTACCGACCTACAGAAAGGCCGAAATTCACTGTCAGCAGGAGAGCTGACATGATTTAAACTTAGAGATCAGCCAAGACTTCCTGAGTGCTGGGCATGTGCAGACGTGCATATATCCATATAAAAAGGATCCCTCCCAACCCCTTCACCAGTGAAAGACGGAAAGAAGTCCCATGGGACAAGTCCCCAATGGCCGCTCTCCTCCCAGCACTCCCCAGATCCATGGGTGGCACATTCAGGAACAGTCTTCACCTAGCTTAGGGTGATGGCCTAGTTCAAGGCGATACTACGTGGATTTAATAACCCGTGGAGCATTAACACAGAGCTTTCACTCGGTCACACTTACATGGGCTCTAAAGTGGTGACTGGGGCTTCCCCTCGTGACAGCAGAGCTGCCACTGTGTGTGTCCCAGGGAGCAGGGCCATGTGCCCAGCATGCACACCCCTGATTCCTATAAACCCACCACCCACACCATCCCCTCCACATGGGACACTGAGCTTCCAGGGGCTGAAGTGGTGGCCTGAGACAGCACCTGGGCCATGGCCCTTAATCCCTGGTCTTGCCCCTACAACTTCTTCCTTAGCACACCCAGACCCCAAAGGCAGGGATGGAGCACTGGGAGGTGATAACACAGTTCACGCACAGTTGTCAGCGCCGTGGAATGCTGTGGCAGCAGCCTTTGGGCAGAGCCACCATGTCTGCTTACATTAAAGCAAATATTTGAAGGCACTGCTGTGTGGGAGGACGATGCCCAAGGGAGCCAGACTTCACCTTGTTTTCAAAGTGATCTCAAAGTAATGGAGATGGTTCTAGGCCATGCATAACATGGTCTGAGGGATGGCCCTGAAGGTTCAGGGGGCAGGGCTTGGGAAACAGAAGAGGTGGGCAGCTGGTCCTAGCCTCGAGAAAGGGCTGGATCTGGGCAGGCGGCCTAGAGGTAAGAAGGATACCAAAGTGATGGCCCGAGGCCGGCAGTTTAAGTCAGAGGGCAGGACTGCAGGAGCAGGGGCCTTGAGGTTTCCTCCAGCGCCAAGTCAGACTCCCTGCTGCTGCCCGTCGGATCTTTCTGAAGACCCGGTGCCTGGCCCCACCGGGCATCTCGACAGCAGGACCTGGAGAGCCACACCCTCACCAGAGCCCAGGCGTCCCCCTTCCATGAACCTCTCCACAAGCCTCGAGCCTCAGGCTCTCTCCCCGACACCAGTATGGGGCCCCAAACAGGGTTCACCATCCTTACCAGCATTGGGGTAAACTGGGGTGCTCTCAAAAAGGACACTGGTGGCACCATTGCAGAGAGGCCCATACACCACGTAGCTGTGTCCTGTAATCCAGCCAATGTCAGCCACACAGCCGAAGACGTCACCTGGCCGGTGGTCGAACACAAGCTGCAGAGACAGGAAGGGAGCATCAGGAGATTGTCCCCCCACTCCACCATGTTCACCAGGTCACTAGGAAATGGGCATGCATATGCTGCAGTCCACAGCTGTGAGAGGCAGCGGGCTCCTCAAATGGCCTCCAGCAGCAGGACAGGTGGGAACACTGCAGAGTCCGTCTAGTTGTATGTTTAACACATGGACACCTTTTTGCATTGCCTTACGCCACGATTCTTTAAGCCCCTTAAGAACTACAAAAAATAAAAGTCAAAAAGGCCAAGAATGGCATCAAGCACCATCAGCTTCGAGGAGCATGAGAGGACAGACATTCGAATCTCCTTTATTCTTCCACAGCAGCTCACTGGAGCCTGATCCCATCTCAGGATCCAACTGCCCATATGCAGGAAACACAGAGGGCAGAGGGACAACAGGCACAACCCAGACCAAAGGACACCAGAGAAAAATGGCTGGACGCGACAATGGCCAAGTGTAAGGAAATGGGGGAGCATAGGCTTAAAAGGACTTAAAAGACATATCAACAATATTTTAGGCCGGGCGCAGTGGCTCACACCTGTAATTCCAACACTTGGAGAGGCCAAGGCGGGAGGATCACTTGAGGTCAGGAGTTCGAGACCAGCCTGGCCAACATGGCAAAACACTGTCTCTACTAAAAATACAAAAAAAAATGTAGCAGGGTGTGGTGGCAGGTGCCTGTAATTCCAGCTACTCAGAAAGCTGAGACAGGAGAGTCACTTGAACCCAGGAAATAAAGGTTGCAGTGAGCTGAGATCACACCACTGCCCTCCAACCTGCACAACAGAGTGAGACTCCGTGAAGAAAAAATACATATTTTAATGGGCAACAGTAAGCTACAGTGCCCATGGACACACATATGGGTCACAAAATATCAAAAGAAAAACACAAGGCAGGGGCACAAGACGCATCAGGACATGTTGGACGGGGCTGCAGGCACATGGGCCTGGAAGGGGCTTCTGAGAAACCGGCGGCCTTCCACTTCTTGATCAAAGTGGCATTTGCCTTATAATAATTCATTAAGCCACACATTTAATTTGGGTGGTTTTCTGTATCTGTCCTAAAAAGAGTTTTAAAGAGTCTTTGGGCGAGTGGCCCTTAGTGTCCTGCTGCCACATTACATGGTCAGATTCTCTGGGAGTTTCTAGACAGTGCAGTGGGGGCTCGAGGCAGCCAGGGCCCTGAGGAACTGTGGGGTGGGGAGACTCGAGGGCCCCTGCCCCAAATAGGCCAGGAAGAAACACTGACCTCTCACACCTACAGGCCTCGCTCTGCAGCAGGAGGACTTCTGGCCCTGCCCCTGCCTGGAGCCCTGCCGAGGGCCCAGCACCGCCCCGCACAGGCCTGTACCTTGTGGGTCAGGGCGGCATAGAGCAGGTAGCCTGCCTGGGTATGGACGATGCCCTTGGGCATTCCAGTGCTCCCTGAGGTGTACAGTATGAAGAGCATGTCCTCGCTGCCCATGCTCTCTGGGGCGCATACAGGGTCCTCCTTGGCCATTTCCTGGAAGGGACGAGAAACAAAGAGTCCACCGAGGGCACTCAGCCTCTCTGAGAGCACCACTCCCCCTCCGCAGCAGGAGTCCGCACACGGGATTCAGAATTCACCTGCTCTGACCTGTCCAAGTTCAATTTCAAATGTGGAAAGGACACAAAACAAAAGGGTGGGTGCAATCATTTGTGTTACAGTAAGTGTTCCAACATCCTTGTCGTATTGGAGTTTTATCTTCCCAGACAGTACTCAAACTCACCAAATACCATAGAGTAATCCTGGGCACCTCTAGGGAGCCCAAATTGAGAACTACAACCCAAGAAGTCTCAGAGCCAGCTAACTTGATATGACCTCTCCTCAAACTGTGCAAAGTGAGGTAACCCACCTGCTCCAGCGGGACGTCCAGATCCCCCATGTGGACCTTGTTGTCTGTCCTGTGAGCCACCAGGACACGCTGCACAGTGGGGCAGTGCTTCACAGCCTCGTCCACTATTTTCTTCAGCTCCATCACGCGTCCACCCCGGAGTCCTTGGTTGAAGGTGATAACCACCTTGCACTTGGCTAACAGAGACAACACAGACATTTCTGATCAGTCTCCTCCTGACTTTGGCCCTCATAGCTCTGACTCACATAGGACATCCAGGCCTAGGACTGTGAGAAACTCAGTCCAATCTTGAGTAAAAAACTCGATGGAAAAAGTGAGGGGCTGTCTGTTCTCCAGCCTTTGTGTGCCATGAAGAAGCACCAGGCCTTTGTCCAGTTCTGAGGCTAAGGGGAAGGAACCAGAGATAAATTACTTTGAAGCTCAACTCTTCCTCCTTGAGTCAGCAGCATAAAGACAATTTGCCAGCCAGACTTCCACCTTTCTCTCCTGTCTGCCCAGGAGCAAATCCCAGGAAAGGGGCCATCATGCCACTGCAGCAATCAAGGTGACAGAGAAACACCGAGAGGCAGAGACCAAGAAAGCTGGACAAACAGAGGCCAAGCCCGAAGGTGTCCCATGTGGCCAGGCCCTGTCTAGAGTGACTTGTGTGGGCCAAGAGCCTTCACTGTCCAGAGATCAGAAACTACACCCCAGTGGATGATTGGGAGCTGCCTGCCCTCCTCACCTCCAGGAGAAGGCCCTCCTGATCCCACACCTGCTCTTCAATGACCAATGGTGCTCAGCCAGGCCCAGGGGGAAGCCAAGAGGACCCTAGCTTCCATGGTTAACCTAGGGGGAGGCCCAGAGCAGGGAAGAGGGGTGCACGCACAATGGGCCTCGAGACCCCAGGAAAAGGAGGTGTCTTCCATGCTGTTCCTCAGTGCGGGATGACCCAGAGGGATCACAGCTGCAGGGGGTTACTACACAGCCCCTCAGGAAGAGCCTGGGACAAATGTCCAGCTGTGACCCTGACTGGCAGGGCCTCACCCACATCCCTCAGGCCTTTCAGTCATTTTGCACCAAAGGTCTCTTGCAGAGCTATGGGCAGAAGTGTTTGGGAACCCTTGACCAATGACTCTCAATAGTTGGGGTACAAATCCTACAACTCCCTACCTTTTGCATGGAGCCATTTGAGGCATGTGTGCCACATTCCTGTCCAGAGCCTCTCTACAGATGAATCTCTGGTCACTCCCTGTGGCCTCACTCACCACTGCCCTACCACACTTCCAAGACAGACTCTGGTCTCAACGTTCCCTTTGGAAGAGTCCTACCTAAACAAATCTGAAAGCACTTTTGCGCAACATGCCCACCCTTTCTCCTCCTGAGAGCCCTGGAGATGTCATGGCCATGAAGGTTCCCTGAGAATTTTGCAGCACACACAGGACCAGCCAGGGGTCAGAGAGATACTCTAGGCTGCCCTGGTGCAGCCACCCCTGCCTGGCACCAAGAGCCATGGCTACACACACTCTTTGCCCTTCAAGCTTCAGCAATAGCTCACCTGGGGAAACCAAGTCAGTTGGGTGGAGCCTATCAGAGACTTTCCAGACCTACATCCCCGAGCAGGGGTTGGTCCAGGCAAGCCCCCTATGGGCGAGGAAGGGAGATGGTCCAGCAGGAAGGAATGAACCTTTCTCAAGGGGATGGGAGACAAAGAAAGCTCATGAGGATGAGGATCTTTCATGAAACAGTGAACCCAGCCCGTGCAACATGCTGAAATCACACTACACAGCAGGCAGTTCCTTCCCTGCCTCCCAAGGCACACACCTCGCTCCTGACTCGTACCTGTCCAGGGCCTCCCTGCCCAACAGGCTCTCCATGAGAGGCCTCCAGGAGGTACCCAGAAGCTTCTGAGCACCATAAGCATGTCTGGCCCACTGGTGCCCTCCATGGGTGCTGGCAGGAACCACGTGCCAGTCTGGGAGGATTTGATTTTCCCTCCCTGGATTTGAGCAGGCACCAGCATCTGCGTTCATTTTCTGCTGCTTCCGTAACAAATGACCACAAATTCAGTGGCTCGGAACACTCATTCTTAGCTCACAGTTCTGTTGTCTGGACAGGCTTGGTGGAGTTCTCTGCTTAGAGTCTCACAAGGCCAAAGTCAAGGACAGGGCTGGCTCGTATGTGGTGGCTCTGGGGAAACATCCACCTCCAGGCTCATTCAGTGGTTGGCAGAACTCAGTTCCACGCGACTGTGGGATTAAGATCGCCCTTTCCTTGCTTACTGTCAGCCAGGGGTCATTCTCAGTGACTACAGCCAGCATCTGCCCTGGTTCATGGCCTTGTTTATCTTCAAAGCCAACAATGGCAGGTAAAGTTGCTTTGAATCTCTCTGATCTCCCCTTCTGCTTCACTTCCTCTGCCTCTACTGGGAGCAAGTTCTGTGCATTTAAGGGCTATGGGATTAGATGGAGCCCACCTGGATATCCCATTGCCTTACATCTGCAAAGTCCTTTCACCATGCAAGTGACATGGCATAGCTTCTGGGGGATTACAGTGTGGCCATCTGAGTGGGTCATTATTCTGCCCCCACAGCCTCTCTCAAAGCCATTCTCCTGACCTCTACCCTCCCCTCCAACACTCTCTACTCCTCAAGCAGCCTAAAGCAAGAGGGAAGACAAATGAAGAGAGATGGTCCAAGCCTGGAAGCGAGGCCAGGGGACTGAACTCTGGAACTGCGCCTGCTGACTGAGGTGGCTGCCCAGACATGTGATACCCTGGCAGTCAGACTCACAATATGCACCCACCTCCCAGTGACCAACTGAAGATGGCTGCACATTCTTTCACCTGCTCTTATAGAGAAGCCGGATCCAGGTCTCCTCCCCTTGAATCTGGAATGGCCACAGACTGGTTTGGCCAATCTAGTAAGACAAGAGTGATGCCAGGCCTGTGCCAGCCTGGCCTGTAGGACACTGGCAGTTGCTATTTCTTTCCTCTTGGAGCCATGTGCTACCATGTGACAAGCCTGACTGCTGAGGCTGCAAGGCTATGAGGAAGCCCAAGTCAGCCACGTGTAGAGGCCACATGGAGAGAAAGAGAGGCCTGCCAGTCCCCAACCCTTCAAGTCAACCTGACTAATGTCCCAGATGTCAGGGAGCAGAGAATAGCCATTCCCCGTCCCCATCTGATTCCTGCTCCACAGACCCATGAAATAGAATAATAAAATTTATAGTTTTCAGTTGTTTTAAGCACTAAGTTTTGGAGTAGTTTGTGACACAGCAATAGAAAAACAAAACAGCCCCTCATTGACCCAAGAGGACACAGACACCCATCTTAATAGAATCTTGTCCCCAGGAACCCAGCACCTGCAGAGCTGCACAAGGAGGCTGAAGGATATCAGGGCAGAGTCCTCTTCAGAACAGAGTCCTGGCCCCTGCCCTCGCATGCTTGGTTGTTGAGTAATTCTGAGGTTCTGGGAGCACCCCAGCATCCAGCTACTAAATCCCCATATGCTGAAGTCACCAAGAGTCAACTGCTATTGCTTGTTTCAAACAATCTTAACAGAAGCACTGGGTGACCATGGCCACACCAGCAAGACAGGAAAGGGGCAACTTAGCATAATGCAGAAAGCGTGAACTATGGCGGCAGAATGTCTGTGTTCAACTCCTGGCTCTGTCACTTACTAGGTATGTGACCTTAGATAAATCACTTAAACTCTCTGCATCTCAGTTTACTCATCTTTAGAAAGGGAATAGTAACCTACCAACAAAGAAAAGACCAGAACCAAATGACTTCACTGGTGAAGTCATATATATTTGATAATATTTAAAGAATTAGCAACCAATCCTTCTCAAACTCTTCCAAAAAACTGAAGAGGAGATACTTTCAAATTTATTTTATGAGGCCAGCATTGCCCTGATACTAAAGCCAGACAAAGATTACTACAAAAAAAGAAAACTACAGACAAATATCTCATATAAACAATGATGCAAAACTCTTACACAAAATGCTAGCAAACTGTACCTAGCAGTATATTAACAGAATACACCATGACCAATCAGGACTTACCCTAGGAAAGGAAGGGTGATTCAACATGCAGCAATCAATCACTGTAATACATCACACTACTCCAATGAAGGAAAAAACACATCTCAATTGATGCAGAACAAGCTTTTGACAAAATCCAATACCCTTAGATGATCAAAAACTTAAAATCAGGAATAGAAGGGAACTTAATTGATAAACGGCATCTGAAAACCCACAACGAACATCATATCAATGGTAAAAGGCTGAAGCCTTCCCCCTAAGATCAGGAACAAAACAAGGATGCCCACTTTTTACCACTGCAATTGAACATTATAAAAGAAGTTGTTGCCAGAGTGATTAGGCCAAAAAAAAGAAATAAAAGACATCCAAATTGGAAAAGAAAAAGTAAAACTATCTCTATTCACAGATGACATGATCTAATATGTATAAATCCTAATGAATCCACAAAAAACTATTTATTAGAGCTAATAAATCAGTAAATTTGCAAGATACAAGATCACTATGCAAAAATTAGCTGTATCTCTATATATTAGCAATGAACAATACATAAAGGAAATTAGGAAAACAATTCCATTTATAAAAATTCATAAAAGAATAAAATACTTAGGAATAAATTTAGCCTAGGATATGCAAGACTTGGACACTGAATACTACAAAATACTGCTGAAAGAAATTTTAAAATACCTAAGTAAATGGAAAGATATTCCATGTTTGTGGATTAATATTGTCGACATGGCAATACCCTCCAATTTTTCTACAGATTGAATGCAATTAAAATCCCAACATCTTTTTTTGCAGAAGTGGAAAAGCTAATCCTAAAATTCCTATGAAAATACAAGAAACCCAGAAGAGCCAAAACGATCTTGAAAAAAGAAGAACAAAGTTGGGAGACTCACACTTCCTGGTTTCAAAACTTACAAAGCTACAGTGCCAAAACAGTTTGGTACTGAGATAACAATAGACAGATAATCATACGGATAAATGGAATAGAATAGAGAGCCCAGAAATAATACCTTCCATATATGGTCAAATTATTTTCAACAAGAGTACCAAGTCCACTTAACAGGGAAAAGAATAGCCTCTTCAGCAAACGGCACTGGGACCAATGGATAGCCATAGGACAAAGAATGAAACTGGACCCTTACCTCACACCCTGTACAAAAATCAGCTCAAAAGTAAAGACCTAAACGTAAAAAGGTAAAACTTAAACTCTTTGAAGAAAATGTATGAACAGGGAGGCCGAGGTGGGTGGATCACGAGGTTAAGAGATCGAGACCATCCTGGCCAACATGATGACAGCCCGTCTCTACTAAAACTACAAAAATTAGCTGGGTGCAGTGGCACGCACCTGTAATCCCAGCTACTCGGGAGGCTGAGGCAGAAGAATCACTTGAACCCAGGAGGTGGAGGTTGCAGTGAGCTGAGATCATGCCACTGCACTCCAGCCTGGTGACACAGTGAGATTCCATCTCAAGAAAAAAAAAAAAAAAAAAAAAAAAAAAAAAAAAAGAAAACATAGGAAAAAATCTTCACAGCATTGGATTTGGCTATGTTTTCTCAAATAATACAGCAAAGACACAAGCAGCAAAATAAAAAATCAATAAATTAGACTTCATTAAAATTTAGAACTTTTATACACCAAAGTTTACTACTGAGAAAGTGAAAAGACAACCCACAGAATGGGAGAATATTTGCAAATCATATATCTGATAGAGGTCTAATATTCATAATATATAGTAACTTACATACTCAACAACAAAAAGACAAACAAGCAATTAAAATATGGGCAAACAGCTTAAGTGGACTTTTTCCACTGAAAACATACAAATGGACAACAAGTACATAAAAGATGTTCAATATTATTAGTCATTAGGGAAATGCAAATCAAAACCACAGTGAACCACCACTTCATTCTCACCACGACAGCTATAATTTTTTTAAGTGAAAAACAAGATGCAGAGAAACTGGAGCCCACATACACTATTGGTGGAAATGTAAAATAGTGCATCTCCTTAGCACAACAGTTTTGCAGTTCTTTGATAAGTTAAACATGGAATTACCACATGAGTCAGCAAGCCCACTCATAGGTACATACCCCCAAAATTAAAAGCAGGTGTTCCTATACATGAACATTCATAACAGCTCTATTCACAATAGCCAAAAAATAGAAACAACCCAAATGGCCATCAATTAATGAATGGATATTACTCACCTATTAAAAAAATGAAATACACGTGCCACAACATGGATGAATGGAGAATGTCTGCTTAATGGGTGTAAAGTGTACATTTTGAGTGATGAAAAACTTTAGGTACTAGATAGTGATGATGACCGCATAACACCGTGAATGTACTTAATGTGACTGACTTGTACACTTTAAGATGGTTACAACAGTAATTTTAGGGGAGAGGAATAATAATAGTGTTATTGCATAAAATACTTATGAAGACTAAAGTAAATTAAAAGACATAACCTTTGTAGAGTGCTTAGAACAGTGCCTGGTAGACAGTTGGTATTACAGAGTTCTAGAGAGAGGAAGAAAAAGAGAAAGAGGTGGCAGCATCACCCATGAACATGGGGGAGGAAACCCTGAAAGGAAGTGGAAGGGCTTCCCAGACTTTTACACAGAGGGAGGTCAACAGGGGTCTGAGAACTCTACCCACTAGTTCTATTTTCTATGAGACACAAGAGTTCTCAATGGCCCCTAGAACCTGGCACCTGCCTTGCAAAGCCAGCTCAGGGCACTCCCTCCAGGAGACAGCAGGGAGAAGAGATCAGACTGCATGGACATAGGCATAGGGCCACCATCCCGACACTCAGTCCTTTGACAACAGCAAAACAAGGAAGTTACTGTTCTGCACAGTGTCCAAAACACACTGACCCACACGCAGACAGAAAGACCCCCTTCACCTGACTCCAGATCCCCAAAGATGGTCCACCGCTTCGCTCCTCAGGATAGAAGGCTTCCAGTTGTTGACCTGCGGGACCTTCCCTCTGTGTCTCCAGCCTCATCCCACCTCCACACTTCCTTCCTGCTGCACTACACCCGCCTCCACTAGGCCCTCAGGCTGCACTCCTCCTCCACTCAGCCTGTACCTCTGCTGTTCCCTCCACCTGGAACTCTCCCTTTTTCACCTGGCTAAATTCAATGCACTCAGATCTCAGCCCACAGAACAAATTCTCATTCGGCCATGTGCCTGTCCCTAGTGGGATCTGTCATTTGTCTGTGTGACATTTTATTAATGTCTGCACTCTGATGGTCTCTACACTGATGGCCAGGCCCCCAGGAACAAGGATCAGGGAACTCCAGGATTCCTCCCTCCCCACGCCCACCTTCTCACCATCATTGATCCTCCCAGCCAAGGACACTGCACTGAAGCCAGCAAAGATGACTGTGTGGACAGCTCCGATCCTGGCACAGGCCAGCATTGCTGCCACAGCCAGAGGGGACACGGGCATGTAGATGGCAACACAGTCCCCACGGCAGACTCCATGCCTCTTCAGCGTGTTGGCCAGGCGGCACGTGGTCTCCAGCAGTTCCCTGCAGCACAGGGAAGAGAAAGCCATCAGAGATTGAGGGGGGCCAAAACGCAGAGCAGTTTGGGGTGGAGCAATACTGCAAATGTTATGTCATATACACCCAGCCCAGTGCCAGGATAACAGGCACTTGAATACTTAATGCATGGGAAGTACTTTTCCAGAAAAAGAAAAGTTTTTAACATTTGTAGATTGCTATTGGCAGAGATTCACTGGCACATTGCTAGGGTGACAAGGCTATCCTTAAGTCCACTTATGGCAGGGTTTTGTTAGGGGAACAGGAGCGTAGGGGAGCCATGGTGACACCATTTTAGAATCAATTCCATCTTAAAACTAGCAAGGCGCCGGGCGGGGTGGCTCAGGCTTGTAATCCCAGCACTTTGGGAGGCCGAGGCGGGCGGATCACAAGGTCAGGAGATCGAGATCACGGTGAAACCCCGTCTCTACTAAAAATACAAAAAATTAGCGGGGCGCGGTGGCGGGCGCCTGTAGTCCCAGCTACTCAGGAGGCTGAGGCAGGAGAATGGCGTGATCCCGGGAGGTGGAGCTTGCAGTGAGCGGAGATCGCGCCACTGCACTCCAGCCAGCGGGACAGAGCGAGACTCCGTCTCAAAAAAAAAAAAGAAAAAGAAAGAAAGCCCAGTGGACTAAAACATGGGACCTGGCATAGTAGGACATGTGACATCTGATGGGCAGAGGCTGAGCCTCTCATGCCATCTAAAGTTCCTAAAACTCGCCAAGAAACTTCCTCCTCAAGCTATGGCTTAACAGCTGGTATCANAAAAAAAAAAAAAAAAAAAAAAAAAAAAAAAAAAAAAAAAAACTAGCAAGGCACATTCTTTGCCAGTCACGACCCACAGTCCTAAGATGTTTACAGCTGAGGAAGCAGCTTAATACCTGCAAAGGCAAACTCTTGCAACAACAGAATGTCCAGATGCCCCAATATTGCATAACATATACTTTTAAGATGATTATAGGCATGCTTTGATGTACTTATGCACTAAAATGCCAAGGATAGCTTTCTTTCAATCAACAAAGTAATAAATGTCACTTTGTCAGCCTACCCGCAGGGAGACATAGCTTTGCTTTTACATAGCTTTGCTTTTACATAGATAAGACCCCTATATAAGAAATAAACAAAACAGAGGCATTCCTCCTCTTGCTGAGGAGGCCCTACTATGTAACTGAGAAGCTTTCAATAAACTATCTCTTTTCACTGAGCTCAGCCACTCGCCTTGGATTTTCCTTCCTGGCAAGATCCAAGAACCTTCTCCTGGGATCTGGATGGGGACCCCTTTTTCCAGCAGCAGCTTCTCAGGGACCACAAGTGTCTGAGGCATAGATCATCATGGTTCCAAAACTTCTGAAAATGTTTGCCTCCAAAAGAAAGACTGATCTCATAAGACATTTAGTCGAGAAACGACAGGTCCCAGATTTCTGAATCAACACAGTCGAGGGGCACCAAACAACGCCCTCAGCGGAGAGGCCCCCAGGCCCAGAGAGGGTGGACCCCAGCTCTGCAAAGCCACAGTGAGTCAGGAGTGAAGGCCGCACGCAGGGCAGCCACATCTCCCTGCTGCCCCGAGACAGCACGGGCAGGTAGAGCAAGCACCCTGCTTTCTCCTCAAGCTAGGGGGCCATGGACGAGCGGAAGGGAAAGCACTGGGCACCTGCCCGGGCCCGATGTCATCCACCACGTCTCCTACCTCTACGGGGTGTGCCTGCCCTTCATCTCTGGCCACTCTGGGGCCTAGCACCAGGTTTACCTGCCAATCAGGGTGTAGCATCTCTCTGGGCAAGCTGATTGGTTCAGGGCTGACACGTGACCCAACCTGGTCCAGTCAGAGTCAACCATACTCAACTCCGGGAAAACCTGGAGCACGCGAGAGCTGCCCACTTGCCCACCATGCAGCGGGAAGTGGAGGAAACGGAAGCCATCCCAAGGTTGTCTTTCCTTTCCGGGCCTCCTCATCCCTCTGAATCTGGACCTGGCAATTGCATTAACCACTTTCCCACTCTTGCTGTACTGACTTTAATTAATTATTTGCAATAAAAAGAGCTAACACATAAGGAAGAATGAGGGGAAGCTAAGGCCCCTTCTCTCTGGGCGGGGCAGGCCACCAGCCCGCAACCCTTGCCCTCTGCAGAGGCCCAGAAAGCAGACCCTCCTCGGGCTTGCAAGGCCCCTCGCAGCGTGTTTGCATAGCTCTCCTCTGTTCAAAGGGTAGTCAAGGAAAGGGCTCCCGAGAACAGTGAAGCTCAACGAGGCCACCCGGGAAACCACAGCAGAATGAAAATGAGCTCTCGGCATCACAGGCAGGGGCCTCAAGGAGGTCTTTGTTTCTTCCCAAGGCCATCTGCAGAGGGGACCACATGAGAACCAGCCCGCCGTTCTCCCCGCAGCCAGCACGCCTGCCCAGCCGGGCTCCAGCGGCCTCTTCTGTGGGATTTCATCATTTTTCCTTCAGGCTTTCAGAAGGAGGACAAAGGCGCCATTCAGTGGCGCCCCACCCACCCCTTGCCAAGGTTTGTGATAAAAGACAGAACACTCCCCAGGAAAACCCCCAGCACCGAGCTCTACAGAATCTAGGGCTCAGCAACACTCCTGCTACTCCGGGGAGGAGGCTGGGGTGGCCTGTGACCGGCTGAAGAGGGAGCCGTGGTCAATAGCAGGGAAGAGTCACTCAACATCCTCGGCTGGATTCCGTTTCCATAGCTCTGAGAGCTTAAGCCTCACTGCTACGAGAGATGAAGGCTTGAATGTATGCTCAACAGTAAATGGCGATGAAATTCAGTCCCTGTTCTGCAGATGGAGGGCAGCAATCTGAAGCCAAGAAAGGACACCAGACTGTCCCAACAGAAAGGCCTGGGGTAGCTTTCTGTAGTAGCTGCCTAGGCATGGGAGCTTCTTTCTGAGCTGCCATGTGACCATCTGAGAAACAGCAAGCACCCTCCACCTTGTACAGCTGTCACAAGTATTAAAAAGAAGCGAGACCGACTTGGAACTCTGCCAAACATTCAGTAGGAATCATCTTTCCCATCAGGTGGAAACTCAGAAATCTTTGTGTGAAATCGTTTTCTAAAATGACAAAAATCAGCTAACTCACTTCAGTGAATTCCTAAGATGTTAAAAATCCCATTCTAGGCACCTTGGGAATGAGTGGGGTGTTTGCATTGGAGAAAGAAATTGACAGGGAAAGTGTCCTCCAGGAGCACAGCTCCGATGAGGAAATGACAGCACGTGAAGGTGTGCAGGGCACTGAGCAGCTCAGCTCGGTGGTATAGCCACTGGGGGTGGCAGGGAAGGGCAGCAGGGAGAGCTTTCTGGGTAGATTAGCTGTTGGGAGGAGGACTGGGGCAGAAAGAAGAGTGGATTTTCCCTATAGGGGCAGACGTCACCCAGTCATTGGAGCTGGACAGCTAAACGACAGCCTCCAGGGAGGGTCTAGAGACGAGGTTTCCCTGGAAGACTGAGGCCTCAACATGGGCCCAAGAGCTGAAGCAGGGTCTGGTGAGTCCCACACTCTTGCTGCTGAGTCCAGAGGAGAGGCTTCTGATAAAGGATTTGATCCAGGTAAATCTCAGAGCTCTCTCCCTTCCTATTTTCTCTACTAAGAGAAATACCTTGGCAGAGAAGTGGAAAGGATCCTTGAAGTGGAAAGGATCCTTGGACATCAGGCGGTGTAGCCTCCTTGGGGTTCTGAAATCTGGCAGCCACATTTTGGCCCACAGCAGCCCAGCCTCTGCTTAAACATCACACTGCCAGAGCTCACCTCATGGGGCCACGTCTCTGTCACTTTGATAGGGAAACAGTCTACCAAAAATTGGACCAAGATTTGCAACTCTTCAAACTCTACCCCTTAGTCCTACCTCAGACCTTTAAAGCTTCCCAGAATAAATCTAATTTCTCAATGACAGCCTTTCAAATTCCTGAATACTCCCCACCCCTCATCCTCTCGGAAGCTTTTCCTCCCCCAGGTTCTCTGGTTCAGCCCTCCATGACGGCACTCAATCTCAGTAGACACCCCCAGACTTCCAAGTGAACCCCCACATTCTCATGGTGCCTGCCCAGAGCTGAATGTGAGTACCCAGACCCTTGACCTCAATTCTATATTTAACCATGTTTTTATTTTTTGTTTTTTTTGTTTTGTTTTGTTTTTTTTTTTCTGAGGTGGAGTTTCGCTCTTGTTGCCCAGGCTGGAGTGCAATGGCTTGATCTCAGCTCACCGCAACCTCCACCTCCCAGGTTCAAATGATTCTCCCGCCTCAGCCTCCCGAGTAGTTGGGATTACAGGCACGCACCACCACACCTGGCTAATTTTGTATTTTTAATACAGATGTGGTTTCTCCATGTTGATCAGGCTGGTCTCGAAATCCCCACCTCAGGTGATCCACCCACCTCGGCCTCCCAAAGTCTAGGATTACAGGCATAAGCCACTGCGCCAGGCCGACCATATGGATTTTTTAAATACCTGACAGGTGGCTCAAATTCAACATGAGATCGCTAACCTGCACCCTCCCAACTCCTAATACGTGTAACAGATGCCCTTTAACTAGGGCTTTCTCATATTATGGCCATGGAAATGTTTTGTGTTTTTTTAAAGTAAGCTTTCCATTTATCCCAATCTAATTCTATCTCAATTTCTCCCCATCTCTCCAGATGACTTTTTTTTTTTTTTTTTTTTGAGATGGAGTCTCGCTCTGTCACCCAGGCTGGAGTGCAGTGGTGCCATGTCCGCTCACTGCAACCTCCACCTCCCAGGTTCAAGGGATTCTCCTGCCTCAGCCTCCTGAGTAGCTGGGACTACAGGCATGCACCACCACACCCAGCTAATTTTTGTATTTTTAGTAGAGACAGGTTTTACCATGTTGGCCAGGCTGGTCCGGAACTCCTGACCTCAAGTGATCCACCAGCCTTGGCCTCTCAAAATGCTGGAATTACAGGCATGAGCCACCACACCCAGCCAATTTTTGAAGCCTGGATTTTTAAGTTTAAACTCTCATTTTTTTCATTAGCAATATCCTCCAGACATATATTATTGGAAAATATGGTCAGCAAACCTAGGTCTTCAAATCATCAAAAAATAAATGTTGTTCAAGTAAGTGATCCTGCCATTCCAAGTACTCAGCAACTATTTGAAAGCACGTTTTTGGATATTCATAATTTCTCAGACTGCCACAAACCGAAATGTTACTGTTTCTGTATCAGAAAGATAACACAGCCACTCAGTGACTGATGCCTTGGGTTACAGTTGCAGGAAACAGTGGCTTCCTCACTACCTGCAGGATCCTCTTTTGTAGCACCCTAGCAGGTTTCCAAAGCACGGGGATGTGCAGCTTTCTAAGTCACTAAAATGAGTTAGAGTTTTACTTTTAAGTCCAAGAAGAAATATAACACTTGTTGTTCAGGTACTGAGCAGGATATTTAAGTTTGTCTGCAATGTAGACTCTGCCGGGTCAAGCTTTTGGTGTGGATGTATGCAAATGATGTGCAGAAAAACACAAATTTGGCCTTGTATTCCTGGTGCTCAACACTAGGAAAATGCTGACTGGCCTTGGGGAAGGAAGAAGACTTATTACCAACTCTTAACATCAACTGGGAATAACTAAGCTAAAGATATAATCTGACTGCAAGTAATTATGACCACCATGATAACTGCCTGAACTCAGACGATACAAATGCACCACTGCCCCCCACCCCCCGCCTCAGAATTTAAAATTAGTCCAAAACAGGAAACAGCTGGAAACAGAGTTCAGAGAAAAGAGAAGAAGAAATGCACCGGTATTTATTTTTTCATCTATCTTTGAATCAGAGCTAGCCTCCTCACGGTTAATATTGAAAGTATCTTTTTCTCCTAGACATTTCCTGATGAGGGCCCAGGGTAAGTAAGTCCTGTGTGTGCTGTCATGTTTAAGAAATAAACAAATTGAGGCTGGGCATAGTGGCTCATACCTGTAATCCCAGGACTTTGGGAGGCTAAGGCAGGCAGATGACTTGAGGTCAGGAGTTCAAGACCAGTCTGGCCAACCATAGCAAAACCCTGTATCTACTAAAAATACAGAAGTTAGCTGGGCATGGTACTGCACGTCTGAATCCCAGCTACTTGGGAGGCTGAGGCAGGAAAATCGCTTGAACCTGGGAGGTGGAGGTTGCAGTGAGCTGATATCCCACCACTGCACTGCAGCCTGGGTGACGGAGCTAGACTCTGTCAAGAAAAGAAAAAGAGAGAGAGAGGGAGGGAGAGAGAGGGAGGGAAAGAGAAAGAGAAAGAGAAAGAGAAAGAAACATTGAGAATGCATGATTGCTTACTGCTTACAATTATTCTGGCACTCAGTATTCATGAAATAAACACTAGCTAACAGACTTCTTTGTTGTCCATCAGGTACAAGGTCTGCTTGGGTAGAGATTTGGGTTTTGCTTATTGCCTTCGTCCCAGTATCCACCTAGCTCGTGTAAAGTACTCAATAAACATTTGTTGAGCAAATGGGCACAGCAGGTGAGCCTGAAGTGGGAAGGACCTCAGCCAAGAGCAACACCCACCCTGTAGACACCCTGTGTTGTCACCTTGCATCATGCTGGCATGAAAATGTGCTGCTGCTCTGAGAAGCAAATGGGAAGGACCCCCCTCTGAGAAACCAGCCTACAGATACTTTTCATTTTCTTCTGCCAATAAGGGAAGTAAACCCAGGTAATTGTCTTGATATGTGAAGGCCTCTGAAAGACACAAAGCATTTCCCAGGGCTCAGTCACTTCTCTCCAAGCACTGGTGCTGACGGGGGCTGGGGGAGGTCAACTCCATGGTCTAGATTCAAAACTTGAAAGGACATTCCTATGCTGTCTCTAGAATTTGATATTTTCTTCTGCATGCTGTGTCAGGAAGATAGAGGTAGTAAGAGAAGAAAGGATCAGCCTTAGGGAAGGGAAGCCTGGTGAGGCAGACCCCTTCTCACACAGGAGGAGCCGTGGAGGGCTACGCAAATCATGGATGGCCAGCTCATGTCTCATGGACCCAGGCTTGGGGAACAGTCTCCTTCCCACCTGGCAGACTCCTCTGGCCCTGACATTACTGTAGCCACTGAATCTCATTCAATGGTGGTAAGATTTGCTCACTCTGCTCTTTACTACCACTGAGAGAACAGAAGACCAGGAAGTCAGCTAGCAGGGCTCATAAACCAAGTATAAAATGTCTCACGTCATTATTTGATGTCATGGCCATGACATTTAGCAAAGAGAAGCTGCCGTGAAAACATAAAGTGGCAGCCGCACTTGAACGTGAATGGTCCCCTGGGCCAAGGTGAGCCCAGGCACAGCGAGGGCCCCCAGGGGACATGAGCTGAGTTGCCAGTAGTGATGCCAGCTCAGCCAGCAACAAGATCACTAAAGCTGTGTGTGTTCTAAGTTCCTTATGGAAAATGAAAGTCTCTTCCCTGAGGATTTGCTATAGACTCTGCGGAAAGTACTGAATCTGCAAGTTGATCACTCAGGAGTCTCACAGGAGCCCAAACAATGACTGATCAGAGAACAGGGTTCCCAGTGCAGCACCCCACACCACTGGGGCCTGAATTGTCTAATCTGTGAAATGGCCTAATAATAGGACCCACTACCAAGGTGGTCGTGGAGACCAAATATGAAGTTGCAGACACCTTTGAAGGTGACCTGTAAACAGCGGCCATAATGACTGCAGAAAATACAACAAGACATGGGAAAAAGAGAATTGTTGAACACTGATGGACCTTTAAGCAAGGTGGGCACCTCAGGTGCTGCCTTCTCAGGAGGGCAGGTGCAAAATGCTGGTTTGCCTTACGGAAGCTGCAGTCTCTGTGTCACCAACTCAGGGCACATGCGCCTCAGCTGTGTGAATGCCTTGCAGGAAGCCCTCACCTGCACAGCCCGCCTACTGCATGCCCCCAAGGCGGGTGCTGAGGGCAGGAGTAGATCTGAGAAGGATGCAGAGCCTCCTACAGTTGGGGTTGCTGCCAGTCTGGGGGTTCCAGGCACTCAGCCCGAGGCCTGTGCTTCCAAAAGGCCAGAGGGAAGGCAGGTCCGCCCCACATGCTCTGCACAGCCTACCACCATCTGCCATGTCATCCTGTCACTGCTACCCTGCTGGCTACCCAAGCTTCTCTAGCCATGTTTGCCTGCCACTGTGAGCACAGGAAACCTCCTCTCCAGGCCCATGGCCTCCTACCTCTTCAACATCTAGCGGGTATTCCCTCCCCTGCCTCCCCTCCCACCTGCCCTCACCCCACCCCTAGTTCACAGCCCCATCCTATGGAATGAGGACAGAACAGCTATCAAGCAAGTATCCTGTACCCAGGGCTGCTCCCATGGAGCAGGTTCCCATGGAGAACCCACTTAACTCTCACAAAAGCCCACGGGCTCCGAGCTCCCATTCCCTTCTTCACTTTCCTGATGAGGAAACTGAGGCACAGAGAAGTTGAGCCACTTTCTCAAGGCTATTCAGCTGAAGGAGTCAGGGCTGGATTCAAACCCAGGCCCAGCTCCAGGGGCCTTGCTGTCAGCCAGCTCCTCAGTATTAGAACCACTCCTATTGCAAAGGCTCCCAAACTTCAAAAGATTTGCCATCTGCGAATGCTATAATTATTCATTTAACATTTTTCTTGAGTTAGTTTATTTTTTTAATATAAATTTATTCTAAGAATGAACCAAAGGCTCTGAACCTGAGGCTGATTCTCTGTTCAAAAGGGAAAGTTCGCAAGAAAAGTGCCCAAAGCCCTCACACTCATGGGGGTTCAACTGAGCCTTCCTTCTTGTCACCAGAATGGAGGACAGGGCTGAGGGTGGGTGTGGAATGGCGTTTTCCTTCATCATTCAGTGTCTGGCTCCTCGCTCAGGGCCACCTGCCCAGGCACAGGCAGGTCAAATCCCACATCCTTAAGTTTTTCTTCTCTCCTCTGACCAGAGCCCAGGATGCAGTCAGCTTCTAAGAAAGCCTTGTAGGATAGAAGTACCAGGCCAGACTCCAGAGAAGCTCTGTCCTCATTCCTGTTAACGCCTAGTTTTCCCTTCGACCTCAGCACTTGGCTTTTGGCCCAAGTCTTGTGTCTGGAAAGGAAGTTCTTTTTCCAGATACAAAGCCCAGCTCACATGACTCCAGGAATCAGGTGTCAATGCCTGAAGAACTTTGGAGGCTCCTGCAGGCTGGCAGCCCAGGACAAGAGCACACTGGGGGACTCGGGTCCTGGAAGCCAGCCCTGAGAATAGCTGGTTCCCTGGCAGAACATTCATCCCTGGCTGGACAGACTTGTTTACCTCCTGGGAGAAAGCCACAGAAGTGAGTCCTTTCCCTAGTGGAATTTGGAAAGGGATGTAGGTTTTAACATTCTGTAAACATTCACTTTCCCCTGTGGTTGAAAAAAAAACCACAGGAGATTTTGCAGGTCCCACTCCAGGTTTGCACGCCCCACATGCCCTCTGTTCCGTCTCTGAATGGCTCTACCAGAGCCCATTCGGCTGCCACAGACACAGCACAACACAGGGCAGCCAACTTCACACAGAACGCTGCAGAGCCTGGACGCAGGTTGGGGGTCCTTCTATTTATCAGGCCTTCCTGGGAGTCCACAGAACATTCGGGATTAACACCTAGAGGAGAATAAGCCCTGGAGGGGAAGTTCGCAGACACAGCCACACAGGTGGAAATCCAGAGAGCACAGCCGCTTGGCATACCTGCCTCAGGCCCAGCGACTTTCCCTGCTTCTCGGCAGCAGCCTAGAGAAGCATCAGACTCCTACAAAGAACAGGAGGCTCCTGCTCCCCAGTGCTGTGCTGGATAACAACCAGTTTCTCAGCAAAAGAAGCCCTGACTTACAACATTTGCCAGTGACCACTGTGCCACATATTTCCACCACTGATTTTCAGCTCCTGGTAGGATGGACTGGACAAGGCGTTGGGAAGATACGCACACACAACTACTCTGCGGAGCCCGTTCAACACTAGCCCCGGCCTGGGAGCCTGCAGCCCGAGTGCCCAAACCACCCAGCCCCAGGGGCAGCCTCCTCCTCTTTCTTTGCAGCCACACCCCAGAAGCTGCCCAGATGCTCCACCCCAGGCCACCCTTAAAGTTCACTGGAACTAATTTTCCCCTTTATAAAACAATAACTGTTAATAATTTATGATTTCATTCCTTTTATTTAATGATTATTCATTTAATAAGATAAGTAATTGCTAATAAACCCTGTTAATTTGGCCAGGCGTGGTGGCTCACGCCTGTAATCCCAGCACTTTGGGAGGCCGAGGAGGGCGGATCACGAGGTCAGGAGATCGAGACCATTCTAGCTAACATGGTGAAACCCCGTCTCTGTTAAAAGTACAAAAAATTAGCCAGGCGTGGTGGTGGGTGCCTGTAGTCCCAGCTACTTGGGAGGCTGAGGCAGGAGAATGGCGTGAACCCCAGAGGTGGAACTTTCAGTCAGCTGAGATCGCACCACTGCACTCCAGCCTGGGCAATAGAGCAAGACTCTGTCTCAAAAAAAATAAAACTTAATTTGGAAGGAAGGGGAGGAGCAAAAGCATGCAGCTTTTTTTAGTCCACCCCTTATGACCTCAAGTCCACAGTCCCTCTGATCCTGGGTTTAAGATGACATGGAGGGTCTGCATAAGCTCAGGGCTGGGCTTCCACAGAGGGCACTGTAGTCCTGGGCATAAAGCCAAGGGCTGAGAGCACACCCACACTCTCTCCATGGCAGCCCTTGTTCCCAGGCCACCTCACATGGCCTTGCAGCTCATCCCTGTTCAAAGGCACTACCCCCAGGGATGCTGGAATCTGCACCAGGCTGAATACCCTATTGGGAGGGGAGCCCTTCCACAAAAGTGGCCCCATTTGCACTGGGAAAACATGCCAGAAACCATACTAAATGTTAGCCTGGAAAACAGTCCCACAATTTAGTTGTGAAGTCCGAAAAACGAATGGGTTTCTAATGTGAAGATAGAAGACTGTTCTTGTTGAAAACGGGCTGGCCTGCAGGGAATCCACATGAGATGGGCCACCATGGGTAGAATGAATACATCAGGGTGAAGACCAGAGTCTGTTAGTTACAGCAGATTTTGAACAGCTGTGGTGGCCAAAGGCCTTTGCACACTGGAGTGACTTTGCGGGTTTGGTCACCTGCATGAGGAGGAAGGACTGCCAGGCTCCATGTGAGTGGCCTGGGATCTGAGAAGGTACGGGGGGACCCTTCTGTCCTAACAGTGGGTTGTGGAGCCCAGGTATCAGCCCAGTCAGGTTCCACAGCCCACCCGCTGGCCTAGAATTGCCTGTGGTCACCACAGCGTCTTCTCCCTCCACATCCACGCCAGCCTGGCATCCTCCACCAGAGTCCCCCTTGCTCCCAAGGTTCTGCCTGTGAATCAGCATCAGACAGCTGCACATGGGAGTGCCTGCAAGTCATGCTGCTGCTCTGCTGCTGCGCAGAGTGGCTAGAGATGCTGGGTTTCCTGGGGCAGTCCCGCTCACCGTGAGGGTGCCGAGACACAGGTGAACCAGCAGCAATGGTGGCTTCCTAAGTCCTGGACCCAAGCTGCAGGAGTATGTTTGGAAACTCAGCAGTGCCAGTGAGGTCTCTGGAGGCCCTTCTGATTGTGCCAGAGGTCGAGGCTGAAGGTCCCCCCAGAGGCTGCTCTTCCTACCTCCTGGGGATTTGGAAGCACCCTGCCTAAACTCCCTTTCCACTTAAAAGAACAGCAGTGACTTCCCTTTTCTACAACTGAATCCTGACAGATTTCTGACAAGCCATTGCTGCGGCATTCCCAGGGATGCATTTCCAAATACAGAGTCCCATGACCTTCCCAGAAACTCAGAATGGCCCAAGCAAAGCCTGGGTACTGTCTCACCAGAAACCCTCCCCAGGGGACTCTGAGGCATGGCCTGCAGCTGGAAATCACTGCTATAAAGTCCAGCCAGAGTGACACAGTTGTTAAAGCTGCCTGGCAATTTCCCTGGCATGTTTGGAGACCATGAGGAATTCCTGAAGACATTCATGTCTGAGAAGATCCCACATGACCACTTCTGAAGTCCCTGTCCACATGGCCTGTCTCCCTTGGTCGAGGCCGTTCCCCTAAAGGCTTCATCCACGCAGAAGCAGCAGGGAGAGTGGGACTGTGCTGGCCCGAACAGGGGGCAGACACATTCACCATATCTGCAAGCGGCCCTGAAACCTCTCTCCAGGCTTCTCAGGGGAACTAGACTGGATTTGTTGATGGGAAATTGTCAAGTCCCCACCCATCCTGACCCCCTACTGTCACAATGTTCATATGAGGTCAAGACAGCCACAGGGAGGGTCAGGAGAAAGAATGACAGGGGAGGCCCCTGTTGCAAGAGGCCAGCAGCACCGTGCCACCACCTCCTGTCCTGGCACCAGTAACTCCACAGCCTTTGATCCTACCTCCTCTAGCAGCCAACCCTCAGTCTCTGAACCCTGCACAAGGGGTCCTGGAGTCCTCTGGCATGAGCCCCCTAAACCCCAGCTGGTGTCAGTGCCTGATGAGTGTCTACTGGTCCTCTGAGGCCCCAGACACCTGGAAGACATGGCCCTGGCCAGCAACAGGGCATCCTGTCTGCATGCAGCGGAGTTCGGCCTGGGCACACCAGGACGATGTTTATTTAGAGGTGTGTGGAGGGCCAGAAGCCTCAGCTGCAGAGCCCAGGGGTCCCATTGAGACCTGAACTCCACTTCTGATGGGACTATAGACTCCTCAGTACATCCACCACAGTCAGAGCTGGGGGACCTTTTCAGCTGCATGAACTCCCAAGTTCCTAAAGCTCTGTGGATACCAGAGTCCCAAGCTTTAAAAATCAGGGTCCCAGGCAAACATCAATATGAACTGAGATCCTTGGTGTCAGCTCCTGCCCAAGGTCAGACCCACAGAGGCAGTGTAAGGGTGGCAAGGCCAGACTGGACACCGAGGAGATACCAGGTGACTTGAGGAGGATGGAGGGCTGGTGCCCCATCCATCCAAGGCCTTGTGTGCAGGCCTGTTGCCAGGAGTTAGGGGTTCCTGGGCCAGCTGGGAGGTCTAGTCCATCCTCACCCCACTGTTGTACCCCACCTGGGGCTGTACTGGGCACCCTGCCACAGGGGCACACTCACTACTGAATGAGCTTTGGTTTCCATTCCGTGCACTGGACCCCACATCTAACCCACGGTGACACCTTCACTCTGTGTCTGCCTAGCAGGGGAGGAGGCAATGTCAAGGGCAGGAACTTGGGAATGAAGATGTAGCCCCTCCATGGGGAAGGGATGGGGATGAGCTGAGCTGAGCTGCAGTTCTGGACAGGTGAGAAGGTTTCATCCACTGGCCCCTGTGCTGCCCACACTGTGCTTGTGGGGACTGGACATGGGCAGGACTGAGGGACCCCACAGTGCAGCCCATAGCAAAGCTGCGAGTCACTTACCCCCTGCCTAGTGCCTGCAGAAACAGGAGGGAAAACGCAAAACAGGAGCCACAAAGCTGTGTCCTGGTCCTCACAGACTCATCTCCAGGCGTGACCCTCCCCCTAGGGAGGCTGTGCCCCCACCAGCCCATGCCCGTCCTCACCTTCTCACCATCACCTGCTAGCTCCCACCCCTCCCCTCTGCCAGCTGTTCCGCCCCTTCCCAGAACTGGGCCAACCCCAACAGCCCCTGCATGGTAGCAGGGGGGTCACAGAAGCCAGGATCCAGCCTGCGTGGTAGCAGGGGGTCACAAAAGCCAGGATCCAGCTCCACCACAGGCATTTGCTCGTGTGTGGACATAAAGATAAACTCCCTCAGTGTGGGTTACTGCACTGCAGTCTGAAGATGGGGCCTTTCTAAACTACGAAATGCCAGGATCTCAGCACCCAGGAGAACGCAAGGGAGCACAGACAGCGTGCATAGGAAGACCCCAAATATTCCAGCGGCAGCAGCTGCAGCCCAGGGCTGGAGGAAAGGTGGATGCTGCTTTAAAAACAGTCCGTCCCAAGTAACATGGGTTCCTATCAGATTCTGGCTCTAGCATGCAGATTCCAGACCAAGCGTCCCAGCCCGAGTCTCAGAGGCTGCCTGGGCTCCCTCCTCTCAGGTGGGGCAGCTAGGCCGGGACTCCACACCTCACCCGCCCTGGGAGCCCCACAGACCACACGGAGTTTGCCTTCCACGATAGCCGCTGTGTCACACACGGGTCAGCGAGGCTGTTCCCCCACAGCCTCCCGTGAGTTAGGATCCTCCCCCAGCTGCCCTGATGTTTTCATAAGGGAGTGTGCTCACTAGGGTAATTAACTTGGGGGGTGAGCAGAAGAGCAAAGGGCAAGGGTCACCCACTAGGGACATAGGGAAGGGGCACATTTTAGCTGAAGCACGTGTCCTCCCAGGCAAAGTCCCACTGAGTACCGTCACCCCTGAAATCACCACCCACCCACTCTCAGCCCCAGCAGCCACGGGGCCACCCATGTCTTGCCCTTCTTCAAATCTGAAACCCTCTGCTGGCCTTCCTTCACCTGGCCCCAACCTGCAGCTGCAACGGACCCTCATCTTCCAGACACCCCTCTGGTTTTCATCCCACGTGTCCCTCTCCACCCCCAGCAGCCCAGTGGAGGAGAAGTGTGACTGCATTTTGCAAATGCGAAAACCAAGGGTGGGAGAGGTGGAGCAACAGGCTCTAGGTCCACAGCCAGGGTCAGGGTGGATAAAGCACAGCCTCCTGCCTCCACCAGGTCCAAGGCTCTGGCCCCTCCCCCTGCCAGGGTCAAGGCAGGCAGGGCACAGCCTCCCGCCTCCACCAGTTCCCAGACCTTGGCCCCTCCCCCTGCGGTGTCCTCACCAGTCCCCCACTCCTGCCCTCATCACACTTCCCCTTCCTCTGCCTCTCAAAACTCAACCCTCCACAAAGCCTTCTTCAACTAAGTGTCTATGACAGGACTTCCTGCTTCCTACTCCCCCCAAGGGACCAGCCACTTCTGTGACCCCCCAGATGGCTGTGTTTGAAGATATCCAGGGCAGACAACAGAAACAAGCCTCTCAGAGAGATGGCCCCAGGCTCAGTCCCTGCCCACCTCAGCTATAGTGTGTGGCAGCTCCCTCTCCCTAGGGTGAACAGACAGGCCCTGTCATGCACAGCCCTGTGGGCCTCCGTGTCAGGTGCCAGGTTGCACAGATTCGCAGTAAAGCCCCATGCCCAGCCCAGCACACCCACGGAGAAAGCCTTCCCTCAATCCCCTGGGACTCTGAGGCAGCTGGGGTTGGGGGAGGCCTGACATCCCCTCTGCTCCTCTGGTCAGGGGTTTCTCACTCTGCAGGACCCTGCCCAATAAAAAGGCCGGGAAATAACAGTCACAGAAATTACTCCCACCAGCGGGAGTTTCCACAGGGCAACAGCTCCCGGAGTGGCACACAATGACTGTGCTTCCTCGCAGACTCAGGGCCCAGTTCTGCCCCTCCGTGTTTCATGCACGCCTGCCAGGGCTGGAACACTGGGGCCATCGAATCCCTCCTTTTACAGATGAGGACACTAAAGCCCAGAGGGATGGGTCTGAGGCCATAGGACAAGCCAGAGCTAAAACCTGGTCCTCTGGCTTAAGATGCTCTCATTTAAATTCAAGTTCAAGTTCACACGCCCCTACAGAGACCCTCAGAGAAGAGGTTCACTGATTTGGAGCCTCTGCAGGCATCCCCAGCCTGGCACCCACAGTCCGGTCTCTCCTCTGTGTGGGGGCACACCGTGCTGACTGAGAAGATCTGGACCTGCACAGGGCCTCAGGCTGCTTCCTGCACCTGGAGTCCAGCCCTAGCCTGGAAATTCCTGGCCCAGACCCCAGACTCCAGGCTCCAGGCAGGGAGAAACACACCAGCTAGGCAGCAGCCATCTCAAAGCCTCGTTCATCTACCTGGGCCACCGCTTTCCTGAAAGAGAGGAATTTGCATTTCTCCACATGACCACCCCCAAGGGTCTCTAGAACCTGCCCATGCGAACTACAGTGTGAAAGACAGTCTTCTAAAACAGGCACCGGCTGGGTGCGTTGGCTCATGCCTGGAATCCCAGTACTTGGGAGGCCATGGTGGGCAGATCACTCCAACCCAGGAGTTCCAGACCCACCTGGGCAGCATAGCGAGATCCCATCTCTACAAAAAATAAAAAGCTTAGCCAGGCTTGGTGGCACACACCTGTAGTCCCAGCTACCGGGAGGCTGAGGCAGAAGAATCACTTGAGCCCAGGAGATTGAGGCTACAGTGAGTTGTGACAGCACCACTACACTCCAGCCTGGGTGACATTTTTGAGCCCCTGTCTCAAAAATAAATAAATAAAATAAAATAAAATGGGCACCTGCTGGAGAAGTGCAGGTAAACAGCCAAAAAGAGCCGCTGCCCTCCCAGAGTGCTGCCTGGCCCCACAGCCTCAGGGCCACAAAGCCCACAGCCTCTGGCAGGCAGCTCTGGGCTTTCAGCCTGCTGCTTCACCAGGGGAGAAGGGCTGCCTCAGCTGGGGCTGGGCAGAGGAAGGCTGGAAATGGAGCTGGGACCTGGAATTGGGTGGCAGACTACCCTGGGAGATGGGTGCAGATGTCCCAGGCTGAGCCCTTCACCTCCCAGTGGGAAGTGAGTGCTGCAGTTATGAAGGAGGAAGCGGGGTAAACCCGTGGCAGGGGAGGGGCTCCTCCTTCCAGAGCCCTGCAGCCAGCTAGCACGAGGCCCAATGTCGCTGCCCAGTTACAATGCTGAAAACAGCTCTGGAATCCAGTGAGTACTCAATAAATAGCAGCTACATCATCATCACGGCTATTCTTACTTGCTAGTGCGTTCGAGCTGTCATCTCCCTATGCCTACTTTACAGTCATCTCCATTGTGACAATTACCCTGGGTGTACAGATGGGAAAGTCACACCCGGGGAGATTAGGGAGCCACACAAGGGCACAGGCCAGCAGCAAGATGGTACCGAACTAGAGCTAGATTGTGCCTCTTTCTGCAGACCCTGCACCCCCGAGGACCTGGGGAAGCAGGGACTGCAAATCCTGCACTTGCAGGGTAAAGGCCATGGGCACCCGTCCCAGGGCTGCATCTGCCTGTGCTGACCCAGCGTCACCTGTGCCTAAGGTCACGGTGGGGGTCAGAGTCAGGAGGTTTCCTTTGCCAGCTCACCTGGGATTGTAACACACAGACTTCCTCACTGCCTGCAAGCTTCCTGCATTGCCACCGGCATCCCAATCTCTACCAGTCCCAAGGGGTTTCTTTAACAGGCCCAGGCTGCTAGTCTGTACATTGATCTTCCAGCCGAAGAGGCCTGCAACCCTCCTACACACCTTAAGGGCTGTGGCACGAGGCCCATGGGCAGGAAAGCACTGTGTTCGGTGGCAGTGATATGTCTGCTGGGAGGACAACCAGCACCAATGTCTGGGGGCTTCCCTCAGAGAAAGGAAGAAGAAAACCTCACATCAAAAACTTAACATGACCAGGACAATAAGGAACTCACATCCCTCAAATACTAGCTGCAATTACAGGTAACACTTTTCACTCAAACAGTAAACAGAAATGGTCACCTCGTATTAAGCCTGGCTAAAGTCTGCAAAACCATTTTGGAAGAAGTCTGTTTTTTTTTATTTATTTATTTATTTTTTGAGATGGAGTCTGGCTCTGTCACCCAGGATGGAGTGCAGTGGCACAGTCTTGGCTCACTGCAACATCCACCTCCCGGGTTCAAACGGTTCTCCTGCTTCAGCCTTCCAAGTAGCTGGGACTACAGGCACACATCACCACACCCAACTAATTTTGGTATTTTTAGTACAGATGGGGTTTCACCATGTTGGCCAAGTTGGTCTCAAACTCTTGACCTCAAGTGATCCGCCCACCTCACCGTCCCAAAGTGCTGGGATTATAGGCGTGAGCCACTGCGACCGGCCCCTGTTTATTTTTGGAGACAGGGTAATAAGTACTTTGCCAGGGCCATTTCAGTGCCATGGACCTGAAGCTGTCCTTAGTTTTCACAGGCTGGCTGCAGTCCTGAGAATTCTCACATGGTTTATGTTTAACCACACATCTCCACAGGGCTCCAGCCCCACTCACAGACCGAACCGCTGCCTAGCATGCACTCAGTGCACCCACGGGCATCCAGCTGAGGGGGCATCGCACACGGCCCGCCTGCCCCAGGGATCAGGCACACCTGAGAGACTGATGGAGGGAAACCAGCCCTTCGGGGAGTGCCATGGCTGGGCCCGCCCTGCCGGACCTCCAGGCGCAGCTCCTTAACCCCCGACCCCCAACAGAAGGATTTCATCTTTTACTGAAGAACAACTGCCGGGGCAGCAGCCTCAAGTTCCTTCTCAGAAGGGGATTTGTTCACAGGCAAATGGAGCTGGGCCCACCATGGCGAGGGGCGGCTGCAGCAGCTTGGGTCTTCAGAGCCCCTGCACTCCAGTGTGCAGGGGCCACCTCGGGGGCCGCTTAGTTGTCCACTGGGGCCCGAGGCTCCCGGGCAGCAGAATGCTGCTGGCCTGTGGGCCACATGGCATCTGCAACCAGGGACTAGAGATAAGAAATGCATGCTATATAGGCTGTAAGTCTGACCGGTGGGGAGACGGGTCAGCAAAGGAGCCCTGGCCCAGGCTGGTGGAGGCTATGCCTGAGGGCTCCTGGGGGCTGAGGGGAGGAACAAGCAGGACAGGGCCCACTGGGAGCCGCAGCAGATCCACTAGCATCACTTGTCTGCATCCAATAGTTGGCGTGAGTGCAGTTTTAGCAGGTTTGTGATAAAATTGGAGTTCAAGAAACAAACAGGAAACTACAAGTGCCCCTTCGCCCCCACGTCACCCGAGTGGCAGGGCAGTGACTACCGCTCTCAGGCTGCCTAGTGTGGACCTGCCTGTCGGAATGCTCCTCCTCCACGTTCCCTCGCTCCCGTGTCCCAGCCACATGCACCTTCCTTCTACTTCTGGGACCCCTGGACCAGGTCTGCCCCTGTCTCCTCAGGACTGCTCCTCTTGGCCCATAGGACCTCAGCTGAAACATTGCCTCCTCCAAGAGGCCTTCCAGACTATTCAGCTCACAGTGGCCACCCAGCCGTGCTCTGCCATGTGCCTGGGGATTGTTTGTTACTGCAACATACCCCAGCCCATATCGACACGAAGGCACCCAGTGAAGACCTGCTAAGTAATTGGACAAGAAGACCCTGGAGCTGCCCCCAGGAGAGTATCACGCTGGATGATTGTGTGTGATGGGGACTTAGGAACTCACAGTTTAGGGGCACAGTGGGCCTGAGGCATCTCTGTAAGGGTAAGGTAAGCCTCAGGCAAAGGGGGTTTGCATGGAGAACAAAGGTGCTGCACCGACATAGCAGCTCTTACAGGAAGCAGCTTGGGGAAGACCAGTGCAAACCCCCCAACGCACACAGCATCTGAAACATGCTGGGCACATAGAATCTGCTTAAGGAATCAGAGACTAAAAAGATCAGCTTAAAAACAAAATAACTCTTCTAAAGACAATTTTATTTATTGTCCCACCCTCACAAGGCACTGAGAGTGTGGCCAGGCAGGCTAGACCGGCTTTTACTATGTTTCATTCTGCTTGCGTTCACGTTTACTTTTCCTGGATAAGAGAGCATTTGCGAAGCCAAAATGCACTCCTTGAGACTCACACAGCCCCTCCCTGACAGCCAGACTCAGTACACAGGACCAGGCTGGGTGCCTCCCTTGCACCTTGAACATTCGAGGGCACACAGTACCTGTAGGTGATCCTCACTTCCGTTCCAGGCTCATCGCGCTCCCAGATCAACGCAACGCTCTCGGGGGACTTCCGAACATGCTGGTCCAAGCAGTTGACTGTACAAAAAGAGGGTTTGCAGATGTTACACTTGGTGCTTTTGGAGTGAGAATTTGGCCAGGGTGAGGGATTGGAGTGAAGGTCTAGTTTGCTGTGGTTCTCTCTTCTCCCACTGACAGGGACCCTGTCCTCATCAGTGATGATGTTTCTACCCCCTTGCAAGGAGAACGCTGAACAAACATCATCTCAGAGGTATAAGGTGATGTCCTGCAAATATTCTGAAGTGGTTGCTTCACACCAGTGGACCCAACCCTGGCTGCATATTGGCATCTCCTGGGCCACCCCTAGAGACCCTACCCAATGGGCCCTGGGCCTTCAAAGCCTCAAAGACACCATGGTTGGTTCTGATGTGCAGCCAGGGGTGGGCAGTGCAGCCTGAGCTGTTGGAAAGAACACTCAGTGCAAACAGGTCATTCCTGTTTCAGGGCTTGGCTCCTGCAGTTCCCATCTGCCCAGTGCTGTCTTGCCCCTAAGGTTAAAGGTGCAGGAAGGGATGAGGACCCAAATCCCTCATGTGTTCCACCAGTACCCAGTAAACCAGCCTTGTTCCAAGAAGTGGCTCATGATGGGGAAATGTCCTCCTGGTTTTGCAGAAGGCTCAGCTCCCTCCCTCTCCATTACTCAAGCTCCCACACATGACCCTCCGGCAGAAACAGTCAGCTCTGCGGCACACCGGCACACTGTGAGACTGAGGATTAGCAGCACGGGCTCCTCCGCCAGCAGGCTGGTCACTACTCACTAGATTCCAAAGCTGAGCCCCTTCTGACAACCCTCAAGCCAGCTCTCTTCACTCACTGGCCCATCGGTGGGTCCCCGGGTATGCAGGGACACGAGCCCCATGATTGGCTTTGGGGGCAGCAGCACCTGCCCACCTGGTCTTTCAGGGTCACCCCTGTATCCTGTTTGTAAATTACACCTCAAAAAATGTAATAAATGAAGACAGATGCCAGGAAAAAATTATTAATACTAGCAACAGACACAGGAAAGTTCTTTGAACTACTATTAACAGAAAAATAAAAGAGAAGAAATGCCCCCAAAATAGAAGAAAATAAAAACAAGAAGACAAACTAAGAAGGGGCTCAGTGGCAGACCGGAATTTACACAAGGAACCCGACATCTCTGTGTGTGTTGGGGGAGTGGGCACACTAACCTCTGTTCACTGTGGTCACGCCAAGTGCAGCATTAACCCCACAATGTTTTGCTGGGTGTTGGGTAGTCTCTTAGGAGCAAAGAGAAGGAGCATACAACCCTGAGATGGTTTAATCCAACCAGTCCTGGTTGCCAATCCTGATCAAGGCACCATGCTGAGCACTGAGGGAAATACCAGGGCAGATTCGAAACCCCTGTCATGGGTGCAGGAGACAGATGCAAACGTAAGAAACATGCAAAGTGACCAAACACACAAGGTCGGTGGTGGCAAGCTCATAACACTTGTCCAAACAGGGAAATGGAGCTGAATTTACCCTGGGGAGGCAAACCCTAGGAAGTTAAGAGCAGCCTGGGGCTTAAACAATAATTACTGCAAGAGCCTCCACGGAGACAGTGCGCCGGCACCACCAGCATCTCCCATTACGGATGGGAAAACAGAGGTCCTGAGAAGTTAACCTGCCTTCCCAAGGTCACACAGAGGCGGAGCTGGATTCAACGCAGGCAGATTGGCTCCACAGTCTGTCCCACCATCCTACCCTCCAAAGTCACCTGATAACAGTCCAATTCTTCACCAGGCAGTGGAGAACTGCTCTATGCAACAAGTGGGAGGGAAGCAAGCTTTGCCAGTAGTGGGGGAAGAGGGGAGGAGGGAAGAATCAGGCTTGGTCTTACAGACGGGGGAGGCAGAACAATTGATAAGAATAGTGAGGCCAATTCAGGCAGGCAAGAGGAACATGTAAACCCTGAAGGAGATGGAAAAACAACACAACTGCCAGGGAGAAAATTAAAACACAGGTACAGCAGATATTAGCCAACGTGGTCCCTAGGCTGAGTCCGGCATACAGATATGCTAAGCACCCTGACCAGGGTGTGCGGGCGTGTGTGTGCGAATCCAGTCCAATATTTACAAATCAAGAGATTTCACATGAAAGCGATGGACTTCTGGCTTCTGAACAATCAGCAGATCATCCCTCCATAGAGGGTCCTATACCCCGCTGCCTGCCTGTCACCTCCAGTGACTCTGGGCAGCTATGACAAGCCTGGGAATGCCCAGCTGAGGTTAGACATTGTCTGCACCCGCCATACCCCCCGGGAGCTGGTCACAAATGCAAACCGTCAGTCCCACCCAGACATGCTGTGTCCCAACCAGCCTCATAAGAAGCCCCAGGAGATGTGAACCCACTCTCATATCTGAACAGCTCTGCCTGACACACTTGCTCCACTCCAAATTTGACCCTGGAGCCCCCCAGAAGAGTGGCCTGCCCAGGCGTAGATGAGAAAATGCCTCTGAATGGCACAGTGACCTGCCCAAGACCCCAGCCAGGACTAAGCAGGAAGGGCTGGAACCACGCTGGACACTTCGCCTTGGCATTCATCTCATCGCTTCACCTGCTCCCACAGCAGCCAGGGCACCAGGACACTTCTCTCAGAGAGAGTGACTGCCTGACTTCAAACAGGCCCTCACAGCCTCCCAGCCCAGCATGACATCCTGCACCATTTTATACCAAGCAGGAAGGCAGAGCTAAGGAAGGTGGAGAGGGGCAGGCCAGCCCCAGGATGGACAGCACCCAGGTGCGGCTGGGTGGCCCGTGAGATAAGCCATGTGTCCCTATCTTTCCAGGACTGACAGGTGGCCTGAGTCCAGCAGATCAGAACGGAGCCCCAAACACAGTGTCCCCCAGGAGCCTCACCACATGCAGAAGGTGCTCAAAAAGTGGCCGCCAAGGCCCCAATGACCTGCCTGTCCCTGCTGGCCAGGCCACATCTGGTGAGCTCGCCTGCCCTGGGGCCTTTGCTGTGGCTTCTCCCTGCCTGGGGCGCTGTGCCCTCCTCACACCCACACTGCAGGTCTCAGCCCAACGCACTCACTCTCCCGAGCACCTCACTGTCCGGGACCCTGTGCACCCCCCAACTCTTCCAGACGCTCGCTGCCTGCTGCGCTCCCTAGGGCGCCGGCCGAGTGTCCTGCTCAGGTCTAGGTTTAGGTAGCCTAGTCCAGAGCACAGAGCCGAGAAACAGACCACTTGCGTCCTCGAGCCAAAGGGTCCTATTGGGGTGTAACTGGCGACAGGTGGTCCCCTCACACCCAAGGGAGGGAGCAGTCCTCTCCTTGTCTTTGTGGCTTCATCCCTCAAGTAGAAGACGCTCTCTTTTTGGGCCCAAATCGGCACTTCTCAACCTTGAATGGCATCAGAAATCCCCAGAGGGTGTGTTAGCTGCAGCTGGTGTGCCCCGCCCCCGCTCTGCACCTCTGCATTTCTAACAAGATCCTAGTGATGCAACCGCTGCTGGTCCTGGGACCCGACTGACGATGTGTGCACGTGGACCTACATGCACGTCCACTTTCTATGCAGATGCCAGATTTCCAGTGGTTTTCTTTTTCCTCTGGGACAGGGGTGATTACACACACTTGCCAGCCTCGTGAGCCACTGGCTAGCAGCCTGGAGTCATCACTAAAAACTCAGGGTCCAAAGTCCAGCCCCTGTCCAGCCACTCACTAACCACAGACAATGCATGTATCATTTAATCCAACCCCATTTCCTAATCCTTGGAGTGGGTATAATGATCCTTGGTCCGGGTGGGACTGGAAGGATTAGGTGCCATTGGATTATTGCTGACTGTGGGTCTGATGGAGTCAAGGTGTCCCCAGGAAGACAAACAGAATAACCCTTCCCCCGTCTTTGTTCTAGCCACCATGGCTGATGCCCAGACCACACAAGCACCTGGAGAAAGCTCCATGCGGGGTTTGGGGAGACAGTGGCCCTAACACCCACGTGCACATAGCTCTTCGCACATAGTTATGGTTCCTGCTGGTGCTTCAATTTCAGGATGAAAAGGCGGAAGGGAGGGGGAGGAAGAAGGTAAGAAGGTGAGGAAGGACGGAAAGGAGGAAGGAAGAGGGGAAGAGAGGAAGGAGGAAAAGAAAATTTTTTAAAAATCTGCCCAAAGAACTGGGCAGTGGGACAAGAAAATTCCATTTCTCAGCATTTCCAAAAAGAGACGGGCAAGGACCTATGGCAATTTAAGGTATAGCTGAAACTCCACTTCCTATTTCCAGCCTTTCCCAAGTTTCCCAGCACATGATGACCTGTACTTCCCCTGTCAGTGGCCCACACCATTTCACACTGCCCCATGCTGTCCAGTGGTCCCCACTATGGGACACGATGCCACTCCCTAAGGGCAGGGACCGTGTCCCTAAGATTCCTTTATCATGGGGACCAGGGTTGGGAATTACATCACAATTCCCTGCCCAGCCCAGTGTGGACTTACTCATTTCCTGACTTATGGTTCACCTCCTCATTAGAATGTGGGCTTTATGGTATTGAGCATTTTCTGGATTATTCATTGCTGTACATGAACTAGAGCCTTTATTTCCACATTTGTGCAATGGGACCACCAACCGCTTCACATTGGTGTCATGAGGATGCGACAACCCATGCAGAGCAGAGGGCCGTCCCGCCAGGGCGCTCCATCGCACTCACAGACGCCCAGGGCCTCACACAGCTGGAGGCAGTCAGCCAATGCCCATGGCTGGAGCAGGGGTTTGGTATTTTGTTTAAAAAGCATTACAAGAGTATTGGCATTTCCATTATAAACCTGACATACACGTAGGAATCTTCAAGTACTCTTGTTGGTTATTGAAATACATCCCTCACACTCACACACCCTAACTGAAAGTGGAACCCAGCGTACGGAAATTCAATTTGAATAGGGAGTTACTATTCACAATGGGCTTTTTCTTTTTGGAGACAGGGTCTCACTCTGTTGCCCAGGCTGGAGTGCAGTGGCGTGATCTCAGCTCACTGCAACCTCCACCTCCTGGGCTCAAGGGATCCTCTCACCTCAGCCTTCCAAGTAATTGGGACTACAGGTGTGCACCACCATGCTTGGCTAATTTTTTTTTTTAAGAGATGGGGGTCTCACTATGTTGCGAGGCTGGTCACAAACTCCTGAGCTCAAGCGATCTGCTCACCTCAGCCTCCCAAAGTACTGGGATTCCAGGCATGAGCCCCGGCCCCTGGCCCACAATGGACTTTCTTTTAATAGCAGTCTTCCCTGGCACGCTTTGAGATATTACGTCAGTCACAAAAATTGTTTTGGAAAATTTTCCCAAAGCATCTGTTATTTAAAATAAGTTGTGCCCCTGACAGCTGGGGAGGACTTGGATTCCTTGGGAGGACCGTCCTCCTAAGATTAGGGCTCCTTTTTCATGTAGAGTTACCTGAAAAACCTTTAAAAAGTTACTTGAATCACTGGAGTGACTAGGAGGAAAATGAAGCACAGGCACACAGCGTCTTGCTGCCGTCAGTGTCCTGCCTTCTGAACTATTGGAGGCATGCCACAGAGAGGAAACTACAGCCAACAGAGAGGAACTACAGCAAAAGGGCCTCTATTCCTGCAATTAATCTCCAAAAAGCATCCAAGAAATTTCCCAGTGCTCAATGCTTGGTTACAAAGAGGATTTTTATACTCTTGCTTAAGAGTACACACACTGAAAAACATCACTTAAAATTGGGGGTTTAAAAAATAGAGCTTAGCTGTGTGTTTTGAAAGTAACACATGTCATTACCCTCTGGTTCTGCATTTACAACTTCCTGACATCTTGAGTTGATATGCCACAGGGCAAAAACAGCTGCAGAGCCCTACAAAGAACAGAGCCAAATTTCACAGGTGGGAAAGAATCCCTTTTAGAACCTGGCTCCCCAAAGAACCTTCTGCAAGGCAGTTTTACACAACAGAAGTAAGTCACAGAAGGGCACAGACACTCTGTCTATCCTGCCCGGTGGGCCTCAGACACCATAACCTCGTCTGGCTATTAGAGTTGTGGGATGGGCAGGATACTGTGGTGTTTTGAAAGCCACCTCAGCCACCTGCATGCTCTCCAAAGCCTATTCCCCACCTATCCCAGACTGATCAGATGCAAGCTCATGTGGTCCAGTTCAAATGAAGCTCAGCTCTCTCAGCAGCACTGCTGAAGGCCAAGCACAAGGTCACAGCCTCCCCACATGCTTCATTAATAAATAACAAATGGCCAGTGATTGGGGATGTATAACGTGTTAAGAAAGTGCTGAGTGCCTTACAAGCGTTTTCTTATTTCATTCTAACAGCCCTGGGATATGTGTGCTGATAGATACTCTAATGGATAACAAAACAGGTGCAAAGAGTCGGGTCCCCTTCCCCAGGTCAGAAGATGCCTAATAGTGTCTGTGCTGGTCTCTTGGACCTCTGGTTGCCGGACATTGCCTGGGCCCAGCCACCACGCTGTTACAAGCCCCAGGAGGTGCTTTGGGTCACAGGTCTGGCTGAAGTCAGCCTGCAAGTTGTCCCAAACCAGGCCCCAGACTTGGGAGTGCGAAACAGGCAGATGACTCCAACCTCAGACATTGAGGAGCAGAAGCAAGTATTAAATAAAATGTATAGGAGGCCACTTATCTGGACTAAGCTGCACCAGGCCCAATAGATCACATAAAAATGGAGTCACTCTTGCTAAAGTGCCGTGTCACCAAATGGAAACTAAGTTGTTTATCCAGCCTTCTAAGAAACAAGGAAAGTGAGAGATAGCTAAATCTCCAAACAAGCTGGCGTGATACGGGAGCTCCTTCCACTTTCACCTTTACAGCAAAAGTAGCTTTGAAATAACCAGTCCACTTTTTGTTCTCTGTGTCTGCATTCTTCAGACCCTTCTGTCTATAAAACCATCCTTCTCTGCTCAACTCATCAAACATTCATTCTGTTTTATGGAATTAGGTGTTTCCCAATTCTATAATCACGAAAAAAGTGAAGTAAGATCTTTAAACTAAATTTGTCGGAATTTCGCCCTTTGACACAAGTCATCCCCATCTGGCCCCTGTCCAAAGTCCTGACCCACAGACTCTGCAAGGAATATAAAATTGTTGTTATCTTGTACCACTAAGTTTAGGGGTAGTTTGATGTGCATCGATAGTAACTAGGACATAATTAAGTTACATACTGCTCTTGTTTTACAGATGAGGAAACATGCAAAGTGCAGTACAGGAAAAGCAAGAAATCAACCCGAGTCCTGATTCTAAAGACACCTGGAGCCACGAAACGGTGTTGCACCATCCACAGCCCATTGTTTGCTTACTGTTTGTTTAACAGGGCCATGGCCGGGCACTAATCCCAATTCTGTTTCAGAAGTGCCTTCATCTGCCCTGTTTTGAGGCCTACAGACCAGTGGTTCTCAAGCCCGAGTGTCCTCTAGAGCACCTGAAGGGCTCATTATAAACACAGGTGTCAGGTCCCACCCAGGGTTTCTCATTCTAGATATCCAGGATGGGCTCCAGAATTTGTGTTTCTCAAAAGTTCTCAGGTAATGCTGATGCTGCTGGTCTGAGGACCATGCGTGGAGAACCACTGGTATTCTTGAAGGGGTGAGGTGAAGTTTTCTTCAAGAGTGATATTCCTTTGGAACAAGGCATCTGACTTTATCACACACAGCTGACAGATCAGGCCAAAGTGTTCTCACCTATCCCATGACTTTCTAGGGGCTCCCAGAGGAGTCATAGCCTGGCCTGGCCCTTTTTCATACTGTCCCCACTATGGTTTGCAGACACCGGCAAAGGAAAGAGATATTGCTGACCCATGAACAGGTGGGCATGCACATCCCGGGGAGAAAGTTGCTGAAAAGCTGTTTTTCAAGTTAGTTTTCTGAAGCTCAATTTCTGGCTAAGGTAGCCGTAAAGGCCATATTATCAGGAGAAATAAGTGAAGGAAAAGGAGACAGAAGAGTGCTTGCTGACCACACCCTGATCCTGACCCAGCGAGGTTCAGAAGGTCCTTGCTGTTGGCCCCAGGAGGTCCGCCCCACTCTCTTATCTGAGTGGGGCTGCAACTGTGCACAGGCCAACTGTGAATGTTCCCCATGACCTTGGCCTCACAAGTCCAGAGCAGGTCACTTTCCATTTCTGTCCTTGGGCAAGCTGCTCTAGTCCCCTTCAAGGGCACATTGCACCAACTCTGCAAACCAAAGGGTTTGGTTTTTTTTCCCAGTAGTTAGAGGGTACTTGCTACTGACTCAAGGTTAAAGAAAACACTTATCTAGTAAGTGACTCATTTTAATTAAACCAGCAAAGTAATATACAATATTGGGGGGAGGTCCAAAGTTCCTTTCAATTTCTTTGAAAAATAACTACAAGACACTACCTACAACTGTATGGCTATATCTGAAGTTAAACTAAAATCGCTACTGCCTATGGGTCACCAGTAAGAGCTGGGTCTGCTGCATACCTTGCAGCACTCAGCCTAACCTCTGAGCATGACTGCCCCCATCCTCACAATGTGGACACTGAGGGCTAGCAGGGCAGAACGACAGGGATAACTGAGGGAGGAGCTGGAGAAAATGGGGCCCTGGTGACCCTGCCATAAAGACCCTCAAGTCCTTTCTTAAACACTCCCAAATCCAGCAAGCTGGTTATGGCCACCCTTCTGGCCTGTATCCCTCTGATCAACACCGTGTCTGCCAGGCCCTCCCCGCAGACCCCACACCCAGGCCCACCCTGCATCCAGGGCCCACCCTGCACTTGGCACCCACCCTGCGTGGCCAGCCCTGCCTGCAGTTCAGGGCTTCCCCCTCGCTGCCCAGTCAGCGCCTTAGGTGGGGGCGAGGGTGCGGTGTACGACCCCCAGCCCAGCGGCCTCTGCTCAGCAAGTTTCAGACCACTGACCACCCGCGGCTGCTGGGGCCGGTTTCCCGGAACCTCAGACCCTGCGGGTCCAAAGCAGGCCCTGGGTCGCTGGGGTGCAGTTCTCTGAGGCCGAGAACGAGAACCCGGAGGCCGCTGTTACTTCCTTCCCGCCCACAGGCCCCAGGCCGGCAGCGAGGAAATAACTGGTTCCAGCTGCCACGCCGGGTTTCCTCCTCCCCAGGTCGCCCGCCACAGCTCTGTTTGTTTATGTGGGCAGGGCTTGTCCTCAGGCTGATCCCCGGGCACCGCAGCCCCCAGTGACAACCGCCACCGCTTTGTTTTTCCGTCCACCCAGGTATAGCAACGGGAAAGTCCCGACTCCAGGGCGCTCGGGTGTAGCCCGCGGCTCCCCGCCGGCTCTGGCTCAGCGGCGCTATGCACCCGGTAACGCAACACTGGAGTCAGCAGAGCGAGGAGCCGCGCCGAGCAAGGCCAGCAGCGGGGCGTCCCATGCGGCCGCCGGGTCCCCGCGGGCACCGGCCCGAGCTGGGCACGTGGATCTGGGGCCGGATGGGATGAGGGACGGGGTAACGTGGAGCCACTGCTTAGAGCTGGCGGGGCGGACGGAATACCGGAGGAGGGGCCCCTGCAGGGGTGCGATCCGCGCAGCCCAGGGACGGCTGCCGCAGGCGAGAGGCTCCCAGTTCCCTCTGGACGCAAGAGTTGGGGGCGTCCTGGGTCTCCCGAAGCCCACTCACCAGAGACGTTTAACTGGCCTCCCAGGAACCAGCCGATCTTGCCAGTGCTGAAGTCGCAGTCCCAGATGGTGTGGTAGGGGGTGTCCCACACTAGAGTGTCCCGCGCCAGAGGCCCCCAGAAGGCGGCCGGCTCCCGGGCTGCCTGTGCACTCAGGGCGGGGTACGAGCCGGCCTGTGAGGCTGCAGCAACTGCGGGGGCGCTGCCCGAGGGTCCCGAGGCCGCCCTGCGCGGCGCGCTCACCCGACACAGCGGCCGCGCGGGCTGCCCCGAGAGCCCTCGCAGGCTGCCCAGCAGCCTCCCGACGCCGCGGCCCAGGCTGCGCGCCGCCATCTAGCCCGACTACCTGAGTTCTCTGTGCTCCCAGAGTGGGTGCCTCACGCCCGGGGCGCCCCTTGGAGTCTCCGCGAGCCCCGCCCCTGCTCCGCCCTTCGGCCACCATCCATTCCTCCAGGGCCCCTTCCCGGAGCCCGCCCGGTCCCACCCCTTCTTCTCCTCCCCGGGAGAGGGGGAGACGCTTAGGAAGAGGGGAGCAGCGTGGGGAAGGGGTGCAGGGGAGCGCGGGGCGGAGCCCAGGCTCCCAGGCTCTGGCCCAGGCGCTGTGCTCCCGCGGGTCTGCAGTCCCACCCGGACGTTCCTCGGGTAGGCCTGTTTTGGTTTCAGTTTGCGCGCTCTCCTGCAAGCCCCGACAGCTTCTTCGAGCTGCCAGAGGCACGTGCGGCCCAGGGCGAGGGGCCCCTCTGGGATGGGAAGGAGGCGGGAGGGAGCTGGCACCAACGTTAAGGAGGCTGGTGCACCCAAGCGCACTGTTGGGTCCCAAGACGATAGGTCGGTCAGTGCCGCATCTGAGAGGCTGAAGTAAGGTTTTCGTGACTTTGTGCGCCCCTGAGAGTGAACCCCTCCCCTGGCTTCTCAGCGGCCCGCGAAGGAGGTTGGCGGGGAGCCCAGGGAGGCTGCGCGGGCTTGAGTCCGTGGTCTGAGGTCCCATGCTCCAGCCCCCCAGCTGCCGGCCTCCGTCCTGGCGGGGGTCACGTTCTGCTGAGGATCGGTGGTGGGTGATATGGGGCGATGAGGACTTTCTCCAGTTGCTCCAGCATCTGTGGCCTGAGTTCAAATTATGTGACCTTGAGCAAGTTCCTTAACTACTCGGTGCCTCGTTTTCCTTTTGGGGAAAACGGAAGTAATGCCTCCCTGGGGGGCGGGGACGGCGGGGGTGGGGAGCTGCAGTAAGGAATACATCAGACAATGTCTGTCAAGCGTCTACCCTTGCGTGGCCCCATAGTAAGCTCAGTAGTGGGGGTGATGTTTTTGCAGCTGTGGAGCCAGGAAGGACAGAAGGAAACGTATAAAACTGGTCTCCACCGAGTTCTTAAATATTTCGACACCCAAGAAGTAAATTCTTAACAAAGGGGTAAACACAGGGGAAGAGAGGTTTTGGAAAACTGGTTTCTTGAGTTCTTTCTGATGGGAAAGTTTCCTTCCCTTGAGCTGTAGGGCTTGCAGAGGAGGGGAGCCTGCCATTAGAGGAGCCTCTGCGTGGGCCAGCCACCAGCCCCTGCTGGGGAATGCTGCTGTCTGCCAGAGAAGACAGGAGTGTACCTAAGGGCTAGAGAATCAGTGACATCTACTTACGTAACACATGCCCTGCACAGTGCTCGCACTTGACCTGCATTTTCTCCTTTGTTTATTTATTTATGATACTTTTTTAGAGATAGGGTCTGTAGCCCAGGCTGGAGTGCAGTGGTTCCCATCATAGCTCACTACAGCCTGGAACTCCTGAGCTCAAGCGATCCTCCTGACTCAGCCTCCTGAGTATCTGGAACTACAAGCGTGTGCCACGACATCCGGCTAGTCTACTTAATTTAAAACTTATCTAGTGCTGTCCACCCCCACCGACTGTTAAACTCCAGGTGGAACAAAAGAGGAAACGGAACCCAAACAAATAGAAGGGCTTACTAAAGAGCATTCGACTGGCTAAGGGAAGAGCAAGACTAATCCCCAGTGCCCCCAGTGGGGAGCTCTTTGGCCTAAATTCCCGTTTGAATAGAATATTAAAGACACCCAGTACAGGGCACTGAGAGGCAGAGGTCAGTAAGTAGTGATAATTGTAAATTGAGAAAGCTCTTAACTGTGGCAGGTGGTCACATAGATGGCTACCAACTCTTCCTTCCCATACCTGCACGTGATAGCATGCTGCTCTGTCCAGAGGAGGACCCTGGCTGGCTGTATTGCTTTGGCCAGTACAACCTGGTGGGAGGGATGCTCTGACAGTTCCATGTGGAGGCCCTGAGAGACCCTGCAGCCCCAGTTTGTCCTCCCATGGAACCCAGCTGCAAGCTGTGAGGAAGCAGGGCTGGCCTTCCAGGGGAAGGGACCAAGGGAGAGGATGAAGCTGCCGGATTCACAGCCAGGACCAAATCCCAGACAGGAACGAGGCCAGTGTGGAGGCTCCCGCTCCAGCCAAGGCAGCCTCATGAGTCACCCCAGATAACGCCCAGGATGCAAAGGAACCTCCCAGTCCACTTACAGAATTGTGGAAGGAATACATTGTTGTTTTAAGTCACTAAATTTTGGGGTGGTTTGTAACTCAGTAGTAGGTAACTGATACAACAATTGAGGCTGAAAAATGCATGGTTCTTTCACTCACTGACCTCTGCCTCTCAGTGCCCTGTACTGGGTGTCTTTCCTCTCTCTGCCCTCCAAGTGTTGAAGTGCCCAGGCGCTCAGCCCTCAAATCCCCCTTTCTCCCCTGCCCCCTAGGAAACAGCAACCAGCTCTCTAATCTCTGACTTTCATATTGACACCTCCCACCTGGACCTTTCCTCCACATCTCAGTCCTGTATTCAAATGTCTCATTCACATCTGAAACATACCAAGTCCTGGGATTCTTCCCCCCAACACGGATCTTCCGTGTCAGTGAATGGAAATGGCATTTTCCTGCTGTTTGGGCTCATACCCTTGTCATCCTAGATTCCTCCGCCTCACACTCCACATGCAGCCTGTCAGCAAATCCTGTGGCTCACCTTCAGAACACCTGCAGCACTAACCTCTTCCCCCATCACCATCCTCTCCTGCCACCATCCCAATCACACCCATCTCTTTTTAGGATTACTCAGTAGGCTTCAAATTGCTTTCACCCTTGCCCCTGACAGCCTAACCAGCAGCAGTGCAATTCCTTTTAAACAAAAGTCAGAGGAACTTGCTCTGGAGCTTAGAGCAATCCAAGGGCTCCCCAGTCTCCTTAAAACAAAGGCCACATCATTCCCTGGCCCACAGGCCATAGCCTTACTACTCAATGTGTGGTCCATGGGCCAGCAGCATCAGTTGGACACTTTGCAGAAATGCAGAATGCCAGGCTCCATCTCAGACCTGCTGCCTCAGAATCTGCATCTTAAGCCCCCAGGGGAGCCACATGTGCATTCAAGTTAGAGAAGCGCTGCCCTTCCTGATCCAGCGTCCCCTCTTCCTCTGCTCTCCCTCACTCACTGGGGCTCCAGCACATTGACCTCCTCCTGTCCTTCCCATCACCAGGCAGGCTTCCACCTCATGACCACCACACGCTGTCCCTTCTGCCTGGAATGCTCCACCCAGACGTCCACAGAGACTCCCCCTCACCTCCTTCAGGTGTCTTCAAACATCCATTCATCCAAGAGCTCTTCCTTCCCTGTCACCTACATAAAGTTATACCTCTGCCCTCATTCCCTAGTCCCAACCCCTGACTTGATTTTTCTCCATGGCTCTTACTTATTAGCTCTGTGTTTATCTTCCCAGTCCTCCTACCAGGAGGGAGCTCTGTGAGAGAAGAGACACCAGCTACGCTGCTTGTGACTGGGCCCGGCACCGACAGCCACCCCGTGGAGAGTGCACGGCGATGGCTCCTTCTTCCCACTACCTTCATTTCTAAAGTCTTCTACAACTGCAATGAAAAAAAAGTACATAGAACTAACTCTGTTTTAAAATAAATACTACCTCATTCTTTCTGGTTGGATAAGAGGAAGTGATCATTTCAGAACCAAACATGTCAGAACCAACCAGGTGGTGCAGAACTGCATTTCTTGCTTCCTGAGTTACCTAGAGGTGGCCTTGAGACCTTCCTTCTGAGTGTCACAGCCCAGGCCAAGGTCGTCCCCATTGCCTCCCTCCTGGCAGCCAGTCATCAACTCTCACAGAACAAGCACAAGGTTGAACTCCACCCCACTGCACCCACTCCTGGCCCTGCATCCCGGAAGGCCCTCAGAGGTGTTGAGAGGGCAACAGGCTATCAGGGCAGTGCTGGTCACATATTCTCCCCAAGAAGCCCGTGGCCTCAGCTTCAGGAGAGCTCACCTTGGAACACTGGATGCTGTCAGGCTGGGGCTGCAGACACATGAAGGGCTTGGGAGGTAGGGTCTTGGGAATCCGGGCTTCGCTTCTGTCTCGGGACTGATGTTTAGGCCAGAAATGCCAGCACAGCTGTGACTACTGACCCTACGACCCACAGCAGTGAATGCTCTTGCCCTCACTGTACATGTGTGAAAATGAGCAGGAGGACAGGAGCTCACCCGAGACCACCAGCTAGCAGGTAGCAGAGCCATAGCCTCCAGAACATCTTAACTTAACAGGTTTAGGGGAGAGCCCACCAACACCACCTTCGCCATTTGCCTTCATAGCTCCTGCCATGCCCATTACTCCAGAGTCGCAGTGCTCGGGTGCTCGAGAAACAGTCTTGGCTGATAACGGATCCCCACCCATTCCCTGTGCACTCTGTGTTCTCCAAAGAGCTGGTAAAGCCCTCCCTTCCTCTTCTTTCCTCCATCTCTCCCTCTTCCTGTTCTCTTCATTTGTCTCTGTGACCCCACACACACACCTCTTTCCAATGACACTCAGAAGAAACTGTGAACTTCTCCCACGTGCACCACCAAGAGCTGAGGGCTGTCAGCTGGAAAAGGATGGTCCAGTTATGGTCCCTGAAAGCAAGCAGGTCACAATTCAAATTGGGGAGGGACAGACACTGTTCAAACAGCTGAAATGCATAGTAAAACCAAAACACAGAATTTAGAAGAGCATGACAGAGCTCAGAGCAAGTACAGGACCCAAATGCTGGGAGTCTGGAATTGGCTTTGTCACCAGTACACTGAGTTCTTTCTCAACTCTGCATCGGCTACAAAGAAAGATCACCAGATTGGGGAAAAGGGCAAGCAGGTTTTATTCTCAGCCAGGCATGGAGAAGGAGAGAGTGCTTGCTCTAAAGACAGCTTCTTCCAGAGCAGTGGGAAGCTGGGGAATGTTACAGGGTTAGATATGGAGCAGGGGCTATGTAAGCTTGTGTGGGGAGGAACTTCAGACACGCAGGTGCAGATCATGAACATGCTCTTCATACAACATGTGTGCAGAAAGTGGCAGCGATTCTCTTCTGTGAGTGGGGACTTTAGCATTATAATGGCATGCCAATGATCTAAAGGTGGCAGGGGCCACTGGTTCTGGTTTGCTCTGGTTTTGTGCAGGCCTTATCTTCCTCTGGTAATTGGTGAAACATCCTGAAGTTCCCAGGCCACCCGCAGTTCTTTTAAGCAAGCTTGCCTATAGATAAGGGGATTAGAAAAAAAATTGCATAAGAAAAAATAAGGAGCTTTCTCAGCTATATCTCCAGGGCTGCCCTGGTAGCAGCTTCACAAGGTGACAGGGCTCCCTTCCCTTCGGGCTCATGTTTCTCAATGTGCCCACGAATTCCGGGTGATCATGAGGTATGTGGAGTCTGCGCATACATCTGCTTCAGCAGGGGGCTAGAGGATCCCATATGGCTGCAACACACCATAACCTCATGCACTGTGGCACCATGCACCCAGCCCTGCAGATGTGCAGTGTGCCCCCGACCCTGCGGGGTCAACCCAACAACACACAGTGAAGCACGGGACAAGAGAGGGTGGCCACAAGCACAAAAGGGGCTGGGACATGAAAGCACAATCCAGCAACTCTCCAGCATCCTTCCTGGGGCTGCGGGATGCCCGGCCAGGCAGCTATGCTATGTGACGCTCTGAGGGCGGTGCAGGAGGCAGAACAGTTGGGCTCTGTGGTGGGGCCAGCTCCTGGTCAGCACAAGCAACATGGTAACTCAGTTCCAGCAGCACCAAATCATGGTAACTCTTAATCACTCACCCCAGCCATCCATGAGCATGCAAGGCTGGAGACATCATCCATCCACCCATAGAAAGGACTTCCCCACAAGACCCCTTGCAGCCCTCAGTGGTCAAGGAAGATACCATGAGAATCTTACACCTGGGAGAACCAGTCTCCTAACTGCCAGGTCTGCAGGGCCAAGAGGGGCATAGCAAGACCCCCTACATGCCAATGTCCCCTTCCCCGTTCCCAAGCTGCCTCTCCTGGGGGTCCCCCATTGCCATAGCTGCACTGCCTGCTGTCGCTCAAGACCAGGTGTCACTTTTAGTGCTACTTGAGAGCCGTAAGTCTCTGAGATCACAGGGACATCTTGGGGTCACTCCAAGGGCAAAGCTCTCAGAACTTTGAGCTGTGGCCACCATCCTGCCTCCTGTGTGGATCAAAAATGGCTTCCTCCTTCATGGACCCCCTGAGTGTACAGATAGCACTAGACAGGGAGCCAAGAGAGAGGCCTAGATCCCCTCCTGGCTTCTATCCTCTGTTCTGCCTCCAATCTGCCATGTGGCAAGGCCCCTGACATCTCTAGGCCTCAGTTTTCTCATCTGCAAAATGAATCAATGATATCCAAATTCTGAATCCTTGAGCTCTAAAATTCCAAGAGGTGTGTGAGTCCCATTAAGGACATGCCAGACTTAATAGCCAGAGTTTCTTCTCCTTTCCTAAAATCACAGCCTCTGCCAGTGTGGGGCCCTCCACAGATTTACCTAAGGACCACCAGACTCTGGCTCTGGAGAACTCCTGCCCTCCTTCCTTCCGTTCAATGTCTTCTTTGGCTCACAACTGTCCCACCCTCATCAAGGGGGAGCTGTCACTCTGGGCCAGGGACAACCACTGTTTCTTACACTACTTTAGGGCTGGAGCAGAGACGTAGCCACCCAAGCCCATGTCTGAGCGATATAGACAGGAACACCCTTTGTGATTTTCTTTTCATGTTGGTTCAACTAGAATTAACTTTATCCTGGACTTCAGTGTAAGCAGGCATTGACATTTTGGTAGATTTCCGGTAAGCTAGCTTCTGAGAATGACAGCCAGCTCTGGCTGGGAAGGTTTAGATTTTGACTTGCATAAAACTAAAAATTGAGAGGTGAAGCTAGGAAATATATCCTCAGCTAGAACTCGGCATTTGCTTTAGTTTGAATTTGAGTGACAACTAGAGTGTGGAGCTTAGAGGAGGAGGCTTATAGTCCAGAGGACAAAAGGGATAGTCCCAAGTTCAACACTGTGCTCGGAGAAACAGACTCCCACACCCAGGCAGAGGCACGGCAGCAGCAGGGTTTCCACTGCACCAGAAAGACCAGGGGCTCCCTGCCCTCATGGCTTTGTCCTCTGGTTTCATTGTCCAGCAGAAGCCTGAACCCGTCCCCACACACACGCAGGGCCGGGGTCCTGCTGTCTGCTGGTGGCCCACCCTGTCTCCTAAGTGATCTTGGAGCCAGATGCACTGCTTGAGCGGTCACGCAGATATTGCCCGGGTGCTTGTTTTGCAGCAATCACCTGGTTTCTTGACCCCTCCATGATAAGAGGCTACAAGGGGGAGAGGGAAACCAGGGAATAGCCTTTGGCTAGATGTGAGCTGTTGGCCCCTTTGCCCTGTCCTGAGAAGGCAAAGGCCACTAAAACTGTCATCGCATCTCTGCCTACGCCCTCAGGAACTTCTTGGGCTTCCCAGCCTCTCAGCTCAAACTCAAGGGTGAAGGTTTATGATGCAATTACAGCTTTGAGCAGAGATCACAGGCAGGGGAGGAATTTGTCTGCAAAGGTGCTGATCGCTAGGGCTGGACATGGCTTTCTCAGGGACCAGTTTCTATGGGTCCCAAAGAGAGATAAAACATGGCCCCAGCCCTGAAAACACCAGCGGGGACCCAAGAGGATGTGTATCTATTGATGAGGAACTAATAGCATTAGTCAAATTTCTCACCGGGCTGAATGTTGAGAAATTGTAAAGCTGGCCAACACTGCCCCCTGGCGCTGTAACTGATGCTGCTTTCCAGCCTGTCTAAGCAATCTGTCAAGTCTTCCACAGGACAAGCCAACCAGAAGAACTGACGCATTCTTTAAGATCATACCGCCATCAAAGGAAGCCCAGGAGCATTTCCCTAATAATGAGCCCTCTCAGAATAGCCTGTGTCTCCTTAGTAAATGAATCAACACAGATTGACTATGGCCAGGGCAGTGTGATAGTCCTGAACTAGGGGAATTCCGGATGAGGACATGAGAAATCTCTTCGCCCTGGCAAAGATACCTACTCCATCAAGACGGAGGACGGGGTACGGAAAGTGTATTGATAGATAGATAGATAGATAGATAGATAGATAGATAGATAGATAATAGATTCATTTAAAGGTCTAATAAATTGGAAAAACGCAAATCCCTTGGTGGAAGAGAAATTCTGAGGAGGAGCCCCTGGCAGGTAGCAGGCAAATAGTTTGGAATTCAAGGCAGAAACTATAACTGACGGATATAGTCAGAAACACCGTTTGTGGTTTTCTTTTCATATTAGTTTAACTAGAATTAACTTTACCCTGGACTTACTGTGCAAGCAGGCATTGACGTTTTGGTAGATTTCCCGTCCAGTAGCTTCTGACAATGGCAGCCAGACCTGGGAAGTGGCTTGAGAGGGCAGCTGGGAGCACTGGGAAGGTGCTCTGGGGAAACTGTCAGGATTTTTGGCTGGGGACCAGGGAGAAGTAGAAGTAAAGTAAAGTGAAGCCATGCAAAAGTTTTTGTCTGGGTGGAGGAATGATATAATGCAGGCTAACTCTACATAATGGTAGAAACATATGTTTATTTGGTATGTTTAAATTTTATGTATAATTCTTAGACAACTAAAAGGAGTATGTGATTTCCAAACCATTGGTGAAAGAAATGGAACAAAAATTGGTCAATTTTAAAGAAACAAAATAGGAAAGGGTGGAGTGGGGAAGGAACAAGCAAGGATGGCAAGTTGGGAAATATAAAATAAGATCAAGAGATATGTCCATGCATCATATCAGTAATAACTGAATTAATTAAATTTTCCCATTAAATAGCATAGAGTAAAAAAGAAAGAAAATTTAGAAAAGAGGATGCAAGACATGGGGCATGGGATAGACACACATACACACACACCACACACACACGGACACACCACACACACACCACACACACATAGAGACACACACCACGCACACACCAAACACACCATACATACACCAGACACACGCACACACCACACATACACCACACACAGACACACCACACACATGCACACCACACACACACGCACACACCACACACAGACACCCATCACACACCACACACACGCACACACCAAATACACCACACACACGCACACACCACACACAACACACACACGTGCGCACATACAATGACACCACACACACCACACATGCACACACCACACATGCACACACCACACATGCACACACCGCACACACACACCCACACATGCACGCACACACACTACACAACCACACACATGCACACACCACACACACTACATGCATAGACACCACACGCACACACCACACACCACACCATACACACCAGAAACACACCCTCACACTCCCCCACACCACACACACACACTACACACGTCATACACACGCACACACCACACAGGCACCACACCACACACACACCACACACACGCACACATCACGCACACACCACACACAACCGCACAGCATGCACACACACCACACACAAACCTACACAACCACACCGCACACACTCACACACACACACCACACACACGCACACATCACTAACACACACCACACACTTGCAGACACACACACCACATACATGCACACACAGACACACAACACACACACCCCCCACATACCACATACACACAGCACACACACACAACACAACACACACACATGGTCACAAATACCACATGCACCTGCACACACCACTAACACACACATGCACAAACACCACACACAGATTACACATACCACACACACACTTCACACACACCACACATGCACTCACACATACCACACATGCGCCCGCACACACATACAACACAAACATGCACACACCACACACTCCCACACAACTACACCATATGCACGCAAACCACACACAGGCACACACCCACACACACCACCACACATACGCACGTGCACACACAACACGCATGTACACAGCAAACACACACCACACACGGGCATGCTCACACACACACGCGCTCACATACACCACACACACTTGTGAGCAAACATGTGCACAGACACGCACGCACTCACACACATTACATATGCCCACGCGCACACCACACACACGTGTGCACACACACCACACCACACACACACTAAACACACGCACACACCACACATATACCACACGCGCACGCACACACCACACGCACGCACACCACACACATGCACATGTGCGCACACACAAAGATACGAACATTTGAAGTTTTAGAAGGAGAGAATGGGGAGAGGAAATATTCAATGAATTAAAAGCTGCAACACTTCTAGAATTAATGAAAGACAATACTCGGACTCAGGAAGTACACAAATTCCAGTTGACCTAAATAAAAATGAAAGCAGCACCTCAACACATGATTGCGAAACTGTCACAAACCAAAGATAAGCAGCAAGTCTTTAAAAAGTCAGAGAGTGAAGACAGATTACCTACAAAGGAATGGTGTTTAGACTGACAGCTGACAGCTGAGTAAAATCTTTAAGGTATTTCAGGAAAAAAATTGTCAACTTTGAATAGCGAAATCATCTTTCAAGAACAAGCACAAAATACGTTTTCAGACAAACAAAAACTAATAGGCTTTTCGCCCTATTACTTCAGGATTACTTCCAGAAGAAGAAAAACTATCCCCCAAATGAGGATAATAAGGGTGGTGTGGCTGCAATGGAAGGACAGTGAGCAAGGAAATTGTTACACTTGTGGGTAAATCTAAAGAAACATTAGTGATATGAAATTATAGCAATAACGCCTGCATCATGGAGTTAAGAAAAAAACAAGGTAAAAGAAAAGTCCTGAACAAGAGTGTAGAAAGTAATTAAGAAATCAAAAGTAGCGTCCTATAATTCCTCGAATGTTCAGGACAGTTTTACATTTACATCAATATGCATGTCAAATTTTCTAGATTAACCACAAATAGAAGCAGAATATATACCTTCTAATCTAGTAGAGGGGGACAAGAGGCAAGAAAACTGAGCAGTTTAAAAAATGAAAAAAAAGGAGAGATAGACTTAAAAGAAAGGGTAAAAAACATTTGCAAATACAAAAAATAAATTTGTTAAAATAAAATTTAAATATCAACAATTATAATTGATATAAATGGAGTAAATTCTCTAGTTAAAGAAAAGATTTTTGGAACGGATTTTCAAAATCTCAAGTATATACTCCTCAAGAGACAAACCTAAACCTAAAACATATTTAGAAATGTTGATAGTAAAAGTATAGAAAATGTTTACCAAATAAATATGAATTAAATATCAGACAAAATGCACAGTAAGACAAAATGCAAGAAAGTTAAAGGGGGAAACTTTGTATGATAAATGTTCACCAGGAAGATCTAGAAGTTCTTAACTTACAGACACCTAATAATACAACTCCAAAAATATGAGCAAAGATTGATGGAAATACAAAGGGAAACTGAAAAATTGACCCTCATAGTATTTTCAGGCCATGTATAAGAAATCCTGAAATCATTTTTTTAATTGGGGCAGTGACTGTATATCATCTAAATCCACAAAAGTGGCTATTTCACTGGATTCAAACTTTGTTTACAAAACTGAACTAGGTAAAACCAGTTTGTGTGTACAGATGGAACTTTAGGTCACAATAGTTCTTTCAGATTCTGTGATGCATTCAGTCATGGCTGGGGTTGTTGGCCCTGGCATCCTGTCCCACTCCTGCTCCCAGTCTTGTGGGCCTGTGGGCAGGAGCCTTGACTTGGGAGAGGATGCAGGACTGAGGAGTGGGAGAGGGGATGGGCAGAATGCCCAGCAAGTATTCCTTCTCCAGTCTGTCATGCCAAGGGCAACCAGGGCTGGGTGCCACCAGGATCTTCATGTTGCTGCATAGAATGACTTCAGAGGTCTCCATCACAAAGGCAAAAGAGGAGAATTTATCACAAGAACTCCCCTGACTGGTCACGGGCTGCCTTGTGTGTGCTATGGACTTCTTCTAGGAAGCCCTTCAGGGTCCACAGGTGGAAGTACCAAGCAGGGGTACCTAAGACGTCCACATCTCAAAGTCAGAGAAGCCCCAGGGCAGTGTTAAAAGAAAAATCTTAGGCAAACTAAATGTAACAGAGTTTAATTGAGTAAAGGTTGATTTGTGAATTGGGCAGCCCTGAACCGGAATAGGTTCAGAGAGACACCAGTGCTGCCACATGGCCAAAGAAGATTCACGAACAGAAAAAGGAAAGTCACACACAGAAAATGGAAGTGAGGTACAGAAACAGTTAGACTGGTTACAGCTTGATGTTGTCTTATTTGAACATGGTTTGAACAGTTGGCCCACTGTGATTGGCCAAAACTCAGTGATTAGCACGAGAGTAGGTTACAGCCTGTTTACACATCCAGTTAGGTTATAGTTTACTATGTACAAAGAAACCTGTTGGCCAGACTTAAATATGTAAGGAGGCAGCTTTAGACTAAACTGAATTTAACAGCAGGAAGCAAGACCAGTTGCTGTGGCAATGGCCGGAGTAAGAGATATTTGAGGAGATGTGATCCGGGACAGAGAAGTGTACCATGCAGGAATTTCTTGCAAGACTCGTTGCATTACTTGGGAAAAGGAATGCCGCCCCCCAACCCCCTGCACACACACACTCCTGGGCAATATTGGGCTTCACCTTGGTCATTGTTATGGAATCCCTGGCCCTCCAAGGGCTCTCTAATGGGACAGTGAAGGAGATCCCAGAATCTCCTCCACTTCCCAGTTTAGTTACTGCACAAAATTGACTGTGTTAAAGAGGGAAATAGAAAAGAGGCAACCTGGCTTTTCGAAGGACAAAACATTTCAGTTCTGCAGGAGGAATGAGTTTAAGTTCTGTATACACGGTGACTATAGTTACTAACAATGTATTAGGTACTCGAAATCACTAAAGGGGTAGATTTTAAGTGTTCACACCACAAAAAAAAAAAAAAAAAAAAAAATTATGTGAGGTAATGCTATGTTAATTACCTGGATTTAGTCCTTCCACAATGTATACACATTCCAAAACATTATGTCTTACACCATAAATATATACAATTTTAACTTATCTATTAAAATGTAAGTCTTATAAAGAAAGAATGAAAAGGAGGAAGTACTCCTTTTTAGTAGGCGATCTGCAACAGAAGAAAGTGAAAAAAAGTCCTAAAATGTCAGTATGAGACAACAGATTCTGCAATGACAGGAAGGGTGGGTAACAGACAATTATGTGAACAAACACATTTCAAAGCCCGGGTTGAGATCAGGGGTCAAAGAGGAGACGACCACGGCTGGTGACTTAGAGGGTCAGTAAGAGGGACCAGGGCAGAAAAGCACAGAAACTCCTCCGCTTAAAATTTCAGGCTGTGAACTCACATGGGTGCCGAGCTGAGCGCCCAGGCAGGCACAGGTCAGCCACACTGGCCGAAGGGGATGCCCGTGTGTCACTCATGATGGAAAGAGGGGAAAAGGGCAGCCAGCCTGGGGTGAACTCTTAAGAGTTGGAAGTAGCTGGGGCAGTGGTTCACACTATAATCCTAGCAACACAGGAGACTGAAGTGGGAGGATCACTTGAGCCCAGGAGGTAGAGGTTGCGGTGAGCTATGATCGTGCCACTGCACTCCAGCCTGGAGACAGAGTAAGACCCTCCCCTAACCCTCAGTGTCTTTTTTTTTTTTTTTCTTCAAGGCATTTTGGGTTGAGGAAGTCCAGAAAAGTCAGAACAATGCCCTAGTATGGACATTTCCCTTTCAGCAGATAATCTTGCGTAGAAGCAGTTCCGAGTGATAGACAAAGCCTCTTAAATAAGGAGGGGCGTTTCTGTAAGAGCAGTTTTCTGCACCTGTCACTTGGACCTAGCTGTCATGACTGCAGGTTTATTCTCATCAGCTGGTAACAGTTACGGGAAAGCACACACTGAACTTGGAAGGCCAAAGCTTTCAACTCCCAGGTTGTTGAATTCCTTGCACGTCAGGGTGCCCTGCAGGGGGCAAGTCTGGTAGCAGTGATCATCGAGGATGACACAGGAAAATCGGTATGCTTCCTGAGGCAGAACAATGCTACCGGAGCATTTCTCCAGAGGGGCAGACTTTAGCAGCATTACGGGTTCAGCTGAAGGTCATCAGGCACCACAGCAGGGTTTGGGGAGCCTGTGTGCCTCCTGCAAAGTCCAGTGAACAGGAGCCTCCAGGAGCAGAAGTTTGCACTGGAAAACAGAGAGTATTTCTCAACAACTTTTGTATATATGTAGGTAGAAAGAGGAGAAGGTGGGGCTGAAAGAGAACAAGAGACTGTGGCTTGCTGAACCTAGCTGAAATAGATGCACACAATTGTGAGCTTAAAATGATTGTTTTAAGCCACAGTTTGGGGATAATTGAAGGATCTTCTAAATCAAAACATCTGAAAGCTTTATAGTTTTGCCTTTCATACACCAAACATATATACCATGTCTTTAATCCACTTGGAAGTGTTTTCCTGTAAGGTATGAAGTACAGGTCCAATTGTATGTTTTCCCATATGGACAAACAGTTGTCCCAGTAACTTACCAAAAAGCCAGCCCTCCCCGGGTGTCAGCCACACCAGCTTTGTGTCCACACTGTGTGTGCTGCCTGATCCTTTTCCTGCTGCATGGGTCCATTCTTCCCTCCGAGCCAATACTATCCCGCTGTGATGATCACAGTCTTATCAAAGCACTGGCCTGGGACAGACTCAGCCATCACCTCATTCTTTAAGGGTGTTTTCCCGATCCTTGGCTCTGAGTTTCTCATCCATTTGACAATCGGCTTAGCAGGTTCATTTCATTTCTCTGCAGCCCAATGTCTCATCCTCTGAGAATGCAAAGAGATAATGAATTTAAACATGATTCATTGACTACAGAAAACAATTTGTGCTTTCCTATATTGTTTTTATATGATTAAACCTAAGGAAAAAGCATTATTTGTTATATCTTGTTCTTCTGTCATTTCTGAAAATATCACCTTAATTCATGAATGTCCTCAAGTCCTGAGCTGCTTCCTCCTGCTGCTACAGAGACAGGAGTGTTAACACTGGTTCCTATTAGGAATGTTTCCAAATTCGCCTTACTAAAACTGTAATTTTTTGAAATCTCCTTTTAGATTTTAACAGCTGCATTTCAGCTGGCAAACAGTTTTGAAAACTGGAAACAATTCAGTCCTACTGTCAGTCTGTGGCCAGATTCCAATCTGACGTGCTGCGGGATTTGAGTGAGGGTTGACAGGACCAAGTGTAAAATCCTGCTGGCCTCTTCATCCTCAGACTGGGACTGTGAGAACCACGCAGGAGTAACTGGCAAGATGTGAACTCTTTATCCTGAAAACTTTCACACGATATTTTAAAAGCATTTTGTCTCATGTGAATTTAACCCTATATTGAGAAAGTGGTGTTAATATTTTAATAATGTTAATAATAAAATTATTTTATTTTACATACTAATTTTACAAAACTTAGAACATATTTAAAATTCAAAGTATCCATTTGTCCATGATCTGAAAATTTTATGAATATTTTAAAGAATTTTCATCTATTTTTTCATCTTTATGCACACGTTTCTTGTTTTCTCTCTTAATATCACTCACACACTACTTTATCTCCTGTGTAGGGATGACCTATTGGTTGGTTGGTCAGCAGTCATACCCCTTTCTTTCTTCTCTGTTGAAAGGGGCCAAATTATATTAGTTAATGGGCAAAAGAGCAGGGGCTGGCCACAACCCAGCCCCAGAGGTGAATTTTGATTGGACTAAACCAAACAAGGAATTCTGCCCACCTGGCTGGTGATGACTGGCTTAGGCCCCAGCGTGACATGCAGTGCTGACCACTGAGGAGTGAGAGGTGGGTCTGCTTGCCGGTGGGGGTTTACTCCTTGAGGAAGTGTGGCCGTAAGTGGTCTCCACTGTGATGTCTGGACTTCAGGAGCCTCCAGTGACCTTGCGGGGACAAGCTTGAGTCCTGGATTCCTGATGATGTTGCTGAACGGCTCAAAGTCCTTATCTCCAGACTCTAGTCACACAGGACAGTGGTGGTCCTCTGTGGGGCGTGGCCAGTTGAGCTCCTGGTCCTTGCACAGCCAGAGAGAGAGAGCAGCCCAGTGACACACCGGGCCCTGCTCTTAGAGTGACGTTTTGCTGTGTTCCTAGAGTTCTTCTTGAGTTGTTGTTGCAGACCATTCCAACAAGCTAATATTCCATGATTTCTTTTGTTGGTCCCATATTGTCAAATAATGATAATGATAACAAACTGTCTCACTTGATTTTTGACACTAATAGAAATGCCAATAATTACAGTAATAATAAATATTTAATTTGCTTCTTCCTCAGTTACACCAGAAACTGAGCCAAGTACATTACTCATGTCATCTCATTTAATCTTCAGGAAAACGAGTGTTCTGCTATTATCTCCATTTGACAGTTGAAAACCCGAGAGATCAGAAAGGTAGTGTAATTCATCCAAGGTCACATGGCTAGAGGTGGCAAAGTCGCCTCAAAGACTATGCTCTTACATTATATGTGTATATATACACACGTGTAAGTATGTATACATTATAAAATATTAACCTGCCATATTGAAGAGAGTTCCTTATGTTAAGAAAGCATCCTTCCATTTTTACTTTAGTGCTCCTAGCCCCTTTGTCTTGTGCCACTTCCTATTTTCTCCTTTTCCTTTGTAACAGTAGATAGAGATTTGTCCACTACTTGTATATTTTGTATGCAGAACCAGTTGTTAAGGTTATTTATTTCATTTTCATTCTGCTTTACATATTTGTTTATTTCTATCTTTGTTCTTTTATTTAGGGATTTTTTTTACTCAGCAACATTTTGTCAGCATCATTTCACATTAATAAATATGCCTTACTGTTACAATTTTAGTGGTTGCCCGTATTGTCTAAGTGTGGTGTATATAAGTTGCACAGCTTACTGGTTCCCTCTCCCAAACTCAATCCTGGATGAGCTAAGGAAGAGGGATGGAAGCAACAACCAAGGAGTAAACATGAGGAAATGTGTTGAGAACCCTCTGGGAGGCAGAACCTGTGTGGCCCCAGAGCCCGGAGCCAGGGCTGCTGTCTCTAAACAGGAAAGACAGAAGAACTTCCAGAGTTCATGCCAACTGCTCATTATGGATGCAGTCTCAGGCCTCAGTTATGATCTCTATTAGCGAGAATTAATATAAGAACAATAGGGCTCATCATTTTCTGTTGCTACAGAAAGGAATTGGTAATGTTTAATTTTCCCAAGAGTATGGAACTAGCATAGGATGAGAAAAATTGGCCAAAGGGAGAGAGCTTCTGTTTTCTTACCTGCAGAGATGGGACCACCAAGCCTAGCCTGACAGATCACTGTGCCAGTTCCCAGAGAAAGCCCTCACAATGAGCAGCTCCACACTTTACTTGCACTGCCCTTCCTTCTTCACGAAGCACCACATTTTCCCATCAACTAGAAGGTATCTCTCTGGACTCCGAACTCCAAAGAGTGAGTCAGACACAGCTGCTGCCCCAGAGGAGCTGACAAAGCAACACATGGTAAGAGCTGCAGCCTGAAGAATAAATAAAATGTGTCACGTGTCCCCAGATTGAGAAGGGGTGAAGGGAGAGCCTGGCTGGGATCAGAGATAGCGGAGATGTGTACATGTGTAATAGAGGGAGTGCCTTGAGAAGCAAACACACCACAAAATGTTTATTTTAAAATAATAAAGAAATGGCAAAGGAAATGCAGGAAAGGAAACATTTACAAAATCCAAGTCACTAAAGTGCTTTCAATCAAAAATTGTAAAAGACTAAAAGCCTGGTCTGACCTAAAAACACTGTTTCCAGCTATCCAACTATTGTTTAAATGTGATCCTATGCTATTTTTGAAGGAAATGCAGAAACGCCCAGAGTATGGCTTTCTTTGAGTTCCAATATAAATAGCCTATCAAGTGACACTCAGGAAAACATAAATTACTCCGTAACAAGAAAATTGAACTATCCAAGGCCAAGCTCAAGGTAAAGACAATATAATTCATTCATGTGTCTGTATGAAGTCTTCACTATAAAGATATCAGATTCTTCTGGAGATTAAAGAATTTTATATTTCCTAATTGAGAATGAGGACATCAGACCTAACCTGTTCATCTGCATAGCACATTGAACCACACATCTCAAATGATGCCCAGCAGTGAAATCATTTTTGAACTTCGGGTCCTTCCTGCTTAAGCTACAAAAGAGAATCCAAAGTTTTGCACCAAATTAACTGGTTAAAGTGCCATTAAGGAACCATTTCCATTCTAGAATGAAATAGAATTTTCCCTAGGTCACTCATCTGTCCTCTTAAAGCAAGTGGCATTGCATTTTATCTTGACAGTGTCAGAAGAAAATCAAACTGAGAGTATATGTCTTGGACCATTTTTGTCTTTTTGGAAAATGCCAGTGAGGAATATGCACATTTTCAGCCTTTGACGGTGGGACCTGTGGGTCTCATACGGCTCCCACCTTCCCTGGCTGGGGCCCTTCCAGTGCCATGGAGTTGGAGCCTCCTTCAGCACCAGCCCCAGGGTGCACTTTCTTGGTCTCCTGCCGGGCAGAGCTGGAGAGGTCGATAGCCACATCTTCCAAGCCATGCTCAGGGCTCACTTTATCCGAGCCTCTCTGTGGTCCTGACTTACTCTGGCTAGAACCTTCTTTGAAGTGGTCAGAGCCCCAGAGTCCTGCCAACTTATCTTCACTTCCTGGCTTCCTTATCATCCCCATGGATTTTTTATGCATCCCTTGCAAAAAAAAAAAAAAAAAAGGAAAAAATAAAAATATAAATTTAAATTACGAAATAAAGAAATTGCCCTTTTTTTTGTTCTCTAAATCCCACTAGAATTGTCCTTGTCAGTGCCTATCTCTGGGGCCTACAGGAAAGGCAGGTAGGTAACTCCCACCTTAGGGGTTTAAAGCAGGTGTCTGACCCCGGGTCACATCCAGCAAAGGTGTTTTGGATGACAGTGATTGGCATTGGGCCCACTTTCCCCAAGGCTGCGGTCTGATGGATGCCAGTAAGCCACCTCCCCACCTGCTTGTGTAATTTCAGATGAGCCAGCTTGGGTCACTGCCCACAATGCTCCCTCTATTGTTTCAGTCCTTGAGAGCAAAGTCGAGACATATCTATGATTGGAACCTCCAGTGCCCAGGATAGGGCTGCTTGGTAGCTGTTCAAAAACTGTTCGCTGAGCGAAAAACTTCCTCCATCTAAACCTAAAATGCCACCATGATCCTCCTAACTAATACCCCCATGCCCGGAGGTACTCATCTGTGACTCATTCCCACAATCTGCGATCCCTGCCTGCTGGTTTCTGGCGACAGCAAACAGGGCAACAAGGGTGGAGCATCCTGAGAGTGCCCAATAGCGAAGTTTGGACCTCAGCAGCGGAGACTGTTTAAACACCAAAAATCCAAGGGACAGAAAAGCCACTCGGCAGGTTGTTCATGGCAGAACCAAGCCCAGGGCCAGCTCTCCTGACTCAGATGGAGGAGCTCACTGTCTCCAGGGGTCGCTGCTCAGCACGGCCCTGTTTCCTATTACCAAGTTCCCTAAATTGCACAGTTTCTACAAATTCTAACAGCATTCAACACTTGGGAAACATATTTCACATAATGCAATGATGTCATTTCACCCTTAAATCCCAAATTATTTAGCATGCATAGCCCGGTGAGACTTCCACGCAGCCTAGACAATCTCTGTGAAAAATGAGGCAACCGTCCAGATGCTGCAAGCTTTGTTATTAATTAAAAATAATAAGAACGGTTCTGGACCTGAATCTCAGTAAAATGACGTTGCTTTGCTTTGGAAATGGCTGCCTCGGTGGGGACCCCCGGGGATTCCCCCACCTCCTACAACACCTCGAGCAGTGCGCTCCCGGGGGCCCTTCCTTACCCAGGAGCCAGGGCGCGCAGGAGCCCAGCAGGCCACCCTCGGCGGAGTTGAGCACGGAGTCGGGCAGCGGGATGCAGTGGCGCACCATGGCCCCGTACAGCCCGTACTCTGCCATCACGCTGCTGCCGCCCCAGCGCTTCTCCCGCTTGCGCCACTTGGCCCTGCGGTTTTGAAACCAGACCTGGTTGGAGGCAGGAGAAGCAGAGAGCACACAGAAGAGACAGTGAAGAGAGGCGCCTGGAGGAGCGGAGGCGGCGTCCCTGGGCTCGGAGCTTCTCTCCGGAGCACGATTCCATGCTATTTCTGAAGGAAATAGCTCCCTAGGGCCAACCAGCCGCCCCCAGGGAGCGCGCCCAGGAGTCCCCAGCGGCGCCCATGTGCGGTCCGGACTCACGGGCATTCAGCGCGGTAGGGACACGCGTGACCAAGTCCACTGAAGTTTCCATAGAGTCAGGAATGAAAAAAACTAAATAATCAAACTCCCTTTTCCCACATTGTGTGAAGATGTCAACTGCAGTGTTTCCTGCTTTTTCTCATTGATTGGAAAGAATTCACTGGGGCAATGGCTCCTTCCAAGCTTGGGCTCTTGGGATGCTGGTGATATTTCTCAATAAAAACATTATGTTAATAAAAGACTATTATGAAATCTGGTGTAGCTGTTAAAAAATAGTTAGTGACATATATTCTGACAAAACCAAGAGCAAAATTCTGTGTATGCATGTCCGCGTGTGTACATATGCAGGTAGATATGTATATGCACATACATATTCAGGGGCAGATAATACACTCCACAAAGTGGAGAAAGGTCTTCTCAGGCATTTATGTTGATTTCTTTCAGGGCTTGAGATGGAGAGGCAGTATTTTTCTTTCATTGACGTATCTTTATATAGTTTCTAGTTGCAGCACACACTATCATGTGATTTCAAAGAATGATTTGATACTAAATAATAATAAAATGAAAAAAGGCATGAGGGTCACAGGGACATGCTCTTGTGGTGCCTTCAGCTAAGGGAGTTTCTGTGCAAAGGGAGAGTGTTGGCTGTAGAGAAGGGACTGCTGATTGGCTCACTGAATGTGGGAATGACACGTTCTCTGTGGTGTATTTGGAAAGAAGAAAAGGGACCCCAGACACCTGTATCCGGTCTTCAGGGAGCTCAGTTTTCACAGCCAGCATTTCTCGGGCATACACATCAGGGTAGTGGGCCTCGCTGAACGCCTTCTCCAGCTCTTCCAGCTGGTGAGCAGTGAAAACTGTCCTGCAAGGACCCCAAAACACACACATGGGCACGTGTCCCTTGGGGACAGCAGCCTCCCTGGCCTTAAGGACCACCGTGCCTACTTCCCCTGCTGTTCACACCCTAGAAGCCACCTCATGATAATGGAACACCCCACCTCTGAATGATTAGCTGATGTGAAGTCCAGAAATTTCATTCAAACAAAAACAGTTCTTTAGCTCTTTCTTAATGAATTCCATCAGCTCATTCCGACAAAATCCATTTGACAGGCCCACAAAATTGTCTTTAAAATACTGCCAAAAAAAATGCTAGCAAGATTGTAGCATTTTCCCAGCCTCCTAGGAATAGCAGAATTATCTTCCCAAATGGCTTCTGTGCCCTTCCTACTGCCAACCACTGGGCCTGCCATCATGCAGGTTCATAAATTCTCAGATGCAGGTGCCATAAACCTTGGGCTATGTCCCGAGGAAAGGCAGGCAGAGGGGACTGCCTGGCCCTGTACCTGTGCCGCCGCTTCTTCCTCTTGCCCAGGGTGGGGGACGCCTTTAGGTCGTTCCTGTCTTCAGACGGGCTGTCCTCATCTGCTGGCACAAAAAGAAGAAGAGGACTTTAAAGGTGATCATATTCTCCCCTCTATTTCCTGGATTTTAATGTGAGGATTGAAGTTATGAACCTCTTGGGTATTTGAGTAGTTAACAACATGAACTAGCATTTTTAGTGCCTCCTAGATCCCAGTTCTGTGCTTAACACTGTCCATACATTATCTCAAGTATTCTTAATATAATAGTAAAACACCAAAATGGCTGCTATCATTATCATCCTATTTTTACAGATGAGGAAACTGAAGCACAGAATGGTTAAGTAATTTGCCCAAGATCACACAGTTAGTAAATGGTGAAGTTGAGAATTCAAATCCCAGATTATCTGAAGCCAAAACTACTCAGTCACTGATTGCACCTTCTATCCCCACACTGCTTCCAAACACACCCACCCCTCTGCCCCCAGCCTCATCATCTTAACCTCTACACCAACATTTCCCAAAGGAAGTCTGGGGTTTGTGACATCAGAATGCTTGTCAGAACTGCACCCCTTCCCTAATGCACCAAATCAGAATCTCTGGAGGTGGGGTCTAGGAGGCTCATTCTTGACAAGTGTGCTCAGATGATTTGTAGTTGCCCTTGAAAATTCAAGAACCATTCCACTGTGCTTTACCTTTTTATACTCATTATATCAAAAAGTCTAGAAGGAAAAGAAGGTTAGAACTATTGTGAGATTCATTGCTAGAAAGTATAATTGCCTTAAAATATTTTAAAATGAATAAAGGCAAAATAACTAAATAATACTAGTTTTACTCATCCATCAATTAGTTCACTAGAAACCTGACTTGGAATAAAACATTCTGTATTGGACTGTCCAACCTGATGAGACATGAGACACATAAGGTTATCGAGCATATGAAATGTGGCCAGTCAGATCAAGACATGTTATAAACATAAATCACTCAGTGGAGTTAGAAGACTTAGTACTCCTAAAAAGTAAAATATTTTTGTATTGATTACATGTAAAATGATACTATTTGTGATCATTGTTGGGTTAAAATATAGTATTTAGATTCATTTCACTTTTAACGTGACTGTGAGAAATTTCCATCAAACATGTAATCACATTGCATTTCTCTTAGACAGCTCTGCTCCAGACTTTCAGAAATGCCAGCAGAGTAGGATTTAGCTGCCTTTGGTTTTGTAAGAAAGAACCCATCCCATGAAGACAGTTTTTGCATTTTTAGTGACAATAATAGGGAGTTTCATTTTATCTTACATAAAGGCTCATGAAATAAAGTCCTTTTAGAGTGGAGCGAAAATGTGCCTGCCTGTTGATCTGACATGCTTCCTTTTAGTATCAGAGACCTAATGTATTCTTTTTGCCTTGGCTGCCTGGATGCTCAGCTCTAGGTTCTACCACGTACCTTCGCTAGTCCACCCTTTCTTGTATAATTCTTTCTTTTCTCTCCCACACCCAAAACCACTCGCTTTCTTAGCCCTTGACCTTCATAGAATTTCATTGCTTCCTTCTCTTTCCCCTCGACCCGCCAGGATTTCTTTGGCGAAATGGGTAGACCAGGAACACATCTCTAGGCGTAACTACAATGAATCCTCGAGGTTGCTTGTTTCTCCTGCACGGGGGACTGCGTGGACGCCGCGCCGGTAGAGGAGCGCGGTACCCGGGACTCTCTTTTCAGCACCCCGATGGGCGGACAGTTCCAGGGCTCGAGGCCCAGTGCTCTTCAAGGACCTTCAATCATTCGATCATTTCTGCCCGCGTTTCCACCTGGTACCTTGTTCGGTGCTGCTGGTGAACAACAAAGGTCCGGGCCTTCCCGACCCACATCGCTGCCAGAGGCCGAGACTGGCGCCTGGCGCTGGGGAGAAAAAAAGCCCTCTGGAGATGGTTGTTGGGGTGCCAAGACCCCAGGGTCTCATCAAAAGGTTCCACCCGGAACCAGGTGGTGGCGATCCCACATAGCTAACGGAACAGCACCCCGGATGAGAGGCAGGGATTTGGGATGCAGCAAGGGGCAAGCGGCGCAGTTGCGCGAATGCCCCTCCAGCGACGCGGCCTCGCTCTGGGCTCCCGCTTAGATCTGGGCCGCTCGGGCCAGGGGCGCGGTGGGGCTATGGTCTGTGACCCCTGCGCCGTTCAGAGCCTAGGGGACCTGGGTAGGAGCGTAAAGCGCGGGCCTGATTACCGGACGTCGAGACGCTCTCGCTGCGCTTCTGGCGGCCGAGCGCAGGCGGCTGACGGCTGGGGGCCTGCGGAGCAGCGGGCTCGGGGCCCCTGGGCGGCAGGAACGGCACGTCCGCTAGGAGCAGGCAGGGCGCTCGAGCGGCCATCGGCGGCTGCGTGCCGAAGCCGCAGAGGAGGCCGAGTCCCAGCGGAAGGGCCCCACGCGCGAGGCTGGAGCGGTCAAGCCCCGGGCCCAGGCACGGCGCTGCCGCCGGACCCTCGCAGCCTGATCCCTGTCCCGGGCCGGCGGGCGCCGGCAGCTCGGCCTCCAAGCCCAGCAGGTCCGTGATGGCGAAGCCCCGGGGGCGCGAGCCCCTGGGGGAACCGCCAGGCACCAGCGCCCTGCTGTTAGTGCGCCCGTCGGACAGCGCGTCCCGGCCGGTCATGGTTCCTTAGCAAGCAAGGCACGAGCCTCTCTGGATCCGGTTTGCGGAGGACCCAGCTTAGAGGAAGCTTTATAGGATTGGGCTGTCGGTCCGGCGCGGGAGGCCTGAAGGGCTCCAATCAGCTGGGCGCCGGCGCGTCGCCGTTCCGGAACCCGCGAGATGGGGACGCCACCAGTTCCCCTCCCCTTGGTTACCGCCCTCCCAGCTGCAGTCCCCTCAGTCACCTCCTTCTCCTCTCTTCTCTCCAGCCCACCCCACCCCACCCCATTCTAGGATGGAGGGGAGGAAAGAAGGGAAAGGACAATGACTCCGCTCTCTACCTGTCCCTCGAAAAGTCGCAAGTTCTACATCCTGGCGTGGTCTTCTCCTTCCTTCCAGACTCTCTGGGTGGAGGCCCCACTCCCGGTTGCCCTGAAGCTTCTTTGATGTGACCCAACTGCCTATTAAGACCTAGGGACCTCCATTGCCAACCACACCCCGGTGGCTACCACCTATACGTGCCCAGCCAGCCCTCCACCTCCGCCGCCGGTGCCAGGAAGGCCTCCCTGCAAGAAGGCCTTCTCTGAAAATCCCCAAGGGGAAAGGAATGAAAACCATGTATTTAATCCATGGTCATTCTACCTCCAACCAAATCCACCCCCAGGTCCATCCCCAACTCTCCACTGGCTGAACTGTAGGGGGTTGCAGACTCTCACCAGCTGGGGAAAGGGAGAGAAGCACAGACAGGAGTGGACTGCCCAGGGCTGAGACGGGCAGGGTACTAGGTTTAACCAACAAAACACGGTAGACTCAATTAAATGTGAATTTCAGATAAACAAGGAGAGCTTTTTGTTTGTTTGTTTGTTTGTAGGAGTATGTATCGTATTTTATCCAGCAATCCTAAATTGGGGAGGAGTGGAGGGAGGTAAATTGGAATAAAATAGGGTCTGTCTACTGGAAAGCACACCTTTTCATCGGGGCTTACAATTTACTGTCCGATTTCACGATTATTCAAAGAAAGCCTGATTCTTTGAATAATCAGTGAAACTTTCATATTCCCTGAAAGGTGGCCCCAAATCACGTGGGTAAGTCACTCCTGGTTAGCGCTTTGAACCCACCAGCCCTCATCGCTGGGAGTCCTGAGTCCCCCCTTCCCAATGCCAGAACCCCGGAAGCAGATCTCCTCAGTCCCACTCCCTGAGGGGCCTACAGTCGGAGATCCCGCAGCGAGGTAGGAGCAAACGCCTGAGCTCTGCGGGAACCCGGCACGGCTGCCTGCGCGCACGCAGGGACTGGAGCCCGAGCCCGGGCCCTGCAAAGTGGGTCTCCCACTCTCTGCGCATTCGAGTGGAGGCTCAGCTAAACATGCAGATTAAACAAGGGGCTTCCGATAAGGATAATTACAGGAGTCTGCGCATTAACTTTCCATTACTAAAGGAAGACCCAAATCTCCCCTTGCAAGCTGTTCCCGGGATTACCAAAACAATAACTTTCCTTTGAGATAATTGTCTTTTGAGTCGCTCCAGCTCGGGGGAGAACGCTTTAGACTCCGGCGTTGTTTTCGGCTCCGCGAGGAATTCTCCCCCAGATTTATCTCTGGGTTTAGGGAAGGCGTTGGGCACACCGGACTGCGTAGTCGTTTGTAAATCCGAATTTGGGATCGCAGTTAAGGGAGATACCTACGCTTCCACACAGTTTGTAGCCCGAGACCGGTCAGGCAGGCAGAGTAGTCGGTTGTAAGGTGGCCCGACCGGGGTCGCCCGCGAGTGGAAAGACTAAGAGGCGCAGGCTGACGAAGGCGCAGCGCCTGCAGCCCCGGGTGCCGACCAAGTGGCCTCACTTGGGATAGGTCTTGGGGTCTACTTCCCCTAGGTCTCCCTGGAAGGTAGGCGATCACCGGAGTGACAGACCCAGAGTAGATAGCCAGTGATTCAAAGACAGCAAAAGGCCAGGCGGTGGGAGCCCAGCCTTGGACACTCTCTATGGTGACCGCGGGCAGTGCCAAGAACACCCCAGTTTCCAAATCCTCGGGAAGAATCGTCGTAAACTCATTTTACAGGTGAGAGCAACTGGGACTTATTAACCCAGTCACATCGGACAGAGACAGAGACGTGGGGAGGGCGATACGGAGCAAGAGACCCAATCAAGGAGCCCGTGTTGAGGCTCTAAGGGGACACAGAGATGGAGAAGGAACGAACTTCTAAGGAGTCTTGCAATTCCTGGACTGAGGCATTCCTAACACATCCCGGGACCCCAATGTCAGGGAGAGGCCTGCAGGACCCCAGCGGTGAGGAGTTGGGTCCTGGGTCACCTTGTGTTTCGCAGCGTGGGGATGGCAGGAGCGCAGCGCGGGAGGACACTTTCATTGCCTCCTACAGTGAGAAATGACCCCCACCCGAGGCCGCGCTAATCTGTGTCCCCGCTGCTGCCGGGGCTCTGGGATCCACTTGCACGCCCTACGTGGTGGGGATCCACTCAGAGCCCAGCGTCAAGTTATACTTCGCTCAGCTTCAGCCAAGACCAGAGCCCAGCCTCAAGTTATACTTCGCTCAGTGTCAGCCAAGACTAGAGAAGCACTTCTTGCCGTTTAGGAGACGTCTGCAAGAGACAAAGAGCTAGCCCACGATCCACCCACAATCCTCGTGTCCCCGGGGTGCCCTCGCAGTTGCCAAATCTACGTGCCGCGTTTAGGGGACGCCTCCGCACCCTGGCGGCCAGAAGAATGGCTCCTTCCAGCTTCCCCCTCCCGGATACCACCTGCAAATCTACGGCCATAGGCGCAGCCCCAGCGAGCCTTCCCGCCTCAGGCCGCCCCCAGGAGTCATTTTGGATCCCTAAATCCGTTGAGGGTTCCGAATCTGTCTTCATCAGCCAGCATTACCCGGGATTTAACTAGTCAATAAAGGTTTCTCCGCTCATTATTTTCTAGGGAAGATCTCCAGCCCCTCTGTCGCCGACCGCGAATGTGCCTTAGCAGCGCCAGGCTGAGGTTGGACTGGCTGTGGGTGACTCAGCAGACACCCCTTTTGGGCTTCTCAGGGCCGCGGCTGGCCAGGCTGGCGGGATAAAGTGCTCAGACACAATGGGGTGGGATGCCGGAGAAGGTGAAACGGATCGCCCTGTGCCTCTCTGAAAATGACGCCCCACAGCTCCATTCTTCTGATTTTCCTCCCACCTCTGGCTGCTCCGTCTCGGATGCTTTTGTGTCTTCAGTTAAAAGTTGTAGCAGACGTTGTTTGGTCCTGCCCACCTCGGGCCTGACCCCTCCACCTGCATGCCTGCCCAGCCTCCGGTGCCCACCACATCTTTACTTGGGGACTTCTCCCGACCTTCAGAGCTCACTCTGTCCAGTAGCCAAAGGTGCCAACAATTAACACATGGAGATATACGGGACCAAACACTGACGGGAATTGCGGTGTAAGCACCACCCTCCACCCCCCGACACACACACCACTGCACAGAGTGACTCTTAGAGGCTCCTTCTACTCCGCCTCCCAGAGATTCGAGCAGGAGGAGCTTTAGTTACTTGCAGATAATTGCATTCCTTATTGCCTCCTATGTAAATGCTGTTGTGCCCACTGAGACGCCCTTTCCAGAACTGTCGCACCTTCTTCCAGCTGCTGTGAGTGTGGGACCCTCGAATAGGAAGAATTGCCCTCGGCTGACAAAGACCCCTTAATCTAGAGCCCACCACCCCCTGACAAACACACACACTGTGTCATCCACAGACAGAGGGATGATAGGAGGCCTCTCCTCTTGTTTCAAAGGACAGCTCTGCAGAGGCATTTCTGCTCCAAGCCCCTCTCCCTTCATGGATCAGACCAAGTCAGCTCCTTGCTCAGCTTGTTCCCACCCCATCTTGGTCCCTCATTCCTGAGACCTTGTCTCAGTATCTCTCAGGCACCCAGACCCTGTCCCTGGCTCTGCTTCTAGGAACTTGAGCTCAGACACTTCCTGTCTCCATCTTGCTTTTACCTGGGTGTTCCTGGAATGCTCAGCTCAAAGTCTACAGAGCCCTTCTCTCTTCTCAGGTGGAACTCCACAGGGCAATCACCATCTCCCCGCCCAGACCTCCAGAATCTTCTCCAATCTGGACCCCACTCCCAAAGCCCAGGCTGCTGTCTCAATGTACTCCTGCATATCTGACCCAGTCTCCCGGGGCCCTGAAATGCAGCACACTCAGAGCTGAACACAGCAGCCTCCCCTGCAGCCTGCACCTCCCCAAGTCTCCTCTTGCTCCACCCCGGGGCCCACATAGAATCGAGCGTCATCCTCAGCCCCTCACTCTCCCCACAGGCTCTCCTCCCACAACTGAAAGTGATGGCAATGGCCGACCTCTCTTGGCTTCTTACTGGGGGCAGCTATTATTATAAACACCTTGTCACAATGGCCACATTTCATCCTGACCACAGCTCTGTGGGTAGGTAATATTATTGTCCACATCCTTCAGATGAGGAAGTGAAAATTTCAAGTGATCGAATAATTGCATAAATTGCCCAAGGTCACTTACTATCCAGTGGCAAAGATAGGATGTGAATACAAGCAGCGAGAGCTCACAGCCTAACTCTGACTCTGGGTGACTTGCCGCCCAGCATCCCTCTTCAAATCCTCTCAAAGTGGCATCTTCTCTCCTTTGCCTGCTCCGATTTGACTGTGTGCCCTGAAGTTCATTTGTTGCACCTTAATCACCAATGCAGCAGTGTTGAGAGGTGGAGGCTTTAGGGGGTGATTAGGTCAGGAGGGCTCTGCCCTGAGGAGTGGATCAATACCATTGTTGCGGGAGTGGGTTAGTTATTGTGGGAATGGGTTAGTTATCGTGAGCGTGGGTTAGTGACCACGGGAGTGGGCACGTGAGTTTGGCCCCTTCCCGTCCCCTCTTCTGCTCTCTCTTCCTCTCTCACCATGTGACACCTTCCACCATGTGATGTGGCAGCAAGAAGGCCCTCATCTGATGTGGTCCTTTGACCTTGAACTTCTTTCCAGTCCCCAAACCATGAGCCAAATAAAAGTCTATTGTTTATGAATTACGCAGTCTGTGGTATTCTGTTACCGCAGCACAGAACAGACCATGACACTACCCATTGCCACAGGATGGTTCAGACCAATTGCTCACTTGCTGGAGTGGAATTTATTTTTTAATCTAGGGCTATTCAGTATACAAATGAGTTTCAGAGTACCCTAAAGAGGTGGCTTCTAAAAAACAAAAACAAAAACAAAAAACAGCAGGTAAAGTCCTCCTTGTCCCACTCCTTGGCAGTTCTGTGACCTTGACCCAGGGACAAAGGGAGAGGGAGGGTTTTCTGCAGCAGCAATGGTGGCTGTCCCGTGGCTACCCTGCATGCTATGGCATGCTCACTGCTGTGCCCTGTGGTGATTTGGTCTTGTTCCCAGGTTCCTAGGCTGCACATCCCTGTCCTTCCTCTCCAGCTGCCCATCAGTCTGGGTAGGGAAGTGTACAGGGGAGAAATAATGCCATTCAGTAAGGCTATTTTCTATGTAAATTGGCTGGATGACATTTCTGTGATTTGCATCCAATAACCCTGTCTAGGATGTATGGCCAGGGCTCTGCCTTCTGGAATCTCCACCTACCTCCTTCATGCCCCTCCCTGTGCCCCACCACTGCCATCTTTATTCCACAGCCACAGTGATCCTTACCTGAGCACAGCCTATTGCTCCCTACTGCAAATTCCTCAGTGGCTTCCCCTTGCCATGTGGGCAATGCTGACTCCTAACTCCTTCCTGCTAGTGACTGAAGAAGCGATGGTGTCACATCCCCAGCACGTCAGTGAACAAGTGGGCTCTCGAGAGTCAGCAATCTGGTATATCCTATAAAACCGACCCAGGGTGCTGGGATCAGGGTTGTCCATCCTCTCATCAGCCCCATGAGAGCATCAACCCCTGAGTTCCCTTTCTTGGCTGGATGTTCTGGTTACTATTTTAAGGTAACACATTATCCCAAAACTTAGCTATTAAAATAAACGATTTCATTTTGGTCACAGTTTTGTGGCTGAAAAATCTGGGGAGAGCTCAGCAGGCCGTTATCACTTAGAGCCCTCCCGGGGTTGCTGACTGAGACTGCAGTCATCTGAGGGCTCAACGGGGCTGGGCTGGGTGCCGAAGGCAGTTCGCTCACATGGCCCAGGCTGATAGGCCTCGTGGGCTCTCGGGGGAGTTGGGAGCATCCCACAAGAACCAGGCAGATGCTGCACGGCCTTTCCTGGCCCTTTCACAGAAGTCAGAGCATTACTTCCATCACATTCAATCAGCGAGGCCATAGCGTGACTTTTGGGGAAATGGCACTTTTGCTTTCATGGGCTCCGTCTTCCATAAAAATATTTAAGGGTATATTTTGTGCCTATGTTGGTATAAAGGTGAATATAATCCAGTCTAGATTCATTGTTGTATATTCTTTATTATTGTATTCATTTTTCCTTCTGATTTCAAAATATGTTCAAGGGCATTAGAAGCATAGGTCCTGGGCATTATACCCAGTGCATTAGTGTGCACTGGCCTTGATGACTGGTCTAAGCAGCCACAAACCACCAGATTTAAGGACGAAACACAGATTCAAGGTGGGACACAGGACCTGCCACATCGCACTTGCAGGGCCAGCACCAAGCAGTGCTCAGCCATCCATCAACGCCCAGTCCAAATGGTTCCTCACCGCAGGGCCTCCCCAGGTTTTTCTGCCCCAGCTGGAACAAAATCACTGCTGCACTCTTGAAGCACTTCATGCTCCTTTGGTCTTACTGTCTGATTCTTAAGCTCTTTTCATTAACACATCCCCTGGGCAAATGTTCTTTACCTTTCAGGACAGTAGCTTCGCCGGTGGCCTCTGGAAGAGGCCTCCTTACTATGTGCCAGTGGTTCTCAAAGTGTGGTTCCCAAAAGTGGTTCTGGCCATCTGGGCACTGGCCAGAAAAACAAACTCTAGGACCCCACCCAGACCTCCGACATCAGAGACCTTGCGGAGATCCAAGATCTGTGTGTTCACAAGTCCCCCAGGGGACCCTGAGCCCCCACTCAAGTTTGAGAACCACATCTTCTATTAATGCTTCATGAACCATGTATCCTGACTGGTGTCACAAATATATTCTGGGTGCAGAAACACAGTTATTCTCAAATGCTCTGAGGAGCTATGAGGAAAGCTTGAGTTCAGCACTAGGATAATAGTCAGCACCAGACATGAGCTTAGGGAATCAGGAAATTGAGGTTCCAAAAGGAGAAGGAAAAAAAGAAAAGAGAAAATTTTATTTTAAAATGTTACATATCAAAAAATGCATTCGTGGGAAAACTCACAGCCACTATCGGTGGGGCCCTTGGTCTGTGCCAGGCACTGCAGGGCTTCACACGAACCCGTTCACTTAACACTTGTGACAGCTCTGATGAGGGAGGTCCTGTATTGTCCCCATTCTGTGGGTGAGAAAACCAAGGCCCAGAGCTGGGACCAGCCCAACAGCCACGGGAGTGGTCAGGACCCAAATCCTGATGGTCAGGCTGGAAGCAGCGAAATCTCCACGGGGCCTGGTCTGTGGCTTAACCTTGATTTTGTTATTCATGTTGCAGCGCTTGGGATCTGGAGAGGTCTGACTCTTAAGCTGTTCCAACTGCTGTAGATGCATGGCATTATGGACTTGAGGCAGATTTCCTAGAGGCTCACACACCCCATGGCTGGTCTTTTCCTTTTAGGTCCTGAGACAATAGGAAAATCCTGGGTAAGAATCCAGGTAACACTTTGATTCCAAAAAAACATATTTCTCTTCTTCCTTTTCCAGCCTCTTCGCTGTCTCTCTCCTCTCCTCTCTCTCCTCTTCTCTTCCTTAGCTTCTTCTTGTTAAATTCCATCTGTGAGACAAAGGAACCCAGGGCCAAGTTAAGCTCAGGAGAGGACACAGCAACCAACCCCTGAGCTAAGACCACCCTCCAACCCCACAGCAGAAAAGGTCAAGAGCAGAGGGCACAGAAGGATCTGCCTCTCCTCCTCTCCCCCGTGGCAGACAAAAGCAGGTGCACTGTGTGGACCTCAAGAGGGTACAAGGGAGGTGACACAGGCCACGCCAACCAGAAGGCCACACCTGGGCATGCGAGGGGCCACTGAAGGACAGCCTGAGAGCTGCCACTGAGCTTCATTTCCAGCGTTAAACAAGCACTAGGTCATCCCTTGGCAATGGAGAAACCTACCCGGCCACTGATGATGCGCTTTTAACCAGCTCATATCAGAAGCGAACGCAATCACCATCCTAGCTCACAGCTAGCACCGAGGCTCTAGGCAAAGGTCAGAACAACTCTCCCAGGGCCACGTGACTGAGGGTTCCGACCTCTGCTTGCTGGGTGCCCACCTACTACAAGGAGGCAGGCACGAGCCATGACCCTATTTGAAGGAGGTCTTTGCTCCTCCTTCTGTGCTCAACTCCCAGTCAGCTCCCTCCAAGGCACCCGCCACAATTGCAACCATTCACTCACCTGCTGGTTTACTGCTTTACCTGTCCGCCTTGCCAGATGCTGCAGCTGACAGTGCTGGGTCACCTGCCGCCTCTGTAGACAGTTCACACACACACCACGGCTTCCTGCCTGCAGCACCTGCCACTCAACCAGAGGATGCCCCAAACCCAGGAGCGTACCAGTTAGGGCTGAAGTCCTGGGAGGCAGAGGGTGATGCCTCCAGCAGCCACTCTTGACAGATGACAGGGGTTGATGGGTGATACCTGGCCAAGGGATGCAATTATCCTGTTGTAGGAAAATCCCAAGGAGAAATCACCTTGCATAGTCACCTGAGGTCCTAGTGTGATTGAGCCTTGGGAAATGCCACTTGTTGTCACAGCTTCTCTGTGTCCCTGCCCCCTCCCCTACTAGAACTCCCTGGGTTCCTCCCACATTACTTACTTCACTCAAATCCCTGTCTCAGAGTCTGCCATGGAAAACCCAAACCTAGACTGCCCATAAGCTCCAGAACAGGGCTGGGTCTGGCCTGGGGCTGCTGCATGCCAGGGACCCACACACACCTGGTGCAGAGCCAGTGCTTGGTGAAGGTCTGCAGCAGGGGAACAGGCCATAAGATGGAGGAGTCTGAACCATATGCCTGTTGACTGACAGGGTCTCCTGGGAGAAACTCAGCTCTTCCCCATTCACTCCACATTAGATCTGGAGTCCTCTCCCCAGTCCTGTGCCCACACTCAAGGTCTGATCCAAGGAAGACTGGCTGGGAGCATGTCATCCACTGTAACCTCAGTGCTCAAGAGGAAATAATGGCCCCCAACAACAGATTCTCACAGCCCAGCCCTGGGACCGCCCTCCTGCAGGAAGAGGCTGAATATTTTAAAAAATACTAGAGGAAGAGGCTGAGGAATTTACAAACCTGTTTCATCCACTGGTTTCAACGAAAGTGTGGAAATGAATGTCACTGAGCTGCCACCCTGGAGCTGCTTTGTTTGTGTTGGGTTTTCACTGATGGAGGCCAGCAGAAGTGGCAGTGTGGCTGGGGCACGTTGGAGACTCTGGCAGGGTTGGCTGCAGCAGCCATCTGTGTGGACCCAGTACCTCCAGTCCATCACCCTGAGTGGAGGGTTGCAGCATGCTTGTCTGATTACTGACTCTTCTTCTAGCTCACTCCCCCAAACACACTAATAACCAAACATCCTCAGATCAGTCGGAGAAATGCTCATGAAAGAGTGGAGGAAGAAGAGAAGGAGGAATCAGAAGGGAGAGGGTACAACAATGAAGAAGACCCATCCATCGCAGACACTGGCCACCACATGCATTAAATAAGCCCTTCCTGGACACAAAAAAGGCCACTCTCCTAAGTTCAGCTCTCTGGAGAGACAGGAAATGGCAAATGCTGAGACATTTTTTTCCTAAACTACAATTATAGTCAAGTCTTTTGTCTGCCAAAGGGGAAAGTATCCTGCAGTGATTCATGCTCTTCATCCTCTCACACACTTAGAGGAACTTTGAGAACATACTTCCCATACTGCTGAGAGTACATCATAGGTTCTGGTCCTGAGGGTTCCTGTCTTTCATTTCAAGTAGGAGGTAAATTTTAGAGTGCCCTGGCCAAGGAGGGAGCCCATTCCGATGGTTGCAGGAATGTGGGGGGCCTTCGATTTTATTTTTGGTTTACATAATACTTAAGATGCATGCACCTAACAACAGAGTATCAAAACACAGGAAGTAAAAACTGATAGAACAGCAAGGAAAATATAAGCTATATAACATTCTTTACTACATTAATAGTTGGAGACTTCAACACTCCTCTATCAGTAATTGATAGATCTAGTGGGTATAAAATCAGTCAGGATATAGTAAGGAACAGCAACATTTATCACTGGATCTAACTGACATCTATAGAGTACTTTATCCAACAACAGCAGAATACATATTTTTCTCAAGATCACATGGAACATTCATCACATGTGCCATATTCGAGGCCATAACACATATCTTAACAAATTTAAAAGAATAGAAATTATACCAAATATGTTCTCAGAGCACAGTGGAATTAAACTAGAAGTCAAAAATAAAAATCTACCAGAAGCTGAAAAAAATTACCAAATATTTGGAGATTAAGTAATGTACTTCTATTTTACAAAAGAATTTAAAAGTCTCAAGAAAATTAAAAGTATTTTAACTTAACGAAAATGAAAATACAACTTACCAAATGTGTGGAATGCAGTGAAAACAGTGCTTAGAGGAAAATATGTAACATTAAATTCATTTGCTAGAAAAAAAGGAAGGGCCGGATGCAGTGGCTCAAGCTTGTAATCGCAGCACTTTAGGAGGCTGAGACGGGTAGATCACCTGAGGTCAGGAGTTTGAGACCAGTCTGGCCAACATGGTGAAACCCTGTCTCTACTAAAAATATAAAAATCAGCTGGGCATAGTGGTGCATGCCTGTAATCCCAGCTACTTGGGAGGCTGAGGCAGGTGAATCGCTTGAACCTAGGAGGTAGAGGTTGCAGTGAGCCGAAATGGTACCATTGCACTCCAGCCTGGGTGACAGAGGAAGACTCTGTCTCCAAAAAAAAAAAAAAAAAAAAAGAAAAGAAGGAATATCTTAAATCAATCATCCAATCTTCCAACTTAGGAAATTAGAAAAAAAGAAGGGCAAATTAAATCAAAAGTAGATATAAGAAAATAAATTTTAAAATTAGAGAATAATTCAATAAAACGGAAAGTAAGAAATCATTAGAAAAAATAAATGAAACCAAAAGCTGATTCTCCGAAAAGATCAATAAAATCAGTAAACCTCTATTCTGGCTAAGTGAAAAAGAAAGAGATACAAATTGTTCATACTATAAATAAAAGAAAGGTAATCACTGCTGATCCCATGAACATTAAAAAGATAATAAAGAAATATTATAAACAACTATATGCATATATTTGATAAGTTAGATGATATGGATAATTTTCTGAAAGACACAAATTACCAAAACTCACAAAAGAGAAATAGATATTCTAAGCAGGTCTATATCTACTGAGGAAATTAAATCAATAACTAATAGCCCTCAAAAAAAAAAAAATAAAGCACTAAGCCCAGGTTATTTCACTGGTTGCTTCCAACAAACCATTTAAGGACCAAATAATACAAATTCTCTGAAGTCTCTTCCAAAATATAAAAACAAAGAGAATTCTTCCTAATTCATTCTATGAGGCCAACATTACTGTACTACCAAAACTAGATAAAGACATTACAAGAAAGGAAAAATACAAACCAGTATCTCTCATGAACATAGATGCAAAAATCATCATCAAAATATTAGCAAATTAACCCAAAAGTGTATAAAAAGAATTATGCCAGGGACAATGGCTCATGCTTGTAATTCCAACAACTCAGGAGGTTAAAGTGGGAGGATTGCTTAAGGCCAGGAATTAGAGACAAGCTGGGCAACATAAAAAGACCCCTGTCTCTAAAATAAAATAAAATAAATTAAATAGCCAGCCATGGTGCTGTAGGCCTTTAGTCCCACTTCTAGGGAGGCTAAGACAGGAAGATCCTTTGAGCCTAGGAGTTCATGACTCCTAGCTATGATAGAGCTATGACTGTGCCACTGTACTCCAGCCTGGGTAACAGATTTAATCCCAGGTATGCAAGCCTGGTTCTACATTTAAAAATCAATTAATGTGGCCAGGCACAGTGGCTCATGCCTGTAATCCCAACACTTTGGGAGGCCAAGGCAGGTGGATCACCTGAGGTCAGGAGTTCAAGACCAACCTGGTCAACATGGTAAAACCCCATCTCTACTAAAAAGATACAAAAATTAGCTGAGCATGGTGGCAGGTACCTGTAATCCCAGCTACTCAGGAAGGCTGAAGCAGGAAAATTGCTTGAACCCAGAAGGCGAAGGTTGCAGTGAGCCAGGATCCTGCTACTGTACTCTAGTCTGGGCAACAGAGCGAGACTCTGTCTCAAAAAAAAAAAAAAAAAAAAAAAAAATCAATTAATGTAATCTATCACATAGAAAAGAAGAAATCATATTGTCATATCTTCAAATGCAGAAAAAATGACAAAATCTGACACCCATTCAAGATAAAGAAAAAAATTCTCTCAGAAAACTAGGAATAGAGGAAGGCTTTCTCAACGTGATAAAGAACTTCTACAAAAAACCCACAACTCCACAAAACAACCAGAAAACAACAAAATGGCAAGACGAAGTCCTTACTTACCAGTAATAACATGGAATGCAAATGGCAAGACTAAGTTCTTACTTATCAGTAATAACATGGAATGCAAATGGACAAAACTGTCTAATAAAAAGATACAGAGTGGCTCAATGGATTAAAAATCAAGACCTACAATAAACACATTTAATCTATAAAGACACACATAGACTGAAAATAAAGAAATGGACAAAGATATTCCATGCCAGTGGAAACCAAAAAAGAGCAGGAGTGGCTATGCTTATATCAGACAAAATAGATTTCAAGATAAAAACTATCAGAAAAGACAAAGAAGCTCACTATATAATAATAAAGGGGTCAGTTCAGCAAGAAGATATAAAAATTATAAATACATATACACTTAACATTAGAGCACCCAAATACATGAAGAAAATATTATCAGAGCTAAAGAAAGAGATAGACCCCAATACAATAACAGTTCCCTTACTTTCAACATTGGATAGATCTTCCAGATAGAAAATCAGCAAAGAAACATCAGACTTAACCTGCACTATAGAAAAAATTGACATAGGAAGTAGAAGTCATTTTGTTAAGTGAAAATTGCTCCCATGTTTTCAGGTATCTTTAAAGCAATGCCCCACATCTCTGGTACCAATTTTCTGTATTAGTCTGTTATCACACTGCTGTAAAGAACTACCTGAAACTGGGTAATTTATTTTAAAAAGAGGTTTAATTAACTCACAGTTCCATAGGCTATGTAGAAGGCGTGACTGGGCCGGGCGCGGTGGCTCAAGCCTGTAATCCCAGCACTTTGGGAGGCCGAGACGGGCGGATCACGAGGTCAGGAGATCGAGACCATCCTGGCTAACACGGTGAAACCCGTCTCTACTAAAAAATACAAAAAACTAGCCAGGCGAGGTGGCGGGCGCCTGTAGTCCCAGCTACTCGGGAGGCTGAGGCAGGAGAATGGCGTAAACCCGGGAGGCGGAGCTTGCAGTGAGCTGAGATCCGGCCACCACATTCCAGCCCGGGCGACAGAGTGAGACTCCGTCTCAAAAAAAAAAAAAAAGGCGTGACTGGAGAGGCCTCAGAAAACTTACAATCATGATGGAAGAGTGAATGGGAAGCAAGCATGTCTTCACAGGGTGGCAGGAGAATGAGAGAGAGTGAAGGGGAAGTGCTACACACTTCAAACAATCAGATATCATGAGAAGTCACTCACTATCATAAGAAGAGCAAGCGGAAAATCTTCCCCCATGATCCAATCACCTCCCACCAGGTCCCTTTCTCAACACTGGAGATTACAATTCAACATGAGATTCGGATGGGGACACAGAGTCAAACCATGTCACCCATAAATGTATACACCTACTATGTACCCACAAAAAATAAAAATAAATTTTTTAAAAGCCTACAGGTAACTTCATACTTAGTGGTGAGAAACTAGATGCTGTCCCGTTAATTTTGGGTAAAAGGTAAGAATGTCCCCTGTCACCACTCCTATTCAATATCATACTGGAAGTCCTAGTCAATGCAATGAGAAAAGAAAAGGCATACAAATTGGGAGGGAAGAAATAAAACTGTCTTTGGTTGCAGATGAAATGATTGTCTATGTAGAACATTTCAAAGCATCAAGAAAAACTCCTGGAGCTAATACACCATCATAGCAAGGTGGCAGGATACAGGAGTAATAAGCAAAGTTAATTGCTGCCTTATATGGCACCAATGAGTAAATGGGATTTCAAATTAAAAATATAACACCATTTACATTAGCACAAATAAATGAAATGTTTAGGTATAAATCTAAGAAAATGTGTATAGAATCTATATGAGGAAAACTATAAAACTTTGATGAAAGAAATCAAATATCTAAATAAATAGAGAGATATCCAAGTTCATGAATATGAAGACTAAATATTGTTAAGATGTCAATTCTTCCTAACTTAATCTATAGATTCAAAACTATCCCAATCAAAATCCCAGCAAGTTGCTTTGTGGATATCAACAAAGTAATTCTAAAGTTTGTGTGGAAAGGTAAAAAGACTCATAAAAGCCAACACAGTTGCATTGGCTGAAATAGAACAAGGCTAGAGGACTGACATTACCTAATTTCCAGACTTGCTATAAAGCTACAGTAATAAAGACAAAATGGTATTCATGAAAGAAGAGACACATAGGTTAATGGAACAAAACAGAAAGCCTAGGAGTGGACCTACATAAATATATTCAACCGATCTTAACAAAGACACGAACACAATTTACTGGAGACAGGATAGGTTTTTCAACAAATCATGAGGGAATAATTAACACCCACAGTCAAAAAAATAACATTACCCCTTACCCAAAAAATAACTCAAGATGAATCATAGACTTGAATGTAAAACACAAAACTATAAAACTTCTAGATGATAATTTAGAAGGAAATCTAAATGATCTTGGATTTGGTGATGACTTTTTAGATACAACCCCAAAAGCACAATCCATGACAAAAATAACTGATGTTAGACTTTATTAAAATTAAAAACATCTGCTCAGTGATACACATTGTTAAGATAATGAAAAGACAAGCCACAGACTGGGAAAAAATATTTGCAAAGCACAGATCTGTTAAAGGTCTTGTATTCAATATATAGAAAGAACTCTTAAAATTCAGCAAGAAAACAACCCAGTTTTTAAGTGGGCAAAAGATCTGAACAGACACTTATGAAAGAAGATATCCAGATGGCAACAATTATATGAAATGATGCTCAACATCATATGTCATTAAGGAACTTCAAATTAAAACAATGAGATTACACGCTGATCACAACGATGAAAACCCAAAACACTCACAACACCAAATGCTGATGGAAATGTGGAACAACAGGAACTCTCATTCACTGCAGGGAATGCAAAATGGTGCAGCTAGCTTGGAGGACGGTGTGGCCACTTGTTACAAAGCTAAACAGAGTCTTACCATGTGGTCCGGCAATCACACACCTTGCTGTTTACTCAATTGAGTTGATAATTTATGCCCTCACAAGAACCTGCATAGGAATGTTGATAGCAGCTTTTTCCTAGTAGCCAAAAACTGAAAGCAATCAAGATGCTCCTTCAATTGGTGAATATATAAATAAATCCAGGCAATGGAATATCTTTCAGTGATAAAAAGAAGTGAGTTATCTAGCCATGAAAAGATGTGGAGCAACCTCACATGCAATGCATGTTGGCAAATAAAAGACACTAAAGTGACATAAGTGTCATACTTATTGTATGATTCCAACTATGGGACATTTTGGAAAAGGCAAAACAATGAAGACAGTAAAAAGATCTGTGGTTGCCAGGAATTTGGAGGGAGGAAGGGACGGATGAATAGGCAGAATGCAGAGGACTTTTAGGGCAATGAAACTGTTGTATATGATGCTATAATGGTGGATACATAACATTATACATTTGTCCAAAACCACAGAATGTAAAACACAGCCAGGCATGGTGGCTCATGCTTGTAATCCCAATGCTTTGGGAGGCCAAGGTGGGAGGATTACTTGACCCAGGATTTCGAGACCAGCCTGGGCAATATAGGGAGACCTCATCTCTACAAAAAAAAATTTTTTTTAAATAATGCACAACACAAAGAATGAACCCTAATGTGAACTGCAGACTTTACTTAATAAGGTACCAATATAGGTTCATTGATTATAACAAAAGTACCACAGCACTGCAAGATGTTAATAATAGGGGAAACTGTGGAGGAGGAGGGGTGTATTGGGAACTCTCTGTACTTTCTGCTCAATTTTTTAAAATAAAGACAAAGTCTGGTTGCTAAAGCTGGCAAGGTCCACAAAGCAGTTCTTCTCACCACTCTGGTTTTTACCCTTTATTTGTGGTCCCTGAAAATTCCCCTTAAATGATGAGAGATAAGCTGCGACTTTAAAAGGACACATATGACATCCAAGTTCAAGAAGCACTGTATTGCAGCCTCCCTCTGCTCCCTGATTCCTCCAGAAAAGCACAAGGATTTAATCCAGATAGATATAAATTTCACCTGGGATCATTTATCATTCCACATTCTTCTTTAAGAAATATGCTAGGCTGGGCGCGGTGGCTCACGCCAGTAATCCCAACACTTTGGGAGGCCGAGGCGGGTGGATCAAGAGGTCAGGATATCAAAACCATCCTGGCTAACACGGTGAAACCCAATCTCTACTGAAAAATACAAAAAAATTAGCCAGGCATGGTGGCGGGCGCCTGTAGTCCCAGCTACTCGGGCGGAGAGAATGGGGGGCTCTGGGAGGCGGAGCTTGTTGTGAGCAGAGATTGCGCCACTGCACTTCAGCCTGGGTGACAGAGCGAGACTCCGTCTCAAAAAAAAAAAGAAAAGAAAAAGAAATATGCTAAAGAGCCGCAGATTGGGTCTTCATGAAAACAAAGGAAAAGCCATGAAGTTTCCACAGCATAATTAGCATCATCATTATTCTAGCTGGAGTAATTATACTCATCATTGGCTCTGGTCTTTCAGGGAGACACTCCATCACAGTCACTACTCTCACCTCAGCTGGGAACACTGGGGAGGATGGAATCCTGAGCTGCACTTTTGAACTTGACATCAAACTTTCTGATATTGTGATACAATGGCTGATTGAAGGGGTTATAGGCTTTGTCCATGAGTTCAAAGAAGGCAAAGATGAGCTGTCAGAGCAGGATGAAATGTTCAGAGGCCTGATAGCAGTGCTTGCTGATCAAGTGATAGTTGGCAATGCCTCTCTGCGGCTGAAAAACGTACCACTCACAGATGCTGGCACCTACAAATGTTATATCATCACTTCTAAAGGCAAGGGAATGCTAACCTTGCATATAAAACTGGAGCCTTCAGCATGCCAGAGGTGAAAGTAGACTATAATGCCAGCTCAGAGACCTTGCAATGTGAGGCTCCTTGATGGTACCCCCAGACCACAGTGGTCTGAAGATCACTAGCTGACTAGGGAGCCAAATTCTTGGAAGTCTCCAATACCATCTTTGAGCTGAACTCTGAGAATGTGACCATGAAGGCTGTGTCTGTGATCTACAATGTTACAATCAACAACACATACTCCTATATGATTGAAAATGACATTGCCAAAGCAACGGGAGATATCAAAGCGACAGAATCTGAGATCAAAAGGTAGAGTCACCTACAGCTGCTGAACCCAAAGGCTTCTCTGTGTGTCTCTTCTTTTTTTGCCATCAGCTGGGCACTTCTGCCTCTCTCCCCTTACCTCATGCTAAAATGATGTGACTCAGCCACAAAAAAGCATGCAAAGTCATTGTTACAACAGGGATCTACAGAACTATTTTGCCACCAGATATGGCCTAGTTTTATATTTCTGGGAGGAAATGAATTCATATCTAGAAGTCTGGAGTGAGCAAACAAGAACAAAAAACAAAAAGAAGCCAAAAGCAGAAGGCTCCAATATGAACAAGATAAATCTATCTTCAAAGACATATTCGAAGTTGGGAAAATAATTCATCTGAACTGGACAAGTGTGTTAAGAGTAATAAGTAAAATGCACGTAGAGACAAGTGCATCCCCAGATATCAGGGACCTCCTCCTACCTATCAACTGGGGAATGAGAGGATAGGATACTGCGTGTCCTTTGTCTCTGAAATTTTAGTTATCTGTGCTGTAATGTTTCTCTGAGGAAGCCCCTGGAAAGTCTCTAGCCCAACATATCCACATCTTATATTCCACAAATTAAGCTGTAGTGTATATTCTAAGACGCTGCTAATTGACTGCCACTTCGCAACTCAGGGACGGCTGCATTTTAGTAATGGGTCAAATGATTCACTTTTTATGATGCTTCCAAAGGTGCCTCAGCTTCTCTTCCCAACTGAAAAATGCCAAAGATCATAACTTTAGCATAAACAAACCAGTCTGTGGCACCGATTTTATAAGTAAACTGAGCACCTTCTCTTCAAACAAATGCAGGTTTATTTCTCAGATGATGTTCATCCGTGAATAGTCCAGGGAAGGACCTTTCACCGTGACTATGTGGCATTATGTCATCACAAGCTCTGAGGCTTCTCCTCTCCACCCTGCGTGGACAGCTATAACCTCGGTTTTCAACAGCATCTGGAGCAGCGGGACTTAACTGGGGTGATTTCGCCCCCCATCCCCGGGGAAATGTCTGAAGACAGTTTTGGTTGCCACAGTGAGGGAGTGAAGGAGGACACAGTGCTATTAGCATCTAGTGGATAGAGGCCAGGGGTGCTGCTTAACCTCCTACTGTGTACAGGACATCTCCCCATTTACATACCCACTCCCAAGCGTCAACTGTGTCAGGGCTAAGAAATCCTGATTTAGAGTAGAAAAGGGCCTAGAAAGAGGGGAACAAACAAATCTCTCTGCTTCCTCACATTAGTCATTGGCAAACAAGCATTCTGTCTCTTTGGCTGCTGCCTCAGCACAGAGCCAAAACTCTATCGGACACCAGGATAACATCTTTCAGAGAACAGAGTTGACAAGGCCTGTGGGAAATGCCTGATGGGATTATCTTCAGCTTGTTGAGCTTCTAAGTTCCTTTCCCTTCATTCTATCCTATAAGCCAAGTTCTGTAAGAGAACTGAGTTCTACCTCAGGTTTTCTCACTCTGAATTTAGAGCTCCAGACCCCGCGTGGCCATAATTCAAATTAAGGCAACAAACATATACCTTCCACGAAGCACGCAGAGACTTTTGAAAGCAGGGACAATGACTGTTTGAATTGAGGACTTGAGGAATGAAGCTTTGATGGAAAAGAATGCTTTGTTTCCAGCGCCCTTCTTACACTTTTCGTGTCTTAACCACTGCCTTCCTGGCCCTTGGAGCCACCGTGTCTGTATTACATTTTGTTATAGAAAACTGATTTTAGAGTTCTGATCATTCAAGAGAATGATTAAATATATATTCCCTAAAAAAAAAAAAAAAAGACACATATATTTTATTTAGCATTTGTAGAGAAAGTTTTCAGTTTAACCAGTTCACAAATACTATTAAAAATGGATATCAAATACTCTCTTTCAGATAAAATTTTCAAGGTGCTTCTGGTTGCAAGCATCAAAACCAACTGTGACTGATTTAGGCAAAAGGGGAATTTATTGGCTTGTGGCATGGCCCGTTAGTCAATTTGCATTGCTATAAAGAAATATCTGAGACTGGGTACTTTATAAAGAAACAAGGTTTCTTGTTTTGTTTTGTTGTTGTTTTTCGTTTTTATTTTGTTTGTTTTGTTTTTTGAGACAGCGTCTCGCTCCATCACCCAGGCTGGAGTGCAGTGGCATGATTTCAGCTCACTCCAACCTCCACCTCCCAGGTTCAAGCAATTCTTCTGCCTCAGCCTCCCAAGTAACTGGGATTACAGGCACACACCACTAAACCCAGTTAAATTTTTTTTTTTTTTTGTATATTTAGTAGAGACGGGGTTTTGCCATGTTGGCCAGCCTGGTCTCGAACTCCTGACCTCAGGTGATCCACCCACTTCAGCCTCCCAAAGTGCTGGGATTACAGGCATCAGCCACCGTGCCTGGCCAAGAAATGAGTTTTATTTGGCTTGTGATTCTTCAGGCTGTACAAGCATGGCACAGGCATCTGCTCGGCTTCTGGTGGGGCTCAGGAAGCTTTTAGTCATGGCAGAAGGTGAAGCAGGAGCCAGTGTATCACAAGGTGAGATGGGGAGCAAGAGAGAGAGGGAGGGGTAGCCAGCCTCTTTTAAACAACCAGATCCCACGTGAACTCATAGCGTGAGAACTGACTCATTAACACTTGGAGGAGAGCACCAAGCTGTTCATGAGGCATCCCCATCATAACCCAGACACCACCCACTAGGCTCCACCTCCAACACCAGAGATCCCATTTCAACAGGAGATTTGGAGGGGACAAAACATTTATGTCAAATTGGGTGGCTTATGTGACAACTGAGAAGAGATCATAGTGCTGCTGGACCTGCAGAAACAATTGTGGGCAGCCCCCCTCCTTTGGCTCCATATCTATGGGCCACAGGCTCTGCCTCACTGAAGCATGTTCTCTGCCACCCTGCAGAGCAATGCCCCACATGGGCTCCGTGCCCAGGAAGGATGCTGCTGGGGCCACACACCCACCCCTATGGGCCGTCCGGAGGGAGGGAGCGTTTAGAGGAAGAGACAGCCACTGCAGGCACAGAGTGTATTGTGTCTACACTTTCACCTCTTTTCTACCTCCTGTGTGTTGTGATGAAACTGTCCTGGGGAGAGAAAGAAAGGAGATGGAGTTGGCCAAGGCTCTGTGGTCACAGCACATTGAAGGAGTGCAGGAGGCTGTAGAGTCAAAGGCAGAGAGGCTGGTCTGCCTACAAAACGAGAGGCCCTGGCACTGGAGCTTAGGAGCTAAGGGGCTGACCACTTCTTTACAGAGCAGGAGTTTCACCATCTTGGACAAGCACTGTCATTTTAAAGTTCACCTTAATCAAAAACCACCTAAATCCAAAGGGCGTAAGCCTAATGGCTAAGGTCAACATGACCATAAAGCACAAATAACATCTCTCATCAGAAACATTCCAAACTCCTCCCTGACAAGAGACATGCTAGCCCCAAGATAAGCCCCCTCTGGCCAGGAAGATGTCAGCCCCAAGGTAACAGACATTCTGACCCCACCATAAACTTCTCCCCACACAGAAACATTCCAAGCTTGTGATAAGCCCCCTCACCCTAAAACCAATGTATACTCTTAGTCTGTAAGAGAAAGCACTTCTGACCGAAATCAGCCAGAAGCCCCTCTCGGATTTTTTCTTAAATAAACCCGTCTTTAACTGTTAAGCTGTGTTTCATGTTTCTCTCCTCTTTAACTCTTACACTTCTCTTCTAGCTTTGCTCCCCAGAGAGGCGGGCTGGGATGCTCAGGGTGGTGCAGGGGTAGGACACCTCTATCAGTAGTTCTACTGAGACACCATGAAAGCAGGGCGTGTCCCCAAAGAGAAATGCACCTGGCCCCAAAAGAAGGAGGAAGGATTGCTAGGCAGGCAGAGATGGCAGATGGGGTGTCAGAAGGATAGGGCCACTGCCAGGGCCAGGAATTAGGCAAGAGAAGGAATCTTTCTCCTGGTATAAAACTAGACAATGCTGTGTCCACATCACATGATGAGACCTGTTCAAAAGAACTACTGGGGAAATAGCCTGGAGCTCTCCTAGAGTGACAATGAACCTGAATCAGAGTTAGGAAAGGGCCAGAGCACAGCTTTCCCCAACCCCCAGGCAAAGGACAGAGCCCAGCCTCCTCCTTCCCCAGTGATGAGGCCAGAGCCCAGCCTTGTCCTTCCCTGGCCACAGGGCCAGAGCCCAGCCTCATCCTTTCCCAGCCATGGGGCCAGAGCCCAGCCTCCTCCCTCTTCAGTACTGGGGCCAGAGTCCAGCCTCCTCCTTCCCCAGTGATGAGCCCAGAACCGAACCTCCTCCTTCCCCAGTGATGAGCCCAGAGCCCAGACTCCTCCTTCTCCAGTGATGAGCCCAGAGCCCAGCCTCCTCCCTCTTCAGTACTGGGGCCAGAGTCCAGCCTCCTCCTTCCCCAGTGATGAGCCTAGAGCCCAGCCTCCTCCTTCCCCAGTGATGGGGCCAGAGCCCAGCCTCCTCCTTCCCCAACCATAGGGCTGGGGAATTGCCCCAGGCCATCCACCTCAGAGTCAGCAAAGTCTGAGCAAATATCTCCTTTATATCAAGCATGTACTGGAGGTTGGCAAGACCCAGAGAGGAGTATCTCTGTCACCTGGAGGACTGGGGAGGGTGGAGGGAATGGGAAAGCGGGTGCTGTTGAGAGAGGTGGGCTGTTGACAGAGGAGGGACCCCCTCCTCTGTCCTTTCCACCACACATGGCTTTCCTGAGGCCCTTTGACTCCTAGGTGAAGAATTTCATGCCCTCATGGGACATGGGCCAAGGGAGCATTTGGGGAGCAAATGCCCTTCCCCAGCCATTGTGTGGGGGTGGGGCTCAGGCACAAATGAGGTTAGAAGGGCATGGGCCTGTGGACTGTCCAGGGCCTTGTGGGTCCGGAAGAGACCCACCGGCATGAAGAACCTCCAAGCTCAAGACTAAAAGCCATTCCCTGCAGGGCTCAGCTGGAAACTAAGGAGCCCCATCACTGCCCTCCACGGCCCCCCATTGTAACAGCTGCTGCTCACTCTGTAATCAGGAGAGCACAGGCAAGGGGGGACTCAGCAAGAGGAGCTGGGGGCTGGGGAGGACCCATCTCTGACATTCCGAGCTCCCGCTACCACACAGCTGGCAGCTGTGCTGCCCCTCTAGGCTCCACCACTCCCTCAAACCCTTGCCTGCTGCCCTCCTTCCCCTCCACAGCCAGGCTGGCTGCTGCATCTGCAGCCCCATAGCAGGTGGCCTCATCCTGGTGGGTGAGACCAGGGCTCAGAGAGGCTCGGTGCTTCCTGCAGTCACAAGGTGAGTGGGGCCTGGCTGTCTCCATCCTGAAGTTGTGTTCTCTCTGTGACACTCAGCTGCTCCCACTCCCCATCTGAGAATTAGTCATCAATAGGGCCACCTTCAGCTTCTCCTGAGTCCCAACAGCGGGGAGCCCGGAAGTAATGTGGTGGTGTTGTTTAAGCCACTGTTGTCTGGAATGGCTTTTGATATAGCAATACATCACTGAAAGAGTTCATATTTTAAGTAGTCACAAAGAATATTCCCAGCACACTGTCCGTATGAAAAGCTTTAAGTGAAATCATTAGAGTGCTCTTTTTAAATAAAAGGCAATTTGATGCCCAGCATCATCCACTTTAGAAAATGCATTAACAAACATTTCCTTTTCAGTGAGAAATTTAACACTGTTCCTTTCACACCTTGAATTTGTATTTATTCCAGTTCCCCCAAAGAATTCGACCCTAATATATATGTTTTGTGCTTGAAGATCTTTCATTGAACAATGTCATATGTTTCTGTAACAAAAAATATATCATTTTAATTCTAATTTTAAAAAATTTCTGGCTGGGCATTGTGGCTCACGCCTGTAATCCCAGCACTTTGGGAGGCCAAGGCGGGCAGATCACGAGGTCAAGAGTTCAAGACCAGTCTGGCCAACATGGTAAAATCCCATCTCTACTAAAATACAAAAATTAGCCAGGCGTGGCAGTGGGTGCCTGTAACCTCAGCTACTCGGGAGGCTGAGGCAGGAGAATTGCTTGAGCCAAGATCGTGCCACTGCACTCCAGCTTGGGCCACAGAGTGAGACTCAGTCTAAAAAAAAAAAAAATTCCTGCAACCATATGTATTTAAAATGTCATCTGGGTTGAATTATAATTATTATTAATGCACAGTTGAGCAGTAGTAAATATACTTAAAATTTAAAGAATGATTAAACATAAAAACTCCTATTTTATTGGAGGAATGTATCGTTTTGAAATAGAACGTTTTGATTGGTTCGTCATGCATAGGTGGATGCTGTTTATTGCTAGCCTGACAGTTTCATCACCCATTTCATCTCTTTTCTTAGTTTTACAAATGGAGCATCAAGGTACCTGCTCACAAGAAGTCCACGGGACTGGAAGCAGTTTCTCTATAGCAACGTCACTCAAATATTTGGTGGGGATTTTTTGCTTTTTTGTTTGTTTGTTTGTTTTTAGACAGGGTCTTGTTCTGTCACTCAGGCTGGAATGCAGTGGCACCATCACAGCTCACTCCAGCCTCTGCCTCCCAGTTTCAAGCGATTCTGGTGCCTCAGCCTCCCTAGTAGCTGGGACTACAGGTAGACGTCACCATACCCAGCTAATTTTTGTATTTTTTTGTAGAGATGGGGTTTTGCCATGTTTCCCAGGCTGGTCTCAAACTCCTGAGCTCAAGCAATCCACCCTCCTCAGCCTCCTAAAGTGCTGGGATTACAGGTGTGAGCCACTGCGCCCGGCCCACTCAAATATATGAAGCCCTTCCCAGTTACATGCTGCAGACTCCATTTTTGCTCGATCATCTATTAGTTGACAACCTAATCAGGTGCTCTTTAGATTTGTTAAAACAAATAATAAGAAAATACCTGACGTGCAAGGTTATTTCTTATCCAGTCTTTAGAGCCTTATTTTTGAGGAATTATAACCAAAAAGGCTTTACTTAGACCTACCTATCAAGTGACAATAAATTGTACCTATTTTTCTCTCACTTAGCGGCACCTGGCTTATTGCCATATATTAAGATCTGCTAGTGATACCTTGCTTAAGGAACAAAACTATGAAACTAAAAGTGAGGTAAAATTGGAAAAATGCACATTTCAGAAATGTTTCTGGCAGCTCTGAACAAAAACAAATATAAGTCAATCTATTTCCATTTTGTTTGTCACCTTAAAGTGCCTTAAAATGCATGACAGATGGACAGAAAGATGGATACAGCTATATACACATATACATAGGAATTGACTTTATAGTTATGCTTCTGACAGATTTAGCACAGCCTCTCCTGATGCAAGTGGGAGGAATTAATCCTGCTCAAATGAAGCCGGTTTTCTCAAATTCACGGACTTGATTCCTAGATTATGCTTTAGGAAGATGTTGATCCCGCCCATGTATACAGTATATGTTTGGGAGTGCAGTATAATCCAGGCTTACAGCATAAGTGTTAATGATTGCTAAGTGTTTTATTTACAGTACATTCCACAGGACACTTCCTGAGAGAAAGTGTGTAGAAATGGCTCCTGACTCACCACAGGATGCTTGTACCCAAGTTTTTTGTGTTTTTCGTTTGTTTTTGAAACAGAGTCTCACTGTCGCCCAGGCTGGAATGTTGTGGCACAATCTCGGTTCACTGCAACCTCTGCCTCCCGGGTTCAAGCAATTCTCCTGCCTCAGCCTCCCAAGTAACTGGGATTACAGGCGCCCATCACTATGCCAGCTAATTCCAAGTTTTAAAACTCTTTTTTACATCTTATGTTTTATGAGTTTCCTCCAATATGCTTTATGCAAAAGTCGGTAAAAGTATTTCTCCTATAAGTCTAAACAAATGTTTAAAAAATATGTAAGATAGGAAGTTATTTCCTACTTGCATATTCTTTTCACATGCAGAAGTAATGGTGAGAATTTTTCCTCTCCTTCGCAGTAGACGCCCCCCAGGCTGGGCCCTCAGCAAGCTCGTTCCCGTGGCTGGGAAGGCTGGGGAGGCAGAGCTGGCTTCCTAGCAGTCTGGGGTTTCCTAGGGTGGTTTCTGTGCATGTTAAATATGCTAAGAAAGTTTGGTTGCAGGATCGGTGCCTGACCAGATGCCTTTGCCTTTTACTGGCTGGTGCTGCCATACACACACACACACACACACACACACACACACACACCTGCTGCTGTGAGACTTGGCAGCTACAGGCTCACTGGGCATCCTTCCCTGGAGAATTGCCCGAGGCTGGCAGAACCACCTGGCTCTAAAATGCCTGGAGGCCCCAGCTTCCTCCACTCACCCTCCGCTGACCCCATGGGTCCTCCGCTGTGCCCCTTCCTCAAGGCAGGACTTGCTGTGGGACAATTCATCCCTCACATCCTTGCTTTGTTCCTTCCACTCTCCCATCCAGTTTTGCTCACTCCCTTCTCCTCAGTAACACACAAGCACCAAATCCCTGCCTTAGGCTCTGCTTCCAGGAAACCACCTAAGCCAAGTGGTCATTTGGCTTAGTCAACCTCCAAGACTGGCATTTATATGGCTATAACTCGTAGAACTGTACATTTTAAAAGGTGAATTTTATTGCTTTTCAATTATACCTCAGTAAACCTACCCTTAAAAACAAAATGAACTTCATGGAAAATAACAGTTACTGCTATTTTGGAGAAAAGATCCAAACATGTTAACCAATGAAAAACCTCAGAAAAGCAAAAAGGGAGGCAGGGAAATGCTATCTTGCATTTAAAATATTCTCCTGGCCCACCGGCATGCAGCCGCCACAGGCGGAGGACAAGGCAAGAGGTGGGTCTTTCCAGGGTGCCCCAGGTGCTGACTGAGGGGCCAGTATGTGATAAAATCTCCTTCTTGAGAGAAAAGGAGGAACCACAAGACAGGAAAGGGAAGCGCAGCTGCAGGAAAGGGGTGGGCCGAGGGGCTATGGTCTCTGCTGTGCCTTTCAAACACGTGTGGCAGGGAGGTCTGGGGGCTGTGCTCTCATCTGCCTGGCTGTCCTGTGCTCTCATCTGCCTGGCTGTCCTGTGCTCACAGGGCCAGCGTGTGATTATGTGGGATCTGGCGTGGGTTTTCTCTTGTTTATTTTTCACTTACCAGCTGCGTGTTAATAGAAAGTCCCCTGGCTGAAGGATTTGTCCAGGATTTCTGTAATAAAATAGAAGGATTTGCCACACACGCTGGAAGGACCCTCTGCAAAAGTGGTATTTTTCAAGCGATTATGAGCCCCAGAACATATTGTCATCCTGGGCTGCAGGCCTGGCCTCCTCGCTGAGTGGCAGTGACAGATGTCTCCTGTTAATGTCCAGTGATTAAATGTCACTGCAGAGGCCCCTCCTCGCCCACACAACCTGTTCCTTTCTTTCTGCAGCCACTGTGTCACTGCTTGTCACAAAATCCACATTTCCTGCATATTGTTGGCCTTCTCCAGTGGTGAGCCCTTCTGCCAACCCTGCCCTGCCCTGCTGCCTCCTCAGCCCATCCCCGAGGACACTGGGGGACAGATAGTACCATTGCTGCTGAGTGATAATAAAGGCTGGCAGGAACACGTCCTCAATTTGGGGCAGCTACAAGGAAGGAAAAAAATAAGGAAAAAAGTTCATGAAGATGCTGGAATCATAGTCTCCTCCTAGGAATTCACCCCAAGAAAACAATTTGTCAGAAATAAAAGCTCTGTTTAGATGGAGATTTATTGAAGCACTTGCTATCATAACAAAACCCTGAGAACAACTTGAAAATCCTTGTATAGGTGGATAAATGAACGATGATCAATTCTCTTGATTGGTTATGGCAGGACCCTTAATAATCATGGGGCACTGGTGAAACGTGGCAAATTGAGCAGCAGTTTTTGTTTTCATTGCTTCCCCAAGTCCTACCAAAATAAAAGTAAAAGGGGAAAGTATACAAATTCACAGAAACAAAGAAAATGGGAGGAGAGAGAAAGGTGAAGGAAACAGCAGACAAGGAAGGTTAACCAAGAAGGAAACAGCGTGAATAGAAAAGGCCCGAACTCTGGAGAAGAAAATCACTAAAATGTGGGTCATCGTGTGCTCCAGAAACGCAGCAAGGCTCAGGAATTGGACTCCCCAAGTACCAGGGAAAGCAGGATGAGGCCTGGAGCTAAGAGGGGAAAGTCTGCAAGGGGAACAAGCAGATGCCTAGAAGAAACTCCCAGGGCTCCAGTGGCCCCAGAACCCTCCTCCCCAGTCATTGGGAAGTGGGAGTGTCTTCTCTGGAGAAACGATTTAGATACATTTCCAAGGTGGAGACATCCAGGAGTGGGAGCAGGACTAAGGCACCAGACAGAAAGGGGTGATTATGAGAGAAAAATGTGAGATCTCAGGCCCAGGTCACTAGCTTGGTGCCCAATGACCTGCAGGAAAACCCGCAGGTCAGCAAGCATCCCCACCACACTCATGTGCACATCCTCACATGCACTTACACAAACTCTCATGCACACACACACTCTCACGCATATACACACTCTCACGTGCACACACAGACTCTCACGCACACACACTCATGCGCACACACTCACGTGCACACACAGACTCTCATGTACACACACTCTCGTGCATGCACACGGACTCACACACACTGACTCACAGGCACAAACACACACTCCCACGTGCACACACACTCTCATGTGCACACACAGACTCTCACGTGCACACACACAGTCACATGCACACACACTCTCACATGCACACACTCTCACATGCACAGACTCTCACATGCACACACTCTCACATGCACACACACTCTCATGCACATGCATACACACTCACGTGCACATACAGACTCTTACACACACACACACTCATGTATACACACACTCCCACATGCACACACACACTCTCATGCACACACACTCAGGTGCACACACAGACTCTTACACACACACGTGCACACACAGACTCACACACTCTCACGGGCACACACAGACTCTCACATGCACACACAGTCACATGCACACACACACTCTCACATGCACACACAGACTCTCACACACACACTCTCATGCATCATACGGACTCTCATACACACAGACTCTCACGTGCACACATACAGACTCACACACACACACTCTCATGCATACACACGGACTCTCACACACACAGACTCTCATTTGCACACACACAGTCACACGCACACACACACAGAACTTCCACTTGCTTTTTGTTTACTCATTCTTAAATATGAAAATGTAGCTGAGGAAAGCCTGTAATGTTGGACACAAAGACTAAAACAAACAAAAAGTAGGAGACCCAGTGGAAATAGAGACAAAGCATAGAAGAGAAGAAAGCTTTAAAAATAACTGCAATTAATATCCTAGAAGAGATGAGAGGGGTTGTCCCTATGAAACTGTAATAGAAATCAGAACTGATTTTTTTTTAAGTAACAGAAAGTAAGAATAACCAAACAACCTCTTGGAAATTAAAAATGTAATAGCCAAAACAAAAATTCAGTGGCAACAGTTTAAGATAAAGTTGAAGACATCTCTCAGAAAGTGGTGGGGAGAGGCAAGGAGATGAACAGTAAGAGAAAAAAGGTAAGAAAGTTAAAGATCACTTCAGAGATGTACCTCTGAGAATCACTCTGAAGTGACTCTGTAAGTCTTGGAGAGATGTCTTCAGGTCTTTCACATATGGCTGATCAGAGTTCTAGAAAGTACAGGAAACATGGAGGGAATTTTCAAATGAAGCACAAAAGAAAATGTCCCACAAGGGAAGAACTTGTCCCTCTATCCAAAGGCCCACGAGATACCCAGAAACACAAATGACTAAAGGCCAACATCAAGGAACATTATCAGGAAATTACAGAACACTGGGAACAAAGAAAAGATCCTAAAAGTTTCCAGAGAAAAACACAGGTCAAATACCATGAGTGAAGACTCTGACAGGACTTCTCAACACAACAGAGGAAGCCATGGGAGCGGTGCTTCCACATCCTCAGGGGAGATTATTTTCCATCTAGAATACTATCCCCAGCCAAACCGTCAATCCATTGTGGAGTAATGTGAAAATAGCCATAATTTTAGACCTATAAGGTCTCAAAAAAATTATCCCAAATCATCCTCTTGGAGGAAGCTACTGGAAGGAGGATCCACCAAGATGAAGGCCACAAACCAAGAAGGAGGAAGACAAGGGACCCAGGATACAGGGGTCGCACAAGAGGGAAGCTGAGGGAGCTGCTGGGATGCTCAAGGGGATGTCCCAAGATGGTTCCTGCACAGAGCCTAGACTGGAGAGGAGACTGGAGGGCTGCAGGAGATATGTTTGTAGGAAAAATAGATCAATGAATCACAAGATGATCTGATATACTTGGCAGCATTAAAAAATTATAATAGCAGGTGAGGGAGGAATTGTTATGAGATTCCTGGAATGCAAAGAAAATGAAAAAGAAAGACAATGATTAACTCTAGAGAAAAACAAAACTTTCTATGAGAAATGAAATGTAATTATGGCATAGTATATAGTCATAATAATGTAAATATTATCAGTTTAACAAATATTAAAGAGGATGTGAGAAAGAGAAGTAAAGAAAGATAGCAAAGTCCTCATACAGCATAATTTCTAAAATGGTTAAAGAAAGAAATGGCTATATAAAATACTATTCAGTAATAAGAATATGCAGTCTAGGGCCGGGCGCGNAAAAAAAAAAGAATATGCAGTCTAGAAACAGGTAAGAGGATTAAAAGTGATTGCATCAAAAGTGGGTAGTAGTGAGACATCTTATCCCAGGATCCTCCCAAACAGACCCCGAGACAAGCATTTGGCACAAGTCATTTGTAACATGATTCCAGGAAACACTGGTAGATGATTGGGGGCAGGGGTGGAATGGGGAAGGGAGGGAGCTAACAGAGGATGAGTCAATGATCAGGATGTCCCTGTGAGCAACTGGGAGCTTCCAGGAGACAATGTAGGGCACACCTGAGAACTGTCACAACTCACTTTCCTCACTAGCGGAGGGCTGCTCTGTGGGCACCAGCTCCCTGGAACTGTGTGCCTCCTCCATGCAGGAGCCAAGCCCACTCCATGGTTGGATAATACCCCCAAGCGGAGGTCTGCCAGTGCTCGAGGTAGGAAGTCATCGGGGTACATGGAATTGTCCACTGAGACTTCAGATAACCTCTGAAGCAGGAAAATAGAAAGAAAGTAGATAGCAGTAGGGTACCAAAGGAGTTGCTACATGGACCAAGGTCCTATTATACATTATAAACTATCTGGTGTCTTTGAGTATTTAAACTATAATGAAAGCTCTCTAAAATGACCACTAGTCAACCAACAGACACCCTCTCCTCCCACTGTTCGATCCCTATCGCACAATGAATGTTCATGGCTACCGTCAAAAATGAGGTCATTCTTCCATTCCTACCAATCCAGTAGTATGCCTACCAATTGTCAGTAGAGATTCTTCCCAAACCTGTTTATGCTAGTTGTAGTTGTTTGCATTATACAACTTAGTTAATAACATGTAAATCAATTAAATAGGAATAATATGTAAATCAATGAGGTAGAAATGCAAAAGTAGAGTTTATTTTACATTAGGTGTTGAGGAAACGTTTGTAAAAGATTAGGAGGGAAATGTAAAAATCTAGAAGAGCTATCTTGATTTCTGCTTCTGGCAATATAGTAAACTCTCCATTCTCCATCCTGGTCTGAATGGGGAAAAAAAATAGTCTCTCCTGAAAATTGAAAATCGGATGTGGTGTTCTTACACTACCCTAACCATAAGAGTATCCTGACCAGACCCATGAGACTGAAATAACATAATTGCAGTTAAATTAAATTAAAGAATTTCTAGATTGGTAGCATTTTCTGGTACCCAGCTTTGGAAAACACCAATCTTCTACAGAGAAAAATATTCTCAATCCAATCTCCTAAGAATTTCCACAGATCAAACTAAGCTAAGTGGGAATTCAAAATAAAAATTTATCAGTCAGTGGAGAAAATAAACATAAGATTTAGATTCCTTCCCCACAAGACTTCAGATATTATAATTATCAAATACAGTATATAAAATAGGTATGAAAAGTTTGAAGTTATAAACCATGAAGTTAAAAAATCAGCAAGAGTGAAAATACTACCAAAATTGAACAATCAATAAATGTTTTGTTTACTTATTTATTTTTTATAGAGACAGGATCTCGTTATGTTGCCCAGGTGGTCTTGAACTCCTAGACTCAAGCAACCCTCCCACCTCAGCCTGCCAAGGTGCTGGGACTACAGGCATGAGCTACCATTCCCAGCCCAATCAATATTTTTTTTTAACCAACAGTCATGGTTTAAAAATAGAACTCTTGGGCAAAAAAATTTAATCACTAAAGTAAAAATCTCATTGTCTAGGTCAACAGCAGCTAAAGATAGAAATCACGAGCAAGAAGACAGAGCTGAAGAAGATGCTCAGAAAGCAGCACAGGAGAGTAGTGAGGTGGAAAATACAAGGAGGAGATAACAAGGAAGACTGAAGAAGATCTAACTTGTGTCTAATCAGAGCTCCTAATGGAGATAATAGAGCACACAGAGAAAATGTTTGCTCTGATAATAGTAAGCATTTTTCAGAATTGAGGAAAGGCTTGAATCCCACAGATTACAAAGTGTAATATTTACCCAACAGGCTTATAACAAGACAAAGAAAATATCTTAAACAGCAAGTAGAGACAAAACACAATTACCTACAAAGAAACAAGAGCTAGACTTCTCTAGAGCAACAATGAAAGCCTAAAGACAGTGGAGTAATATCTTCAAAAGCTGAGAAAAAATAACTATCAACTTAGAATTCTACACACCTGCTATAATACTTCAAGAGTGAGGACTAGTTCGCAGATGACTATATATATATATACACGCACACACACACACACACACACACAAACATATGTGTATATATATACACATATGATTTTTAATATGTATATATGTATGCACATACACACACACACACACACACATCCTAAAGGTTTCACACAGAATACTACAAGAAATAATAAACTATTTCAGCAGAGCAGCATGATACAAGATCAGCACACACAAGAAATCAGCTGACGAGCATAGTGACTCATGCCTGTAATCCCAGCACTTTGGAAGGCTGGGGCAGGTGGAACTTTTGAGCTCAGGAGATCGAGACCAGCATGAGCAACATGGCAAAACCCCATTTCTACCAAAAAAAAAAAAAATCTGCTAGGTGGAGTGGCATGTGTCTATAGTCCTATCTACTTGGGGGGTTAGGTGAGAGGATCACTTGAGCCCAGGAGGTAGAGGCTGCAGTGAGCCATTGCCCTCCAACCTGGGCAACAGTGTGAGACCCTGCCTCAAAAACAATTAGCTGCATTTCTGCGAACTAAAAATGAACAATCTGAAAAGGCAATTATGAAACAAATCCATTTAAAATGATATCTAACATCAAAATGAATAAAATACTTGGAATTAACTTTAGGAAGCTAAGAATTTTACACTAAAAACTACAGAATATTGCTGAAAGAAAGAAGACATTAATAAATAGAAAGTCAGTGTTTATGACTTGAAAGACTTAATATTATCAGGATTTCCACACTAACAAAAGTGATTGACAAATTAAATGCAATCCCTATCAAAATTCCAATGACATTTATGGCAGAAATTTTAAAAATTCATCCTAAATTTATAATGGAATCTCAGGGGACCTAGAATAGCCAAGACAATCTTGAAAAAGAATAAAGTTGGAGGCCATGTCCCAATTTCAAACTTACTACAAAGCTACAATAATCAAAACAATGTGGAACTGGTGTAAAGGCAGACATAGAAACCAATGTAATCGAATAGAGAATCCAGAAATATTTTCTTGTACGTATGGTGGAATGATTTTTGACAAGTGTGCCAAGAACATTCAATGCGGAAAGGACAAATTTTTCAACAAATGGTGTTAAGAAAACTGGATGTTCACGTGCAAAAGATATGCAACATTACCTTACAACATATATAAAAATTAACTCGAAATGGATCAAAGACCTACATATAAGACCTAAAACATTAAAACTCTTAGAAGAAGATAAGGCGAAAGCCTTCATGACATTGGATTTAGCAACAATTTCTTGGATATGACATCAAAAGCACAGAGAAAAGAAAAACAAGGAGATTGGATTACATCAAACTGTAAAAATTTTATCGCTGAAGGACTCTATCTAAAACAGAGTGAAAAGATAACCCATAGAATGGGAGAACATATTTCTAAATTACATATCTGATAAGGGGTTAATGTCAAGATTAAATTTTTAAAAACTCCTATATCTCAGCAACAACAACAAATGCAAACCAGTTCAAAAGTGACAAAGGACTTGAATAGATATTTCTCCAAAGAAGATATACAAATGGTCCATAAACATCTGAAAAGATGCCAAAAATCACTAATCATTAAGGAAATGCAAATAAAAATTACAATGAAATAGCATTTAATACCCATTTGGATAGGACTATTTTAAAAATGACCCAAAAAAACAAAATAATGGCTATGAGGATGTGGAGAAACAAACATTTACATACTGCTGGTGGGAATGCAAAATGTTGCAGTCACTATGGAAACCAGGGTGATGGCTCCTCAAAAACCCTTTCCCACTGTGACTGTGCATTGAGGAAAAGGAGATCATCAGGCCTTCAGAGACCAACAGACGCTGGCTCTGAGGTAACACTAATTCCAGGAGACCAAAACATCACTGTGGCCCACAACTCAGAGGTCAGGTGATCACTGGAGCTTTAGGTCAGGTTTATCCCACAGTGGGCTCAGTGAGTCCACAAACACATCCTGGAGTTATTTCCCAGTCATGGAATGGATTATTGTAATAGACATACTTAGCACCTGACAGAATCCCCACATTGGCTCCCTGACCTGTGGAGCTATTGTGATGAGAAAGGCCAAGTGGAAGCCACTAGGACTGACTCTGCCTAAAAAAGTAGTAAACCAAAAGCAGTGCCGCATTCCTGGAGGGATAGCAGAGATTAGTGCCACCATCTAAAGATAGTTAGCGCTGGGCAAGGTGGTTCACGCCTGTAATCCCAGCACTTTGGGGGGCTGAAGCAAAAGGATTGCTTGGGGCCAGTTCAAGACCAGCCTAGGCAACAGAGTGAGATCCCACGTCAGCAAAAAATTTAAAAATCAGCCAGGCAGGGTGGCATTTGCTTGTGGTCCCAGCTACTTGGGAGGCTGAGGTGGGCAGATCACTTGAGCCCAGCAGTTCAAGGCTGCAGTGAGCTATGACGGTTCCACTGCACTCCAGCCTGGGTGACAGAATGAGACCTTGTCTCTTAAAAGAAAAAAAAAAAAACAAAAAAGCCCGGGCGCAGTGGTTCACGCTTGCAATCTCAGCACTTTGGGAGGCCGAGGCCGGTGGATCATGAGATCAGGAGATCGAGACCATCCTGGCCAACACAGTGAAACCCCGTCTCTACTAAAAATACAAAAAAATTAGCCAGGCGTGGTGGCGGGGGCACCTGTAGTCCCAGCTACTCAGGAGACTGAGGCAGGAGAATGGCATGAACCCGGGAGGTGGAGCCTGCAGTGAGCCAAGATCGCGCCACTGCTCACCAGCCTGGGTGACAGAGCAAGACTCTGTCTCACAAAAAAAAAAAAAAAAAAA
>NW_016824749.1:4852083-4858227 GCF_001698545.2 Rhinopithecus bieti | reverse complement strand
TGAAACCCCGTCTCTACTAAAAATACAAAAAAATTAGCCAGGCGTGGTGGCGGGGGCACCTGTAGTCCCAGCTACTCAGGAGACTGAGGCAGGAGAATGGCATGAACCCGGGAGGTGGAGCCTGCAGTGAGCCAAGATCGCGCCACTGCTCACCAGCCTGGGTGACAGAGCAAGACTCTGTCTCAAAAAAAAAAAAAAAAAAAAAAGGGGGGGGGGGTGAAAGATGCAGGGGTGATGATTCCCACCACATCCCACAACCTCATTCAACTCATCTATTTGGCATGTGCTAAAAACAAATAAATCTTGGAAAATGACAGTGGCTTATCATAAGATTAACCAGGTGGTGACTGCAATTGCAGCTGTTGGACCAAATGTGTTTTCATTGCTTGAGCAAATCATCACATCTCCTGGTACCTGGTATGCAGCCATTGATCTGACAAATGTTTTCTCTCCCTCCCTGTCAATAAAGCCCACCAGAAGCAGTTTGCTTTCAAGTGGGAAGGCCAGCAGCACACCTGCACTGTCCCGCCTCAGGGTGCATCAGTGCTCAAGCCCCTTGCCACACTTTATTTCACAAGTGAACTGAAGGATCTTGGTTGCCTTCCCCTTCCAGAAGACGCAACGCTGGTCCGTTACGTGGACGGCATGTTGATTGGTCCTTGCCAGCAAGAAGGAGCAACCACTCCAGACTTATTTCTAAGACTCTGTCAGAGGATGGGAAATAAAGCCAACAAAAATTCAGGAGCCTTCTATCTTAGTGAAATGTCTATGCCCCTAGTGGCTTTTCTAAAGTGAAGGATGCATTGTTTCCTCTGGCCCCTCCTGGAACAGAAAAAAAAGCACAATGCTTGGTGGGTCTCTGGATTTGGGGGGCAACATGTTCCTGACTTGGGCAGCTACTCCAGCCCAGGCACCAAGCAACTAAAAGAGCTGCTAGTTTTGACTGGGGCCCGGAACAAGACAAGGCTTGGAAACATGTCCCTGCTGCTGTGCAAGCTGCTCTGCCAGGTGGGCCGTGTGACTCAGCAGATCCGATGCTGCTGGAGGTGTCAGTGGCAGATGGGGATGCTGTGTGGAGCCTTTGGCAGGCCCCTCTGTGTGAATCACAGGGAAGGCCCTTGGGATTTTGGAGTGAAGTTCTGCCATCTTCCTCAGATGACTACCCTCACTTTGAGGAGCAGCTCTTGGCCTGCCACTGGGCCTTAGTACAGGTTGAACACTTAATTAACCATGGGCCACCAAGTCACTGTGTGCCCTGAGCTGCCCGTCATGAGCTGGGTGTTATCTGACCCAGAAAGCCATAAACTTGGGCATGCACAGCTGCACTCCATCACCAGTGGAAGTGGTCTTTACCAGATCAGGCCTCAGCAGGCTCTGAAGACACAAGTAAGTTACACGAGGAAGTGGCCCAGATGCCCAAGGTTCCCACTCCTGCTACACTGTCTTCCCTCTTTCAGACAGACCAGTGGCCTCATGGGGAGTTCCCTACAATCAGGTGACAGAGGAGGAGAAGACTCTGACTTGGTTTACAGATGGTTCTGCACGATAGGCAGCCACCACCTGAAAGTGGAGGCTGCACCATCACAGCCCCTTTCTAAGGGACATCCCTGAAGGACAGTGGTGAATGGAAATCCTCCCTGTGGGCAGAACTCTGGACAGTGCACCTGGTTGTGCACTCTACATGGAAGGAGAAATGGCCAGATGTGTGATTATATAGATATTCATGGGCCGTAGCTAATGGTTTGGTTGATGATCAGGGACTTGGAAGGAGCATAATTGGAAAATTAGTGACAAGGAAATTCAGGAAGAGGCATGTGGATAGACCTCTGAATGAGCAAAAAGCATGAAGATAGCTGTATTCCATATGAATGCTCATCAGAAGATGACCTCAGCACAGGAGGATTTTAATAATCAACTGGATAGGATGACCCAGTCTGTGGATGCCAGTCAGCCTGTTTCCCAGCACTCCCTGCCGTCACCAATGGACTCATGAAAAGGGTGGCCATGGCGGCAGGGATGGAGCTTACACATGGGCTCAGCAACGTGGACTTCCACCCACCAAGGCCAAGCTGGCTACGGTCACTGCTGAGTGCCCAATCTGCCAGCAGCAGAGACTGACACTGAGCCCCCAATATGATACCATGCCCTGGCATGATCAGCCAGCTACTTGTGGCAGGTTGATTACAGTGAACAGCTTCCATCATGGAAGGGGCAGGGCAGTGCTTTGATCTTATTGGAATAGACACTTACTCTGAATATGGATTTATCTTCCCTAAATGTAATGTTTCTGCCCAAACTATCATCAATACTGTGGAATGCCTCATCCACCACCATGGTAGTCCACACAGCATTGCTTCTGATCAAGGGACTCATTTCCCAGCAATGAAGTGTGGCAAGGATCCATGCTCATGGAATTTATTGGTCTTATCATGTTCCCTACTATCCTGAACAGCTGACTTGAGAGAATGGTACAGTGGCCTTTTAAAGACTCAATTACAATACCAGCTAGGTGGCAATACCTTGCAGGGCTAGGGCAAGGTTCTCCATGAGGCTGTATATGTTTTGAATCAGCATTCAATATATAGTGCTGTTTCTCCCATAACCAGGATTCACAGGTCTAGGAATCCAGGGGTAGAGATGGGAGTGGCACCACTCACTATTATCCCCAATAACCCATTAGCAAAATATTTGTTTCCTGTTCCAGCAATTTATGCTCCACTGGCCTAGAAGTCCTAGTTTCAGAGGGAGGACTGCTTCCACCAGGAGACACAATGATTATTCCATTGAACTGGAAGTTAAAATTGCAACCCTGCCACCTGGAGCTCCTTATGCCTCTAAATCAACAGGCAAAGAAGGGAGTTACTCTGCTGATTGATCCAGACCACCAAGGAGAAATTAGACTGCTGCTTCACAATGGAGTCAAGGAAGAGAATGTCTGGAATACATGTGATCCCTTAGGAAATCTTAGTGTTACCGTGCTCTGTGATCAAAGTCATTGGAAAACTACAATAACCCAAGCCAGGCAGGACTACCAACGGCCCAGACCCTCAGGAATAAAGGTTTCAGTCACTCCACCAGATAAAGCACCACCAGCTGAGATACTCGCTGAGGGCAAAGGGAACACAGAATGGGTAGTGAAAGCAGTTAGCTACAGATACCAGCTATAACCACATGACAGTTACAGAAATGAGGGCTGTAATTGTCGTATTTCTCCCTCATTGTACGTTATGAACAGGTTTGTGTGTGTGTATGTGTGTGTGAAGCAAATGTCTTCGTTTTATTACCCTTCTTATTCCCTTATCATGTAAACAAGCTGTACTGATTTTGTATCATAGTGTTTCAGTATTGTTAACCTTTTATCTGTCTTAGATTGGGCTGCTATAAAAAATTATAGCTGGGTGACTTAAATAACATTTTATAACATTTTATAAACCATCGGCTGAGTGACTTAAACAAGAAACGTTTATTTCTCACAGTTCTGGAGGCTCAGTCCAAGATCCAGGCACCAGCACATCTGGCGTCCAGTGAGGGCCTGCTTCCTGGTTTGCAGTTGACCATCTTCACATTGTCTCTTGCTGGGCTGAGAACAGAGAGGAAGTGAGTTATCTCATGTCTGCTCTTATAGGGCACTAATCACATTCACAAGGGCTCCACCCTCTCGACCTAATCACCTCCTAATTCCATCACATTGGGGGTTAGGACTTCAACCTATAGATTTCGGGGGAACACATTCAGTCCATAACAACATCAAGTATTTAAGTTACAGAATATGAAGAAATCCTGCCTTGCTCTTTCCGTGACCAGCCCTCCTCTGAAGTGCTCAGTCAACATTAGCACACAAAAAGATCACTTTGGAGATTCCAAGGATGTTAGGAGTTGTACGCTAGGAAACAGGACAAAGACCAAATACACATATTTCACAATATCACGTGTACACTTACAAATAATGAACTTTATGGTATGTGGATTATACCTTAATCAAGCTGTTTACTTTTTTTAAAGGCCAAAACGTGTTCAGATGTAACCCAAAACATCAGGACTTCAGGTGCCTCCTGACACTGACCACAGCTGGCACCTTTTCTTCCTCCCGCACCATGTCCTGCACTCTGTTGAAACTGGGTTTCCCATTAATTATTAATTTTTCTCCAGAGAATACTTGTTAAAGGAGAATTAATGCTATTGTTTTAGAGCAAATGCTGCCCAAATACTGTCTTTAGTAGAATTGTAATCAGCTTTACCCACTTTCCATCTAATCTGATTGAATCAGATTTTCTACAAAATCTTTTTTTTATTTTGTTGCTATTAAAAGGTCACCAATTTGATCTGCCTCAAACTCTAAGTTTTTGGGATCCATTTATAATTATAAGTTCACAGATGACCTAACCAAGGACTGAATTACAATGCTTTTAATTACAATAGAAAAAAGGGAGGAGAGAGAGGTGGACGTTCACCGCAGTGGAATTTGGGGGAATGCTGGGTGCCGCTTGGCTGAATCTATTTTAGCCTGTCTTCTCTAGCCCCTGGTTAGAAGTCTGTTCACCATAATGCCTTCTGACCCTCTGCACTTACTCCATCATAATTATCCTTTAATACTCTTATAAATGAACTTTTAGCTTATCTTCCATTAATTCTCCAGAACAAGCAAAGCCATCTAAATAAAGTGTTTAACCCTTTCCTGGTCTTCCCTTTCCCAGGGGTCCACGGAAAGTTGCTAGGCAGGGAATTTCATTACCCTCCTGTGTAGAAGTGAACTTGAATCAGTCACCTGTCTCTTCTCCTGACCACAAGTGAGGCTCACAAGTTGCATGTGGAGTGAAGTGGGTACCCCAAGGCCTCTTGATATGAGGCATGGGAAGGGCACAGCTGCCCCAAAGATGAGAAACACCCAGGGCACCGCAGGAGTCCAGGTGCTTGGCGTGGAGCACTCGTGGCCTTTGCAGCATTGTGTGGGCCCCGGGTCACACTGGCCAGGAAGGGTGGTCCACAGAGGACTGGGGCTTGCTCTCGTCCTCATACCGTGTGGGGAAGCTCCACCTTGGGGGCCAAGCAGCTCAGTGGGGGCAGGAAAAGAGCTCCAGGCCAGGCTGACGTGAGGCTCCGATCTCCACCCTGCCACTTGGTGGCTGTGTCCTTGGGCAATGAACTTGGCCCCCTCAGTCAGTTTCCTTGTCTGTGAAATGGAACTGGGCTTAGTGCATGTTCCACAGGGATGTGGTGAAACCTAAAGGAACCAAGGCAGCTAGAGCTCAGTACAAGACCAGTAAAATTCCCTACATGGCGCTGTCGGGCCGAGCCTTACCTGCCCCACTCATCTGCACGCCCTGGTGGTGCTTCCTGCGAACACCTATAAATAGGATTTTTGGACGGAGAGCTCACGTGGCAGCCAGGAGTGCCAGAGAGTGAATGCCTGGCCCTCAGGTACACATCTCTCATCCCTCAGGTGGATGCCCCTCAGATGGAAACCTCTCAGGTGGGACTCCCCTCAGGTAGATGCCTCTCAGGTGTGATTCCTCTCAGATGGACGCCCCTCAGATGGACTCTTCTCAGGTGTGTGCCCCTCAGGTGGACGCCCCTCAGGTGGATGCACCTCATGTGAGATTCCCCTCAGGTGGATTCGCCTCAGGTAGATGCCCCTCAGGTGTGATTCCTCTCAGATGGACGCCCCTCAGATGGACTCTTCTCAGGTATGTGCCCCTCAGGTGGACACCCCTCAGATGGATGCCCCTCAGGTGGATGCACCTCATGTGAGATTCCCCTCAGGTGGATTCCCCTCAGGTGTGTGCCCCTCAGGTGGACACCCCTCAGGTGGACACCCCTCAGGTGGACGCCCCTCAGGTGGATGCACCTCATGTGAGATTCCCCTCAGGTGGATTCTCCTCAGGTGGATGCACCTCATGTGAGATTCCTCTCAGGTGGATTCTCCTCAGGTGGATGCCCCTCAGGTGGATGCCCCTCAGGTGGATGCACCTCATGTGAGATTCCCCTCAGGTGGACGCCCCTCAGGTGGATTCCCCTCAGGTGGACGCCCCTCAGGTGGATGCCCCTCATGTGGATGCACCTCATGTGAGATTCCCCTCAGGTGGATTCCCCTCAGGTGTGTGCCCCTCAGGTGGACGCCCCTCAGGTGGATTCCCCTCAGGTGGA
>NW_016824749.1:4827703-4851108 GCF_001698545.2 Rhinopithecus bieti | reverse complement strand
CCCCTCAGATGGATGCCCCTCAGGTGGATGCACCTCATGTGAGATTCCCCTCAGGTGGATTCCCCTCAGGTGTGTGCCCCTCAGGTGGACACCCCTCAGGTGGACACCCCTCAGGTGGACGCCCCTCAGGTGGATGCACCTCATGTGAGATTCCCCTCAGGTGGATTCTCCTCAGGTGGATGCACCTCATGTGAGATTCCTCTCAGGTGGATTCTCCTCAGGTGGATGCCCCTCAGGTGGATGCCCCTCAGGTGGATGCACCTCATGTGAGATTCCCCTCAGGTGGACGCCCCTCAGGTGGATTCCCCTCAGGTGGACGCCCCTCAGGTGGATGCCCCTCATGTGGATGCACCTCATGTGAGATTCCCCTCAGGTGGATTCCCCTCAGGTGTGTGCCCCTCAGGTGGACGCCCCTCAGGTGGATTCCCCTCAGGTGGATGCCCCAGGTGGATTCCCCTCAGGTGGATGCCCCTCAGGTGGACACCCCTCAAGTGGATTCCCCTCAGGTGGATGCCCCTCATTGATATTCCCCTCAGGTGGACACCCCTCAGGTGGACACCCCTCTGGTGGACGCCGCTCAAGTGGACATCCCTCATGTGAGATTTCCCTCAGGTGGATTCCCCTCGGGTGGATGCCCGTCAGGTGGATTCCCCTCAGGTGGACACCCCTCAGGTGGATGCCTGTCAGGTGGATTCCCCTCAGGTGGACACCCCTCAGGTGGTCACCCCTTAGGTGGACACCCCTCATGTGAGATTCCCCTCCGGTGGATTCCCCTCAGGTGAATGCCCCTCAGGTGGACGCCCCTCATGTGAGATTCCCCTCCGGTGGATGCCCCTCAGGTGGACACCCCTCATGTGAGATTCCCCTTAGGTGGATGCCCCTCACGTGGGATTCCCCTTGGGTTTGTACTCAGTCTCCAGAGTCCCCAGAGGTCCCTGCTGGGATGAGGCCCTGGTCACCTACCACAGTCACTTGCAGAATGATGCTGGTATTGGTTCCTCCCCTGCCTGCCTCACTTTCCAATCCCTTATTAGAGTTTTCTGCAATCACCAAGAAATGATTAGTTTTGTCCGTTTTGTCCCTACCCCATCTCCCACTTAACACCAAAGCTGGGCCGCAGTCAGCTGCCTCCACTCTGTTTTCCAGCTTCATGTTTGGGTTGCATCTCCCTTCCAGGCCACCAGTCGACCACCTCTGGTCAAACCATACCCACAGGTGAGCCGCCTTGCACACTGGGAAGACTGCAATCATCACCTACTGTCTTATTCAGGTGGGCTTTTCCCAAGCAGACGCAGCCACTGTCTAACCAGTGTCTCCACCGCCTCTGAACTCCACGGAGCTCCCACACTGTGCTTGACCTTCAGGAGATTTTTTTGAATGCCAGTTCATGTTCCCTGCCCCCAGGGAGTTGGAGAAACAAGAATGACTCACATCTCTGTAGGGTCAGCCAGAATGGACATCATGGTTTGGAGTCCACAGAAGCAAAGCCAAGTCGGGGATTCATGTGCATGTGGTTTATTGGAGGGTGCTCACCAGAAGAGAGGGAAAGGAGGAGGCAGGGACTTTGTACCCCACCCACCCACTTCTCCACCCACCCCTCCTGGCACTCAGAGGCCACAGGCAGTCGGAGAGGTGGAAATTGTAGCTCTGGGCCAGGCAGCTTCTGCTCCCAGAGGGGTCCAGGAGCAGGTGGCAGGAGTGAGGCCTAAGCCCCCATAGCACCTGGGAAGGACACACCCTTACACGAAAAGGGGATAGCAGGGTGTCAGAGCAGGGACCAAAAGGCATGTGCTAAAATGGCCTAAAGATTCAGACTGTCTTAGTCCGTTCAGACTGCTATAACAAATACCTTAGCCTGGGTAATTTACAAACAATACGAATTTATTGCTCACAGTTCTGGAGACTGGGAAAGCCAAGATCAGAGCACGAGCAGATTCAGTGTGGGTGAGAGCCTGTTCCTCATAAATGGCACCTTCTAAGTGTCCTCACATTGTGGAAGAGGCCAGAGGCTCCTTGGAGCCTCTTTTATAAGGGCACTACTCCCATTCATGGGGGAGGGGGAAATCCTTATAACCTAATCACCTCCTAAAGTTCCACCTTCTATACCATCACATTGAGTATTAGGGTCCAGCATATGAATTTGCGGGGTGGGGGTGTATCTGAGTCCAAACTCACTCTGCTCACCACATGGCAGCCAATAAGTCATGAGCAAGGAGCTAGGGCAAAGAAAGTCACTTATTTCAGAAAGTCAGCAAACCAAGAAGATGGTGACTAGTGTCCTAAAGTACCATCCTAAAAGGCATGAATCCCAAGCTTCTTTTTACATTGAGGAATGGGGGAACAAGAAGGGGGTTGAGGTCAGGAGGTGACCGATGACCACAGACGTGTTGGAAGCAATGAGGATCTGAAGAGGTTGTGAAGTGTCTTTGTCCTTGGTCAGGTTGCAATCCTCCTACAAATCCTTAACACAACATTGTTACTTGTGTGTGCACCCTATTTATCTCCTTGGGGGTTAGTTTTATAAAGGAACTATGGTCATCCTTGCTTTAGTTTAACCAAATTCCTCCCATAGTTAGCTTGGCCCATGTGCAAGAATGAGCAAAGACAGCCCGTGAGGGTAGAAGCCAGACAGAGTCAGCTATGTTCCATTTCTCTCGCTGTTATGGGGGCACCAACACTCAGACCAGAGCACAAGCAAGGGTATGTCTAGAACTCCAGGGCCAGAGGTCCCAAAGGATCTAGAAGGTGTAGAAGGACCAAGACTCAAAGTCAACACATAATCCAGACAAGGAGAGCTTCTGGTTCAATCATGTTGGTTAACATAAAAACATTGTGTACGAAGTGTTACGTAGAAATAGAAATACATCGCATTTAGTGTAGAAATAGAAATACATCACATTTAGTTATACAGTTGATGAACCCAATCCTACAGAAAAATGTAAAATGTTATAAAAGTTGGGCTGTTCCAGGAAAGCCAGAGCATCGGGGACTACCTGTGCCCGTGAGAGGTTTCCCTAAGAAACCAGAGTGTTCACAAGAGGCAGACGGTGCTGGGGGGCCGGGGTTCAGGAACCAGAGTGTTCACAAGAGGCAGACGGTGCTGGGGGGCCGGGGCTCAGGAACCAGAGTGTTCACAAGAGGCAGACAGTGCTGGGGGGCTGGGGCTCAGGGGCCTTTAACGCTTTTGCCTGCTGACCTTGGAAGCAGCCCTCACAGCCAAGGCCCTCCCTCCCTGCAGCTGCCTCACACCTGGGTCCTCCCTGGCAGGAGACTCTCGTCTCTGTAGGGTCAGCCAGTTTCTCCCATGTTTATACTACAGAAGAGCAAAGCAGAAATGTCTGCACATAATCTTAGGACAACCGTGGTGCCGCCAGCTGGAGTGCAGCGCCTGCCTCCCTGTGGGCTGAAGAGGGTTCAGGTCATCAACTGAGAAATCACACAAGTATAAGTTTGGAAAGAAGAGACTGTTTTTTATCAAGAGTTATGGCCTGAAGGTGGTCATCCTGCAGGCTGGGAAGCACGGCCTCCAGCAAAGACCAGAGACAAGCAGGAGACAAGCAGGAGGAGCTTCATGTTGAAGAGGTTGGCTAAACATACATATTCAATGGCTGACAAGGGTAGCTATGAATATTTATGAGAATGGTCCTGATGCATGCATATTGAACAAACATGCGTATAACAAATGGCCCATGTTCACTTTAGGGTAGAAACTTAACATTGAAATGTATTACAGTTAGGCCCTATACATCAAAGGCCATACATCTTTCCAGGACACAGGGCACACCAGCACAGCCTCTGTAAACCGGCTAGGACCAGTCCATAGTCAGTGGCCTTTTGATCAGGAGAAAGTTACGAAAATCAATCTCCTGTCCAGTGAAAGCTGTAGTTATGACTGGTGGAACAGGAGGTCAGCTAGGCAGTATTTGTGAGCTGGACAAGTTGTAACTGTTTGAATATCGCTTATCTCAAAGCCAGTGTTTATTTACTGCTAGAGAAAAAGAAAAACCTGTGGCAGTTAGGACACCATTTATTATTTAAGTGGAGGGCACACGACTTGACCCTCACCTGGAATGGCCTTAGGTCAATCCAGTTTATGATTTAACATCTTACTGCCACACAGAATCTGTTCTGTCAGTCTTATGATCTCTATTTCAACACAAATCCTGGTCAGTTGTGTCTAAACCACAAAAGGGAGGGGGAAAATGAGGCATGTCCGACCTCCTGCCCCATCATGGCTGGGAACTCAGCTTTTTAATTCTTTTTCTGGGGTCCCCTTGGCCATGAGGGGATCCATTCGGCGGGTGGGGGGCTTAGGATCTTCCTTTTAGTTTACAAGATCCACACCCTAGACAGAGTGAGTGGAAACAGCACGGGGGTCAAAGGCTTTGAGGTAAGCGGCCTCTGAAGCTGGGCCTCTCTGGCCTTAATGCTGTGACAAGAAAGAGGGCATCAGGGACCTGCGTGAATCCCTCCTCCTCCTTCTTGCCTCCCTCCAGTCAGCATCAGCTCAGGCCGAGGAGGCCCCCATCCTTGGTAAGTAGTCTCCTTTGGTCTTGGGTCCCGCCCTGGCCACACACTTTCCTTCCTTCAGTCTGCACGGCCCTTGCTCCACTCAGGCCCCACACTTCAAGCTTCCTGCAGCTGAAGCTGCACGATGAGATCCCAACAGTTGGCACTACCTGAGCCTGCCCTGGGCCTGTTTCTCTCCTGACCCTCTGAACTTCCTCTTGGGCATATTCATCCATTCCAAAATGTTCAGCCGGGCTCGCCACACCTGCTGGTGACTCCCAAACCCAGACCAGCAGTCTGGTCTCTGTCCTGAGTCCCGACTGGAATCCAGATGCCTGCTCAGCACAGACAGCTCAGCCCAGGGGTCAAGCCCGCCCGCCACCTCTGCTGGGTCACTTCTCCCCACCTACACCAGGAATGGGGTGCCTACCTGAACTTTCCCTGAACCCCACATGCAATTAGTCCCCACATCCCCTCCTAACCAATTCTTAGGGCGTGCCTCCTCCCAGCCCAGGGTTACTGCCTGCTGCAGGCCCCATCCTCTCCCTCGGAATCCATGGTGTCTCCCACAGTCTCCCTGCACTTGGTCATTGCCTGCTGGGACCATCTCAAGACCAGCTGACCCCTCTATTCCCCTACTCAAAACCCCCTGTGGCTCCCCCTCGTCTTTGGATGAAACTCACATTTCTTAGCTCCCCTCTGTTATTTCCCCCATTCCAGCCTCACCTAACCCCACAGAGGCCACACTCTCCACCCCCTCCAGTCTGCCCTCCTGGAAGCCCCCTCCTCTTTCTTTCCTTCCTGACTCCTGTGCATGGTTCCAGCCTTGGCCAAGAGTCCCCTCCTCCAGGAAGCCCCTGCATCCCCGCTGAGCCAGGCACCTTCCTTTGAGGTGCTTTGTACCCTGAGAGGCCTCCAGCCAGGTGCATAGAAACAGGAAGAGCCTCCATGCATGCCAGAGGAGTGGCTGAGACCATGGCAATTGTGGGCATATGCTGCTTGCACGCTGTTTGTTCCATGAGCAAACCACTCAGCCTTTCTGAGCTTCAGTTTCCCTCTCTGTGAAATAGAGATGGTAAATGTGCTTTTAAAAAAATAATAATAATGTTGTCAGTGTAAGTGCACAGTGTCTGGCACATAACAGATGCCTGATAAACATCATGAAATGGAGTAAAAATCATTAGAGATACCTAAACCCTCCATTTTAGAAAAACTGAAAACACAGACCTGAGAAGAAGAAAGTCATTAGAAAACTCTATATGTGGGTCTCTGTAACAATGGCTCAGGTAGCTAACCGTGTCATGTTACTTACTGTGTTTTTCAGGCCATGTGGACAATGGCTTCAAAAAAGGGAGGCATCTACAGGGAGAGACCAGAGGACCAAGTTGATGCCCAAATAGATAAAAGCAAGAAATGGTCAGCAAGGGATACAGCATCTGAATTTATGAAATAGCAGTTACCTCACTGGATCTGGAAAGAGAATGGAAAGCATGTAAAGCACAACCAGATGGAAATGGTATGGGCTCCAAAAATGTCCCCATTGCATACAACCCCCAAAACCCCTCTCAGGAGCACGGTCGGTCTGACCTCTGCAGAGGAAGACTGGCTTTTTGTGTGAGTTCAGGCCTCATGCTTCAGGCCTACCCCTCCTAATGGACGCACACATCCATGAAGTCTTCGCAGCCCGAATGGGGAGCTTCAGAAAGCCCTCCTCCTAGCTCTGCCTGTGAGTGGCCCCTCCTCATTCTACCACCTAGGTCATCCCCATGGAACATGAGGTGCAAGGAGCCAGTAGACACGCCAGAAGGTCCTGACAAGTGATGACAAAGAGAGAGGAAGTTGGAAGACCCGTATTCCAGTGCCAACCCCATGGCTCACCATCGGCCGTTCTCTAGTCTCCATTTGAATCATCAGGAAAATGGGAGGGTAAAATAGATAGATTTGTGTATTGTATGTTTTAATTTTATTCTTGGAAAAGAAATACATGCAGATGGTTCAAGTTTAAAATTACAAAAGATATTCGGCAGCGAGTCTCCCTCCCACCCCCATCCCTGCCTGTGTCGCCCCTCCTGGAGGCAGCTAGCCTGTGCGTGTTTTAGAGGTAGTTCGTGCATTTACTAACAAGTGCATCCTTTGCTTTGTTTACACAAATGGCAGCTTCCACACACACCTCCCACACTTTGCATCATTTGCTCAACACTGGGCTTCGGAGACTGTCCAGTGCACACACACAAGTGCTATCTCGTTTCTTTTTCTTGAGGCTGTCTTCCACTCCATGGAGGCATTGAAATTCTGGGCAGCTTCTCAGGGTCCCTTCCAGCTCTGAGATTCCAAGTTGTCCATTCAAATGTGTCTTTCAGTTGCCCACAGTGGGCTGAGGTGGGCACCCCTGCCACAGAGGAGGCTTCACCTGTCCTCCCCTAGAGGTGCTCTGGAGAGGACCCCCTCCCATAAACCAGGCCACTCCTCACAGCAGACCTGGGACAGTCACTTTCTAGCCACGTGGCAGACTGGCAGGCAAACCGGACCTGAACATCTTTGTTTCTAGGCTGTGAGGGACAAGGCTTCCACGACTACATGGGAGATTCCCCGCAAATTCACCCCATAAAATAACCAAACACATTTTAGGAAATGCCTGGCCATAAAGGACGGCCCTCACCTTTCCCCAGAGCTGGTCTGGTCCCTGTGTCAGGATAACGTCCCACTAGGCTGGTTTGTCTCTTAGAAAAGAAAAAGAGAATTAGGTTCTGAGGACAAAAAAAGCTGCATCCTCATCTGGTGCTGGGGGTCCCTTGTCCAGCTACAAAAACAGCACTGGGGTCAGCCTACAGAACTGCCGCAAGCCCCACGGAAGTCTCAGGCAGACCACACACTCGCTGGCGAGCCTCCTCATCCAGCAGGGAGCCAGCAGGACAGAGGGGGAGTGAGCACCACAGAGGGTAGAGGAGAGAGGTGGGCAAGCAGAGAGAGAGGGAGCAGACGAAGCCAGGGAAGTGGGCGTCTGAGGCCAAGCAGGAAGATGGGGAGCACACAGACCTACCTGTTAAAGTCACCAGAGGCCCCAGACCTGAGAAACAATGGTATAGAAAGGGTATCCGGAGCAGAAAAAGACTGATTAGTAGGCCAGTAATTAGCTGTTACCTAATGCTGCATAGCTAAATGTCCATGACTTAGTGGTCTGAAACTGCAACAATCATTTATCATCTCTCACAGTTTCTGTGGGTCAGGAATTCACTAATGGTCTGGCTGGGTGATTCTGACTTGGAGTCTCCTACAGCCTGAATGTGGCCCCTGGAAAGCATGTGCTGGAATCGTAATCCCCAGTGCAACAGTGCTGGGAGGGGGCTACTGAGAGGTGATTAGACTGTGAGGGCTGTGCCCCCTTGAATGGATTAATTCTGTTACCATGAGAATGGGTTTGCTATCTCAGGAGTGGATTCATTATAAAAGAACAAGTTTGATCCTCCCTCTCTCTGTCTCTCTCTCCCTCCCCTCTCCCACCTTTTGCCATTCCACCATGGGATGATGCAGCAAGAAGGCCCTTGCCCCCAGTCTTGGACTTCCCAGCCTCCAGAACCATGAGCCAATAAATTTCTGTTGATTATAAATTGCCCAGTCTATGGAATTCTGTTATAGCAGCACAAAGCAGACTAAGAGGGCTGTAGTCAGATGTCAGCCTGGGCTGCCATCATTTGAAGTCTCTGCTGTGACTGGGGGATCCACTGCCAAGGCAGCCCTCACTGGCTGCTGAGCTGGTGCTGGCTGCTGGCAGGAGGCCATAGCGTCTCTCTGCATGGGCCTCCCCAGGGTTGCTTGGTCGTCCTTTTGGCATGTGGCTGGCTTCCCCCAGCATGAGTCACCCAAGAGAGCAAGGTGGGAGCTGAAGTGCCTTTTCTGACCCATCAACATTCTGCAGGACACAGAGGCCAGCCCTGATTGAATGTGGAAAGGACTGCATGAGAGTGTGGCTCAAGGAGGCCAGAACCATTGGCAGCCACCTGGGAGACTTGGCAATCACAAAGAGAGGGAGATAAGACATTGTATGGAAACTGTGAGTGGCTGTGTCAAGTTTATAATATTCCATAAACATGGGTAGAGGAAGATAAGGATGAGTGATTAGCAAGGGGAGGAGAAAAAATAGAAAGCAAACTTTGTGCTTCCACTAGACAGTGGTACCTGAAACTTTTTTTCTTTTTTTTTGAGACGGAGTCTTGCTCTGTCACCCAGGCTGGAGGGCAATGGCCCAATCTCAGCTCACTGCGAGTTCCGCCTCCCAGGTTTACGCCATTCTCCTGCCTCAGCCTCCCGAGTAGCTGGGACTACAGGCACCCGCCACCTCGCCCGGCTAATTTTTTGTATTTTAGTAGAGACAGGGTTTCACCGTGTTAGCCAGGATGGTCTCGATCTCCTGACCTCGTGATCCGCCCGTCTCGGCCTCCCAAAGTGCTGGGATTACAGGCTTGAGCCACCGCACCTGGCCAAACTTTTTCTTTTCTCACCTTCCTTGTTACTTTAAATGGTTTTAAATAATATCAGTAATGCATGCATGTATCTTCACAGTAAGAGTGTCTAACAAAGCCCTCCTTAACCAAACCACCTTGAATGCCACCCCTCCCCAGAGATCATCACTGTAACCACGCTGAGTCACAGGCCGGGACTTGCCCTCACAGCTTTCCTTTTACGTTGCAGTGTGTGTGTGTGTGTGTGTGTGTGTGTGTGTGTGTAGGAAATGAATTTCATTTCATGAAACATGTAATTCCATTTTGTATTTTTTGATGTAAATTGTATCATATCGTTGCTCTTAGAATTATTTTTCCATTTATCAATACGTCTTGGACATCATTGTATGCGGATGTATGTAAGTGGACCTCATTCTTTTTGACCACTGCATGGCATTCCACAGTGTGGCTACACCATGACTGTAACCATTTCCCTAATGAAAAATATCCAGGTGTTTTGCATTTTTTCTATTACTAGCAGTAAACCTTGTACGTGCATCTTTGTACACTTACTTCTAGACTATTATTTCTGAATATATATGTGTCTTCAGTTGTCAATTCTTAATTTTATTATGTTGTAATCAGTAAGTGTGACCTATATCATGATTTCTATTTTTTGGAGTTTGTTGATCATTTCTTTACAGTTTAACACGTGACCAATTTCTGTGACTCTGCTATGTATACTTGAAATAATATACACTCTCTGGTGGGTAAAAAGACCCATTAGCTATTATGTGATGTTTGTCTCTGTTATTCAAGAGTTTTGTTTATTTTTATCTTCTTGATCTCTGTCAGTTTCAAAAGCTGTGCATTAAAAATCTCACACGATAGCAGATTTTTAAATTTATCTTTGTATTTCTATCAGTTTCAATACAAGTTGCTAATATTTATTCACCGCTTGCTGGGTGTCAGGTCCTGTGATAAGGACTTAGCATATATTATCTCATCTGATCCTTACAACAGCCTGTAAGGGAGGCATTATTATTATCCTTGTTTTCAGATGAAAACCCAAAACAAAGAGGAACCTGATATCATATACCTAAAAAGTAGCAGAGTTGAGACTTAACCTACTTTTGGCTCTAAGTATGCAGCACGGACCACACATCATAATTGCTTTTCCTGGAGCCCTGCTCTTATTTTATGTAGCCCTGAGAAAGAAAGAAAAAAGCTGCCAATTTCTATGACACAATGCTTTCTTATACATGAGAGTTTTATATTTATCGAAAAGTTCTTTTAGACATTTTTTTTTTTTTTTTTTTGAGACAGGATCTCGCTGTGTCACTCAGGCTGGAATGCAAGTGGTATCACGGCTCACTGCAGCCTCAGCCTTCTAGGCTCAAGCAATCCTCCTACCTCAGCCTCCTGAGTAGCTGGCACTACAGGTGCACATGACCATGCCTAGCTAACTTTTAAAATTTTTTTTGTGGAGAAGAGGTCTCACTATGTTGTCTAAGCTGGTCTCAAACTCCTGGGCTCAAGCAATCCTCCCACCTCAGCCTCCCAAAGTGCTGGGATTACAGGTGTGAGCCAATGAGTCACCATACCTGGCCTTTTAGACTTATTGATAAATCATTTTGTCATAGATTTCTCCTGAGCATATACAAAAAGGATACATATGTGTCCTAAGACTTGCTTCCTCCCAGAACCCGATGCCTCTGTGTCACTTTTGAATTAGAGCCAGCTCTGTCCCCTGAAGAGCATTGGGGATACAGGATTTATTTGAACGTGCTCCAGTATTGTCTCCAAGGTTTTCTTCCAAGGCATTCACATCCATTCACATCAGCACTGCTGCTTTATTGATGTTACCAAGAAATGTCAACAGAAATTAGGAATCACGGACACATGCTGTTTTGCTCTCGCTCTCAGCTGTGTGTTGAGAACGCAGTCGTAGGACAGCAGGGTGATGCAGGAGAGCTGCTGGCATCGGCAGAGAGAAATGGGAAGACAGCCACATCTTCAACTGAAGGCAAGCTGCCCAATGCATGGAGCCCCTAGGGCTGCCTGCACTTACATGAGCTGTTCAGACACCATGGACACCAAGGGTATTTGAGTGGTTGAAAGGTTGAAGATGATTCTACAGGATGGCAGCAGAACCAGGACCAGGGGAGCACCACCAAGGAAGACCTGGACACAGCCACCTGGGGGCAGGAACCACACCTCCTTCACTTTATGAGAAACAAATTCACTCGTCCAAACCCAAAGAATGGACTCAGAGACCCGGAGAACGGCAAAAGTGAGAATCTTAATGACAGTCTCGCAAGATCGTATATCTGACGGACAGGCGCACCCAGCACAGTTTCAACAAGCAAGTTATCCCCTAGTGCACAGGCCCCTCCCCCGGTTCCTCAAATGCCAAGTACTATGGGGGTCACAGTCTTCCTGGACGTCACCTATTGGTTGTTGGGTAGGGGTTTCAGGCATTTTCTTTAGAGTTGTCTTGCTGCATCTTGTTGCAGCCACAATGCATTGCAATCCTAGTTAGCTCAAGGGCTCCTCAAGTATTTGACTTATGACCTAAGTAACTGGGCAGGCTGATAAGAACAGACAAAGTGAGCTATTTTGCAGGCTAGTAAACTTTCATCTTAAACTAAACTTCTTTGGTTCTGGTGAGGGCAATTAAGGGGGCGATGGGCGACAAACATGCATCGGCTCTCCGAGCAGGGGCCTAGTATATCCTGTTTCTTCTGTAGTTTGCTGACCTAAACTGATTCAAGGCACTATGTCTTGGAAATAAACCACTATATACATTATTTACTTCAAGTTCATCATCATGTTCCCAGCGCTCAGCATAGTGTGGGAAACAGAGACAAGAGACAGCAATGGAGCCTTCAATGCTCTAACGGCCCCCAGATCGCTGTGTAAACTCCTCCTGCCCATCTGCCCTGATGTGGAGAGTGCCTGGCAGAGCTGTGTCAGGACTGGAATTTAGTGAGCAGGTCCATGGCATCCCCGCTCTTTTAGTGGAAGAAACTGCACCAGGACGACTATCTTTAGAGCTTCCCAAACCACACTGTTGTTACTCTGCCTTCTGTTTAAAATCTCTTGAAATTCACACTGCAATGGCACAGTCCCTCAAGTCTCTCCAAAAAAACTGGGGTACTTAGCCCCCCGTGATGGCAAGTGAAGAAGACTCCACCGCGTTCATGGGCAAATTATCCAAGCATTTATCAGCCCCTAGCTTGGAAATTCTTTGGCTGACGAGTTTCTGCCTCCTGGTCTGTCCACATTAGGAGAGGACTGGGCGGGGGCTTGGCCAAGGTGAAGTAGCTCCAGGAACGCTCGCAGAGACAAATCCTTTGCCCTTTTCTGTCCTCTCTCCTGCCAACACCCCACATGGGTATTTTGCTGAGGAATGAGCGTGACTTCACCAGCACGGGGATGTCCAGCATCTGTTGGCACATGTTTTCCGAGTGCTCCCCATCCCTCCCTGGTTCCAGAGTGGGTCATACAAAGCACAGAAAACCCTCTCTGTCTCAAGACAGTGTAGCTAGCAAGTCAAAACTAGCACCACTCATTAGATAGTGAGCAATTCAGTGCTAATTGACAGAAAATGGGTAAAAAAAAAAAGTTCACAATCATATTTTAAAGTAGTTTTATGAAAGTATAATATTCATACAAAATCATAAATGTACCAATCATAAATGTATAGCTCATTGAATTTTCACAAAATGTTTACACCCAGATCAAGAAGAGAAAATTATCAGAACCTACCAGCACCATCCCCCCCATGCAAGGATCCTACTGTCCTGGCTTCCAGCACCACAGCCTAGCTCTGTCCGTTTTTGAACATAGTGTAGCTGGAATCGTAGAATGTGAATGCCCTTCCTCCTGGCTTCTTCCACCCAATATTACGCTGGTGAACTCACAGGTGCTGGGGTTCACTCATTGCCGTAGATGTGTGGCATCCATTTATCCATGCTGCCCCATTGGTGGGCATTTGCCATCTCTCCCATTTGGGACTATTACAAACAGTTCTGCCCTGGAGGGCTTGGCGGCCACACATCCCCATGCCTGTTGCATGACTGTCCAGCCAAGGACTTGCTGGGTGCAGGGGGCACCTGTGGTCAGCTCTTGTGGATATCCCCAGCAGGTGCCCAGAGTGGTTGCCTCATGGTTCTATTTAGTGATCCTTATGACTTCAAATTTAAATAAAACTACCACCCAGGAGGGAAAACACACTACTACGGAGCACCTCATGTATCCTGGCATGAGACACAGCTCTCACCAGAGGACGGCATTGAGTAAAGGAAAGGAAAGCAGCCATGCAGTCACAGGTGCCCTTGAATTTCCCCTGGGAAGTCACTCGGAGGGGAGGGGGGGAGCGAGGAGACTGAAACTTCAGCTTTCAATAGACACAGCTGTGAAGACGATCCCATGTCCAGGAAACCTGGAGTGCCCCCAGAACATCTCTCATCATTAAGAAGGCAACGACAGGCTTCCATGCAGAGGCTGCCAGTAGCCAGGAGGGAAGGCTGTCTGGGCTCACGCTTGCCAGGCTGGGTGTTGGTCCACTCCCCACTGTTGTTTACATTGTTTATCATTCATTCTCATTCTCTCTCTCTCTCTCTCTTTCTCTCTCTCATTTCTCTTTCCCCAATTCTCTCTTCCCATCCCCACAACTTGTGTCATTGTATTTATAAAAGTCAAATAAGGTGACTCCATTTTATCATCCTCTTTTTCAAAGCTGATGCAGCTAAGGCTCAGAGAGGCTAAGCGGTTAGCCCAAGGTCACAGAGCATTCACACACACACACAACTCCCTGGCGCCTCAGGGCATGATCTTTCAGCTGTACCATCTCTCTACAAAGCCACCAGGATCATATAATGAAGAATGTAAAGAGACTCTCTTCCTACCAGAAAGTCCCTTAATGTGAGCAAACCCCTAGGACACCAGAAGGACTCTGTGAGATTTGCGTAGAAATCCCCTGATATTTCAGTTCTCCCAGTGAGTGGACACTATTTCTCATCAGGAGGCTTCGATGTCTCTAAATTTGCCCCCAGTGTTCTGAAAGGGGTAGATTACGCCTAGGAGTGACCAGCCAATTGTTAAAGAAGATTTCAGTCGAGGCTTTGCTTGTGAAGGTGCACTGCTCACAACTTAGCTTCCCCTGTACGGTTCACAAATGTGAAGGACCAAGCAGAGCATTTATGAGTACCAAGGCTGTGGCTCACTCTCAGGTCAGAGTTTTAATTGTCCACTGTCTGCATCTGAGTAAAGATGCATCCGTCAAGTCCTAACATGGAACCCAGATCAGAGCCTTTCTGCCCTGAGTAGGTCTTGATCCAGAGATCCAGTAAGGGCCCCTAGAAACAAGCATGAATGCCCCTGGTCCTTCCAAACTCCCCAGAAGCAGAGAGAGGGCACGCAGCTGGACTGGGTTGCTTTACCTAAGCTGTGGCTCATGGATGGGGTGCCTGCTGGCTGCCCCGACCAGTAAGGAGGGGACTGCTGTTCCGGAAAAGCACGGTCCTCTCCTCTGGCAAGTCCACCACCATATTCCAACAGGGTAAGCACAGTGGCACGCAGGGAGGGGAATAACCCAGTATCACAGGCAGCCCCAAAGAAAGGGCAGTGGGACGAGTGAGTGTGGTCTCCAGTTTTCTCACTGGAAGCCTACAGGCCTTCCAGGGCTGGGCTACCTGGAAGTACCAGACCTTTTAGTTTACATCACTAAAAACCAACCACATTCTTACATCTCAAAGAACTTGCACTTAAATCAAACTGCCAAAATATAATCAAGTTGCATGACTCTGATTTTAATTTAAGGCCTAAATTTCTCCAGTAGTGTAGGGAACACTCAGGTGACCAGTGTTGGGAGCCATATCACCAAGTGGCATTTGCTGGGGAAGCCAAAGTCCCCCAAAAGGAACTGGGCCTGGAGAACCTTATCAATATGTCATCAGTAACATTAACTGCCCCTTGATTAACCTTTTCCTCCACGACTCCTGTGACATTCTTTCCAACGGTTTTGAAGACAAAGCAAAGTGTGCTGCCAAGCCCTCTACAGGCTTCCTTGGGCATAGACAAGGCCACATAACATTTACTGCAACTTTAAGAAATTGTTTAATAGGAAAGGAATCTTCCTAAAAGCATTTTCTGATCATCATTAAAGAATTCAATCCCCTCTTTTAGCTTAGAGATAAATAAAGTCCTGATTACTGGAACAAAGTACCTTGAGAATTTCCCATTTATTCCCCGATGATATAATCCTCATGCCAATAAATTGACCATGTGATGTACATGCTCCTGTAATGCCACGTGTTAATGTCAGGGAATAAATTCACAATCTGATTTGATTTTTTTTGGAGGGGAGAGAACCTGAAATAACATAATGCAGACACATAATCAGCAGACACAAAATAAGCTGTTCATCCGATTTCACACACACTCACAACCAAACCTCACTTCTGAAATCACCATAATTACTTTTTCAAATAATTCATTTTTTAATGATTATAAAAGTCTGCATTCCTGTTGTGGAAAATATAGGAAATAAGAAAATAACAATCACCACTAAGCCTATGATCCACAAATAAGCCCTGTTAACATTTTTGGTCTATTGTATTTTAATACTTTTCAAAACATACATAATTTACAACCCAATATCACATTGTAGATGCAACTTGTACTGATTTTTTTTTCACTCTACATGCAATATCGTCAAAGTATGTCAAAATGTGGAAGGATATATGCTAAGGTGTTAGTGATAACCTCTGGGTGTTATTTTCTTATTTGCTTTACGCTTTATTGCCTATATTTTCTAATTTTCTATAATGCACATTCATTATTATGAAAAGATTATTTTTAAATTCAGAAAGATTATTTTCCATGGCTGCATACCATTACATCTTATGGATACACCCTGATCTACTTAATCTTTATCAAAATGGTGGACAGCTGCCCTTTCCAATATCTTGGGATGTGTTCATGTGGTTACATGTTTTTGTGAAATTTGCAAGAGTAAACTATAACCACAGTCATTTGAGACCACTCTAACTTCCCTCCTGCACATCTTTGCTGTCAGCTTGTACTGGGAGGAAGTTGAATTGAGGGCATTTATGGGACTCACCATCATTTCTCATTGTACCTGTTACTGCAGCCACCTTAGCATGGGGATGCTTTCAGGATGCTCCCAACATCAGCAAATCTATGAGGATTTAAGGGGATTCTAGGAAGATGGCAGCAGTGACATGGGTTTTGAATCTCCTTGAATCCTACACAAAAATAACATGGAAATTAGATAGTAAAACCAAAAACACATGGACAAATTCACAACAAAACTAGATGATACAGTCCCCACCCCCTAGGCCCTACATACAAGCAAGTGGGGGCGACCACCATGGCCACAGCCCTGCGTGATACCAGCATCTGCGTGGAGGGAGAAGAGGGAAGCAAGGGAAACCTGGGAAAAGGATGACTTGGGAAAGAATTCAGGACAAATGAAAATCATCTCAGAAATGAGGGCTAAACTGGAAGGAACACAAGAGCAAATAACAGGCAGTCAATGCACTGAGAGAAATAGGAGGAATTTGTTTTAGCTGTTAAGGACATAAAGGAAAAAATAAAAAGGACTTTTAAGGAAATGACAAGTAGGCAAAAATGATTCAGCATATAGGTAATAAAGTATCTAGAGAAAAAACCCGAAGTAAAATAGTAGAACAAATACTGAACTCTGCAATGGCAAAACAAAACAAAACAAAACGAACCAAAAAAACTTTCCCATAATTTAAAATTCAGGAAACAACAAAAAAGAGTTGAAACTACATTCTGAAAGAGCACAGTGAGTACCTGAGAATATCAACCCAAAGGACCAGCACCAAGACATAGGCTAGGAAAACTACTGAACTCTATTTTTTTATTTATTTATTTTTTATTTTATTTTATTTTTTTTATTTTTTGAGACGGAGTCTCTCTCTGTCGCCCGGGCTGGAGTGCAGTGGCCGGATCTCAGCTCACTGCAAGCTCCGCCTCCTGGGTTTACGCCATTCTCCTGCCTCAGCCTCCCGAGTGGCTGGGACTACAGGCGCCCGCCACCTCGCCCGGCTAGTTTTTTGTATTTTTTAGTAGAGACGGGGTTTCACCGTGTTAGCCAGGATGGTCTCGATCTCCTGACCTTGTGATTCGCCCGTCTCGGCCTCCCAAAGTGCTGGGATTACAGGCTTGAGCCACCGCGCCCGGCCGAAAACTACTGAACTCTAAAGACAAGAAAATGATTCCTTTGCGAATCTGGGTGGAATAGACATGAATAAACATAAAATCAAAGGGAGAGAAAATCTGATTACCATTCATGTGGAGAGCAACACTTACTCCAAAAGGAGATGGAGGAATCAATTCTGCAACCCAAGGAGCTGCTCTCGGTCAGTGCCATGGGGCTTCGTCTGTGCAGGGGGCACAGGCAGGCCTGGACGCCCATGTGTGGCAGCGTGATAAGGCCCGGAAGGGAACATCACACCCAGCCCAGACTGGCATGGAGCCACCAGTTGGACACCCGCATGGGAGCGTAAGCCAAGAGGGAATCCTCTAGGAGGAGTGGGCCAAGCCACACAAGTGCAGGGAGGAGAGAGGAGGGAGGAGGGAGAGCCACATTGTGTCATGCTGGAGTGAGTAGGTTTGTGGGGACTCGAATGGGCCCTTTCTACCAAAGCACAAGCATTCAGGACAACCATCACCAAGTTCAGCTGCAGTCCTAGCACCCTACTGCTGTCTGTTTTCACAGGAGCACCAGTCCAAAAAGTGTATCAAGGCACATGTACATAGAACTGTGACATGCAGTTTGGCTTTGGAAATCTTGAGCAATGCACCATGCCCAGGAAAACCGTAGATGTCCTTGACTGTCCTGTACCAGAATGACCAAATCATCGCCGCATCTGCACAGTCCCAGAAATAAAACCACCAACCTAGTTTTCAGCCAGCTCAGTTTTTAAGTTAGTAAATATACAGCTGTAAAGTTCAAAGTCATGAAAAACAAGGAAAGACTGAGTGACAAACGAAAGATTAAGGAGAGAGACGTGGTGACTAAATACTGCAGGGCATCCTGGATTCAATTCTGAAATGGAAAAATTACATTGGTGGGAAAAGTGGTGAAACCCAGCTGAAGTGTGTCATTTAGTAAATGGCATTGCACAGGGTGAATTCTTAGTTTTGATCAATGTCACATAGCTATGTAAGTTGCTAACATTTGGGGAAACTGGATAAAGGGTATTTGGGAACTTTGTACTATGCCTGAAACTCAGCTATAAATCTAAAATTATTTCAAAATATAAAGTTTAAAAAATAGCTAACACTTTGCAATAGTAGCACAGAAAAAAACAACTAGTTATTTGGCTGAATCAGTTTCTTTTTTACCTTTTCGATGGTCCTTAGAACATCACAAGGTACTGTGGGTGGGTCCCAAGTGTTCTGCCCCTGTGTTGAGGTCAGAGCTCTCCCTGGACTTGCCACTATGATCCCCTTAGCAAGGAACTGCTGGGGATGCCCAGGAGCTCTGGTACTGGTCCCTACTGTGGCCATGAACTCCCGCATGGAGAGAAGTCAGTGGGTGACACCTTCCTGGACTTTCCCTGTGCCTGTCCAGCCACTGTCCTCGACAGTTTTGCTCTCTGACTACAACTGGATGTGGGGATGTTGTTGATGCACTTGAAGGGTTGATGCCTCGCCCATCCTTTCTCACCCTGCAGCACAGTGCTGATGCAGCTAAGACCATGGCCCTGCCTTGCATGCCCACAAAACCACACCCACACCGTCCCAGAAGGTCTCCCTTAGTCTGGCACCAATGCAAACAGCTCAACACTGTCATCACGTCCTGGGCCTCCGACTCTGCCCCATTTGCTAACCTGGACCCTTGCCACGTCTTCTGGCTCCAGTCCCCAGATAGCAGAGCCTGACCCCAGCCAGATGCAGGCTGTCAACCCCGGAGGGAACCCAGGGGCAGGAGTAAGGCTGGGGAGGCAGAGCTGACAGAGGTGGGGTGGGATATTGAGTCAGCTCCTCTGTCTGCCTTTGGGAGTGTGTCTGAGAACAGTCCCGGGGAGGAAGGGGAGCATTCCCCCACTGGCCCCCGTGCATGGCTGGTCCAGGCCCCTGTGCGCTGGCTCACCACCGGCAATGCACACTCCATGACCAGGGAGCCCCACGCAGGAAGGCAGAGGCCATGCCAGGCCACATTACCTCTGGGCAAAGCTCTCAGAATCCTGCCAGCATGCAAGGAGAAACTGAGAGGATGGGCAGTGGGGAAGGCAGGGTCCAGGGCAGCTGCCCCATCCTCCCAACAGAGCAACTGCGAGTCTCTGAGGCATTCTCTGCCCAGGAACCCAGCCAAGCCCACATGAGGGCAGGTGGGAGGGCCAAGGGGCTAACACCCCCAGGGCAGCCTCAGCCGCTTAGTGTTAGTGGATCAAGACCCCAGCTTCCCCACCTGCCAGGTAAGACAATGCTGAGGTATGGTCCGCACATGGTCCTGGGGGTCCCTAGCAGGTGTGAGCCCCTGCTGCCCACAGTGGAAACCTGTGTCAATGAACACTCGCCGGCTGGCTTCCCTCCCTCCCACATCCCCTCCCCACAACTGCCTTCCAGGACCACATTCACCACTTGTACCCAATCCTACCCATAGGGACTGCTTTCAGAGAATCCATTTAAAACTGATTAAGTGGGCGTTGGAACCCTGCACTGTCTGATTCAGACCCAAAACGTTTAAACACAATGCCACTACCCTCGGTTGTTGGGAATGTTGGGTTATTCGTGGGTTCCATTTGGATACTGGCCCTGTGACGGCCACAGGACATGGGACGCCACCCATCCACTGATGCCACCTTTCTACCTCCTGCCCCAACAATGCCTCGGCAAAATGGGCACCAGAGACTCTGGGCACCTTCCGTGCTTCTCCAGATCCAGGGACCAGGGAGGAGGGAGACTGTCTTCACCTCTCTGCTCTGCAGCTTTAGATCCTGCAAGCCACACACCTTCCCTGTGGCTCCAAACCCCTCCACGGGTTTATCTCCCCCAAGGAAAAATCATCACGGAGTTCTTCCTTTTACACGCACTGGCTGCAGCCACAGCCTGGGGGACCAGGGCTGGACGGCGCCACAGGCAGGAGAGGGCCCGGACTCCCGAGTCACCTCCCGAGTCACCGGGGGAGGCTAATCAGGCCACGCTGACCTTCGCCTCCAGCACGGCCTCCGCTTCACTCCCTTCATGGGCCTGGGCATCATCTCTGGGCCTGGGCACACCCTAGGACAGTCAGAGGCGGCGGCTTCCATGCGCCTCCCTCCCTGGGGCCTCACCCCCTTAGTTCTCTCACTCCAAAACCTCCCGGACCCACCACTAAAAACCCTTCCTTTAAATCACCGGGGAGTAACAATGCGGCTGTCGCGGTGGTGGGTCATTTGGTTTTGGGTCGCGTGACCTCAGTGAGTGTGTCTCCATGGGGGAGCCGAGAGCGCTGATGTGCCCCCCGGATGCGGGAGGGTCCACTCCAGGATCGCTGCTCCTGGAAAACCGCTTCCTCAGTGAGGGTGCAGCCCAAGCCCCTCCAGTTGGGGGCTGGCGGGGGAGGGAAGGCACTGGAGGAGGAGGCCCAGAGGTGAGTCCGCAAAGCCAGGCTGCCAGGCTAACCACGCCCAGCTTCCGCCAGCCACCGACTAGGCTGCAGAGACGCTTCCAGAACATCATGCGGGTGCGCTGGCCGGCCCTGGGTGTCTGGGTCGAGGCCCCTCCAAGCCCACCTGGGAGAGCACTCCCGCCTCCCACTACCCGGGGTGCCCACCACCCCGGCCTCCGCCGTCGCTCCGCGACAGCACCCCCAGGGCCCGGCGTCCTGGGCCTCCGACTCTGCCCCGTTTGCTAACCCGGACCTTCGCCGCATCTTCCGGCTCCAGTATCCCCGGGAACCTCCTCCTTTTCATCGCTTCGACAAGACCTTCTGAGGCCACATCTCGAGGCAACATCTCTCTGTCCCCGCTTTGTTTGGCTCTCAAAATTGTGCTGTGCTCCCTCATCTCAACAGCGTTACGTTGATTTTCGAGCTCTTCCTGGCTCTCCCTGGCTCTCCCTGGGTCTTTGCTGGCGTCACTCGGTTCTCCGCGCATCCCCGTGCGCACGTGTTAGCTGTGCCAGCTCCGTGCGAGCTGCCGTTGTTAGGGTCGGTAGATTACAGCGAAGCTGCAGTTAGCAGCTCCTCTGCCTGGCCCTGCACACCGTGAGACCCCAGGCAGTGCCTGGGGCCGCCTGGGGAACAGAGGAGGGAAAAGCCAAACCCTGCAGAGGAAGGACTAGAGCTGGCAGCCAGGGCTGCAAAAGGAGAGAGAGGTGGGCAGTCCAGGCCTGGGATGAGCCAGCCTAAGCTCAAATCGCAGTGTCAATGGGCTGGTCACTTAGCCCTTTTAAGCCTCAATTTCCTCATCTCTAAAATGTGGATAATAACAGGATCCTCACAGGGCATCCAGAGGTGGAGGCTGTGCGATGAACCGAGCCCAGGCCTGTGGAGTTTTCTGTGCTCCCTGCTCTTGCTGTTGTCATCATTAGCCACCGTTTTTGCAAATCTCGGAAGCCTCTTAGACAGAAAACCAGCTGTTCTTGATGACCACTCGTGAAAGGAGAAGCAGATTTTTTAATCAGAATGATTCAAAGAACTTTCTCCCAGCAACAGTTGTTAAATCCAGGCCTTGGAATTTCTCCGAAAGAGAATTCTGCTGGGTGCCCTGCCTCACACCTGTAATCCCAGCACTTTGGGAAGCCGAGGTGGGAGGATTACTTGAGGCCAGGAGTTCAAGACCAGCCTGGGCAACACAGTGAGACCCGTATCTACAAAAAGATTAAAATAAAAATAAATTAGCAGAGTAAGGTAGCGCATGCCTGTAGCCCCAGCTACTCAGGAGGCTAAGGCGAGAGGATTGCTTAAGCCTAGGAGGTCAAGGCTTCAGTGAGCTATGATTGCACCACTGTGCTGCAGCTGGACAACAGAGTGAGACCCCGTCTGTAAAGAAAACAGTAAGTACAAATAAATAAAAGAAGATTCAGTATCATCAGGCTTGAGTGGTTCCTGAGAGAGAAAAGACCTAGATCATTCCTTAAGTTCCTCCTGGAGCCCCAATATCTTGATTCTGTGATTCTTCACATCTCCCTAATTAAATTGTCTGGTTTAATCCTCTCCTTGAGTCCTCTCCTCGGCCTCTGTCCTCCCCAGCCTTGCATCCATTCCATGCCCACCTTCCGTGCTGGGGATGACTTACTAACTGCCGGCTTGCAGATTCACAACCACTCAACAATATGCTGCACAGACAGACTGCCTTGCTCCATGGACACCCTCCTTTGTGTGAAGACCAACTGCTTATGGGCAGTTGGAATGTCTTCTAAGCAGACAAAAGGACTGCTCAAGTGTGCAACTATTTGGGGGCAGTGGCCACTCCCTCCACTGGTGGTTAAGGGCTGTGCTGCCTGGAGCCAGCTGCTGAGTCCTGAAGAAGAATAGAGCAGGCATGTGGACGCCACAAAAGCTGCCCAGCCCCGTGCCCCAGGCCAGCCCAGGACGCAGCACATCCTCAACATATGGGTCCCCGGGGGGTGTTCCCCTCATTTAACAATCATGACTTCCCCCTTCAGGAGACAACAAGATTTGGAAACCTTAAATGGGCTGTGTGACTAAATTAAATTCCCAAGGCAGCCAGAACCAAGACGCTAATTGCCTTGGCTCATGGTTCTTACCCTCCATGAGACAGATTGGCTCATTTTTCAGGCGACTAATTATTAATTTGAAGCCATGAATAGAAAGAGATGGGAAGGACCTGTCACCTCCGGCTTGGTGAATGCTAAAGCTTTGTCATTTGCAGGCACAGGAGAGTGCCGGCAGGCCTTTGAGTGAGCCAGGCGACAAGTCAGGGGTCCCATATGTACAAACTGCATCCTGGCATTGCTTCTGCTCTGTGCAACGTGGTGGGAGCCCACTTAGAATCAACTGCCAACATCAGAGTTCATGGGACACAAGGGCCATGTTATCTGAGGCCTCAACAAATTCAGACTTCGGAGAGATCTCCAAAGTTTGTATAAAAGTCTCTGCTGGTATAAAACAGTGTAATTCTGAGTTACACTGTCAGAATTTTAAAATGTTAAAGTTCTTTATACAACTTTAAACTTGTGTCCTAGCCGGGAGCAGGGGCTCACACTTATAATCCCAGCACTTTGGGAGGCCAAGGTGGGCGGATCACCTGAGGTCAGGAGTTCAAGACCAGCCTGGCCTATATGGTGAAATCCCTGCCTCTACTAAAAATGCAAAAATTAGCTAGGCATGGTGGCAGGCACCTGTAATCCCAGCTACTCAAGAGGCTGAGGCAGGAGAATTGCTTGAACCCAGGAGGTGGAGGTTGCAATGAGCCAAGATCACGCCACTGCACTCTAGCTTGGGTG
>NW_016824749.1:4816896-4824707 GCF_001698545.2 Rhinopithecus bieti | reverse complement strand
AAATTCCTCAAGGATCTAGAACTAGATGTACCATATGACCCAGCCATCCCACTACTGGGTATATACCCAAAGGATTATAAATCATGCTGCTATAAAGACACATGTACATGTATGTTTATTGCAGCACTATTCACAATAGCAAAGACTTGGAATCAACCCAAATGTCTCTCAGTGACAGACTGGATTAAGAAAATGTTGCATATATACACCATGGAATACTATGCAGCCATAAAAAAGGATGCGTTCATGTCCTTTGTAGAGACATGGATGCAGCTGGAAACCATCATTCTCAACAAATTATCACAAGAACAGAAAACCAAACACCGCATGTTGTCACTCATAGGTGGGAACTGAACAATGAGATCACTTGGACACAGGAAGGGGAACATCACACACCGGGGCCTATTGTGGGGAGTGGGGAGTGGGGAGTGGGGAGGGATAGCATTAGGAGATATACCTAATGTAAATGACGAGTTAATGGGTGCAGCACACCAACATGGCACATGTATACACATGTAACAAACCTGCATGTTGTGCACATGTATCCTAGAACTTAAAGTATAATAAAAAAAAAAAACTTGTGTCCCATGAATAAACCACACCTTTGACACTATTAATATTTTTAATAAACTCTACGATTATCTTGGGAATGGTACAACTTCTTTGCACTGTATTTTGGTATATTAAAGGCATTCATTACTCATTAAACGCAAACAACTAGGCCAGGCATGGTGGCGCACGCCTGTAATCCTAGTACTTTGGGAGGCTGAGGTGGGTGGATCATCCGAGGTCGGGAGTTTGAGATGGGCCTGGTCAATATGGTGAAACCCCATCTCTACTAAAAATAAAAAAAAAAATTAGCCAGGCGTGGTGGCAGGCGCCTGTAGTCCCAGCTGCTCGGGAGGCTGAGGCGGGAGAATGGAACCTGGGAGGTGGAGCTTGCAGTGAGCCAAGATTAGGCTACTGCACTCCAGCCTGGGCAACAGAGCGAGACTCCGTCTCAAAACAAACAAACAAACAAAAAAATTATCCAGGCTTGGTGGTGCATGCCTGAGGCAGGAGAATCGCTTGAACCCAGGAGGTGGAGGCCGCAGTAAGCAGAGATCATGCCTTTGCACTCCAGCCTGGGCAAAAAGAGCAAAACTCCATGTCGAAAAAATAAATAAAATAAAATAAATGCAAACAACTAAAATTTACCATAACTTTTGGTAACTCATTTTCTCCCCAGCTTTCTATTATTTAAAGTTTCAAATATATAGAAGAATTGATAGTATTTACAATGAATCCCCATAGATCTACCACATACATTCTACAATTAATGCTATCAATTGTAAATCAAAGAACATGACTGAGGCAAGCCTCAATCATTTTAGGAAGTTGATTTGCCAAGGTTAGTGACATGCCCAGGAAAGACCATAGATCCACAGGAAAAATTGTGGTCCATACCTTTCCTGAAGAGGGTCTGGGGATGTCAATATTTAAAAGGAAAAGAGTGGGTATTGGAGAAAGAGGAGGAAATTTTTTAAAGATGTGGGTAGATAAGAGGCAAATGGTTGTACTCTTCTGAGCCTTGATCAGCCTTACATGTGAGAGGAGGACAGAAAAACAGGCACTTATGCTTTCATGTAGCTCAGTGATTCTACATTTTTACATGAAATAAAATAGACATGGGGCAGAGGAAGTAATCAGATATGCATTTGTATCGGTGAGCAGCAAGACGAATTTGAGTTCTGTCCTTTGTACCACAGTCTATCACATTTGTCGTGCATTTCACATGAAGTTGCTGGCATCAGGGCGCTTTGCCTCTAAACACCTCAGCATGTATACCATTACCAGCCATGTTTATGGGGATTTGTGGGTAAAATGTATATAGAATGTCACATCCACTCCAAAGCCCACCTTCTGTGAGTTTGGACATGTGTACCCCTGTCAAGATGCACAGGATTCATGCCCTCAGAAGCCTGGCGTCCCTTCCCAGTCAATCCTGTCCTACCTCCAACTCACCCCCAGTCCAGCCCCACAGGCAACCACAGTTCATTTTTTTCACCATAGTTATAACTCATTTTTGCTATAATATTTATATCCCAATATACCTGGAACCTCAATAAGTAAAAGTGGTCCAGGGCCCTGTCATCTTCCATGAGGTCCAGAGAGCCTCCTTACTATTCTTCTTCTTTTTTTTTTAATCGGCAAATCATCAATGTGCCCCTCCAGGTCTAAGAAGGTGAAGGGCAAATTACAAAACACAAGCTGGCTTTAAGTCCATGAGTCTGCAAGATGTCTTTTTCTTTTCTGCAAACAGGGAATATTAAGCCTGGTTGCTTTGCCTGTTCTCGTGGGACACTTTAAAACAAGCAAAGTGTACACTTTGTTGGAGAACACAGAGCTCTTTGAATATTTTGAATTGGAAATACAATCTCAAAAAAGAAAAAACAGAATGAGATTGATGTAAAATCCCAGTTTTAAGCAAAAATCAACAATGGATGCTAAAATTAATGGGTGGAAAGTTGAGTAAGAAGATATTTACATAGTCTCAAAGTATCTCCAATGAGATACTTAGCAATTTCAAAAGGAAATATGGTAACGTGGCAGTGGAGAGGCCTGGCAGATGCCGCCTAAACCAGGGATGAACTCCAGCATCATCAGTGATCAGACAAACTCAAACCCACGCCTTCTTGCAGGACGCGCAGAACAGGTACATCACTGCGGTGGTATTCTTAATGAAACCACATCATCTGAATCTATCAGATGAACCCCAAATTAAGTGTCATTTAATAAAATAATTTACTCTCAAAAACAGTCAAGGTCGTGGGAAAAAAAGACTGAGGAATTGTTTCATATTAAAGGAAATGAGACATGACAGCTGATTGCAAGACATGATCAAAGACTTTCTTTTGCTATAAAGGACATTAAATGGAACAACAGCAAAATCTGATGAAGATACATAAATTATAAAGAGTATTATATCAAGGTGTGTTAATTTCCTAATTTTAATAACTGTACTGCTGTTGTGAAGAGAAGATACTTGTTATTTTATAACAGCTTTGCTGAGATATCATTTTTATACCATAAAATTCATCCTATTAAAAATTCATTCCATGGTTTTAGCATATTCATAGTTATGGAATTATCACTTAGATTGTTTTAAAATATTTTCTTTGCTCCAAAAAGAAAACCATTAGCAGCCATTTAGCCACTGTTCCTTCCTTCCTCCTTCCAGCCTCTGGCAACCACGAATCTACTTTTTATCTCCGTGGATTTGCCTATTTGAACAGTCCATGTAAATGGAAACATCCAATATGTGGCCTTTGTGTCTGACTTCCCTCACTTAGCAGAATGTCTTCAAGGTTCATACAGGTTGCAGCATGTCAGAATGTCACTCTTGTTGTGGCTGAGTAGTATTCCACTGTGTGGGTCTACCACCTTGTGTTTATCCATTTATCAGTGGACAGACATTCAGGTTGTGAATAGTGCTTCTATGAGCATTTGTGAATAAGTATTTATAAGTATTTGTTTGAATACCTGTCTTCAATCATGTAGGGTATATATCCAGAAGTTTAACTGCTATATGGTATTTTTATTTTTAATTTTTTTTTTGTTTTTTAAGTTAGGGTCTTACTCTGTCACCCAGGCTAGAGTGCAGTGGCGCTATCTCAGCTCACTGCAGCCTTGATCTCCTGGGCTCAAGCAATCCTCCCATCTCAGCCTCCCAAGTAGCTGGGACTACAGGCATCCACCATCATGCCCTGCTAATTTTTTGTATTTTTTTTAGAGATGGGGTCTCACTGTGTATCCCAGGCTGGTCTTGAACTCCTGGCCTCAAGCAATCCTCCTGCCTTGGCCTCCCAAAGTAATGGGATTACAATAACGAACCACTGTGCCAGGCCTATTTTTAACTTTTTGAGGAATTCTCAAACTGTTTTCCAGAACAACTGCTCCATTTTACAATCCTACCAGCAATGCATGAGAATTCTAATTTATCTCCCTTTTATTTTTTTTTCCAGACAGAGTCTCACTGTCACTCAGACTGGAGTGCAGTGGCATGATCTCGGCTCACTGAAGCCTGTTTCCCGGGATCAAGTGATTCTCCTGCCTCATCCTCCAGAGTTACTGGAATTATAGGCCTGCACCACCATGCCTGGCTAATTTTTTTGTATTTTCAATAGAGATGGAGTTTTGACATGTTGGCCAGGGTGGTCTCGAACACCTGACTTAAAGTGATCCTCCCACCTTGGCCTCCCAAAGTGCCAGGATCACAGGCTTGAGCCACTGCACCCAGCTGAGAGTTCTAATTTCTTCACATCCTCACCAACACTTGTCTTCCTCTCCTTTGTTTAAATCAGAGACAACCTAATGAAAGTGAAGTGGTATCTCATAGTTGTTTTTCATTTCCATGATGTCTAATGATGTTGAACATCTTTTCACAGCTTTTTTGGCCCTTTGTATGTTTTCACTGGAGAAGTCTATTGAAGACCTTTCACCATTTTTTAATTGGGTTGTTTAAGTTCTGAGAGTTATTTATATGTTCTGGAAAGTAAGCCCTTCTTACACATACAATTTGCAAATATTTTCTCTCATCCTGAAGATTTTCTTTTCACTTCTTGAAAGTGTTCTTTGATGCACAAAAGTTTTTAATTTTGATGGGTTGCAGTTTATCTAGCTTTTCTTTTGCCATCTATGTCATAGCTATTGTCATAGCATTATATTGCCAAATTCAAAGTTATGAAGATTTATCCCTACATTTTTCTCTGAAAAGTTTTACAGTCTTAGCTCTGTGTTTAGGTCTTTGATCCACTTTGGGTTTATCTTTGTATACAGTATGCAGTATAGTCATTCTTTTGCATGTGGATATACAGTTGCCCCAGTATTATTTGTCGAAGAGACTTTTTTCCAATAAATGATCTTGGCACCCTTGTTGAAAATTAATTGAACATAGATGTACTGGTTTATTTCTGGACTCTCAGTTCCATTTCACTGATCCATCGTTATGCCACAACCATGCTTCTTTGATTACTGTAGCTTTGTAGTCAAACTTTGAAATTGGAAAGTGTGTGTCTTCAAACTTCATTTTTATTTTCAAGATTGTTTTGGCTATTTGGGGTCTCTTGCAATTCCAGATGAATTTTAGAATCAGCTTTTTCATTTCTGCAAAAAAAAAGACCATTGGTATTTTGAAAGGCATTGCAATGCATCTGTAGGTCACTTTCAGGAGCACTGTCATTCTAACAATTCTTCATCTCCCAATCCACAAACACAAAGTGACTTCCCATTTGGGTCTTTTTAAGTTTCTTCCAGCAATGTTTCATAATTTTCAGTGCATAAATCTTGCACCTCTTGGTTTAAATTTGTTCCTATGTATTTTATTCTTTTTTATGCTATTATAAATAGAATTGTTTTCTTTTTTGATTTTTTTAATAGAGACAGGATCCTGCTCTGTTGCCCAGGCTGGAGTACAATGGTGATCCTAGCTCACAGTAGTCTCAAACTCCTGGGCTCAAGTGATCCTCCTACCTCAGCCTGCTGAGTAGCTGGGACTATAGGCAAACGCCACCACACCTGGCAACTTTTTTTAAGAGACTGGGTCTTGCTCTCTTGCCTAGGCTGGTTTTGTACTCCTGGCCTCAAGCAATCCTCCTACCTCCGTCTCCAGAAGTGCTGGGATTACAGGCATGAGCCACCACACTCAGACAAGATTGTTTTCTTAATTTATTTCTCAGGTTGTTCATTGCTAGTGTACAGAAGTACAATGAATTTAATGTATTGACCTTGTACACTGCAAATTTGCCAAACTTGTTTATTAGCACTAGTGGATTTTTTAATGAATTCTTTAAATTTTTTATATGTAAAATTATGTCATGTGCAATAGAGATAATTTTACTTCTTGCTTTCCAATTTAGATGCCTTTTTTTCTTGTCTAATTTCTTTGGCTAGAACTTCTAGTGCAATGTTGAATGGAAATGGCAAAAGTGGGTATCCATTCCTTATTCCTGATTTTATAAGGAATGATGTCAGTCTTTCACCTTTGACTGGGATGTTAGTTGTGGGATTTTCACAAATGTTCTTTATTATATTGAAGAAGTTTCCTTCTACTCCTAGTTTGTCAATTGCTTTTATCATAAAAAGGTGTTCAATTTTGTCAAATGCTTTTTCTGCATTGATGGAGGTGATCATGTTTCTTTCCTTCATTCTATTAACGTAGTATATACAACGGATTGATTTTCATATATTGAACCACTCTTGCATTCCTGGAATAAGTCCCACTTGGTTATGATGTGTACTTCTCTAAAGACGTTGAATTAGATTTGCTAGTTTTTTGTATTTATACTGCTATGGACTGAATTGTGTTCCCCCAAAATTTATAGATTAAATCTCTAACCTCTAATATGGCTGATTTAGAGATAGGGCCTTTAGAAGGTAATTAAGGTTAATAAGTTCATAAGGCCTAATTCAACAGGATTGGTGGCCTTATAAGAAGAGGAAGAGAGAAATATCTCTCCCTCTCTCTTTCATCACATGCACTCAGAGCTAAGGCCATCTGAGTACTGCAGTGACAAGGTGGCCATCTGCAAATAAAAATACTGGAGGTTACTGCCAGTACCTAGACCACATAAAGACTGTATTTGTTTTCTACGTTTGCTGAAATGCTCAAGTTGGTTATGCTGGAATTCAGGTCCGTGTAGAGGACCGGAGAAGCCAGCAGCTGTGACACTTCTGTGATCTCACACCAAGCCTGGGAGGAGTTTAGACAGACCAGAGACAGCACATATCCTTCTTGGCAGGGTTCTCTGTGCCACAGCCTAACATGTGCCCCCATGTCCCTGGACGGGGCTCCTGGATGCAGATGCTCTCTCCTCAGTCACCTGGGCCTCTCCTCCCCATGGACCTGCCAGATTGTTGTTAATCCTTTTTTTAGAAAAACTGCTCTATTGAGGTAAAATGAACATATAAAAAGCTGTATATATTGAATGCATACATTTCGATAAGTTTGGGGATAAGTTGTACCTGTGAAACCATCACCACCATCAAGGTTATAAACACATCCATCACCCTCAAAGTTTCCTCCCACCCCTTTATTGTTGTTATTATTATTGTTATTGAGACAGAGTCTTGCTCTGTCACCCAGGCTGGAGTGCAGTGGCATGATCATGGCTCACTCCAACCTCCGCCTCCCAGACTTAAGTGATCCTCCCACGTCAGCCTCCTGAGCAGCTGGGATCATAGGCACAGGCCACCATGCCCAGCTAATTTTTGTATTTTTAATAGAGACAGGGTTTCACCGTGTTGGCCAGGATGATCTTGAACTCCTGACCTCAAGTGATCCACCTACCTTGGCCTCACAAAGTGCTGGGATTACAGCTGTGAACCACTGCACCCAGCCCCTTTATTATTTGTATTTGGATTTTGTTTTTATCACTGTTTTGATAATAACACTTACCATAAGATCAACTTGCCTTAGTAAATTTTAGGTATACAATGCAGTATTGTTAGCTATAGGCATCATGCTGCACACATCTCCAGAGCTCATTCATCCTGGATAACTGAAGCTTGGTATCTTCTGATCATCATCTCCCCATTTCCCCCTCCCTCCAGCCCATGAAAACCACCATTCTACTCTCTGCTTTTTTTTTCTCTTTTTTTTTTTTTTTTGAGACAGAGTCTCGCTCTGTCGCCCAGGCTGGAATGCAGTGGCCGGATCTCAGCTCACTGCAAGCTCCGCCTCCTGGGTTTACACCATTCTCCTGCCTCAGCCTCCTGAGTAGCTGGGACTACAGGTGCCCGCCACCTTGCCCAGCTAGTTTTTTTTTTTTTTT
>NW_016824749.1:4809456-4816654 GCF_001698545.2 Rhinopithecus bieti | reverse complement strand
CGGGGTTTTACCGCGTTAGCCAGGATGGTCTCGATCTCCTGACCTCGTGATCCACTCGTCTCGGCCTCCCAAAGTGCTGGGATTACAGGCTTGAGCTACCGTGCCTGGCCTACTCTCTGCTTTTATGAGTTTGATTATTTTAGAGTCCATATTGCTATGGTTTGAATGATGACATCCCTCCAAAATTTATGTTGAAGCCATCCCCAATGCAATAGTATTAAGAGGTATGGTTTTTGGGATGTGATTAAGTCATGAGGGCTCTACTCTTATGAATGGGATTAGCACCCTTATTTAAAGGCTCGAGGTCAAAAGGAGTGCTCTCTCACCCTTCTGTCTTCCTCCATGTGAGAACACACGCATCTCCTCTGGAGTAAACAGCAACAAGACACCATCTTGGAAGCAGGGAGTAGCCTTCATCAGACACCAATGCTAGCGTCTTGATCTCAGACTTCCCAGCCTCCAGAAACATAAGAAACAAATTTCTACTGTTTATAAGTTACCCAGTCCCAGATATTTTGTTATAGCAGCACAAATGGACTAAGATACACCCATAAATGAGATCCTGCAGTATTTGTCTTTCTGTGCCTGGCTTACTTTGCTTAACATAAAGCAAAGTCCTCGGGGTCCATCTATGTTGTCACAAATGGCAGGATTTCCTTCTTTTTAAGGACTAAATAATATTCCTTTGTGTGTATATACTATAATTTCTTTTTATTAAGTGAAATCAAATTTGTTAAGGAAGTAAAGGAATGTAAGAATGACTACTCCATAAGCAGAGCAGTCCTGAGGCTGCTGGTTGGCTGTTTTTATGGTTATTTCTTGATTATGTGCTAAACAAGGGATGGATTATTCATGAGTTTTCAAGGAAAGGGGTGGGCAATTACCAGAACTGAGGGTTCCTCCCCTTTTTATACCATATAGGGTAACTTCCTGACGACGTCATGGCATTTATAAACTGTTGTGGTGTTGGTGGGATGTCTCTTAGCATGCTAATGCATTATAATTAGTGTATAATGAGCCGGAGGTCACTGTCATTGCCATCTTGGTTTTGGTGGGTTTTGGCCAGCTTCTTTACTGCATTCTTTTATCAGCAAGGTTTTTGTAACCTGTATCTTGTGCCAACCTCCTATCTCATCCTGTGACTTAGAATGCCTAACCTCCTGGGATGCAGCTCAGTGGGTCTCAGCCTTATTTTACCCAGCCCCTATTCAACATTGAGTTGCTCTGGTTCAAACACCTCTGGCATATTTCCCCCCTCCCTTTTACAAGGGAACCCTTAATCCTAAAGGCTGTAAGCAGATGAAATCTATCCTCTTTAACTTCTTCAGGCTGAATAGGGGCAATGATATTCCCACCTAACTATTAGGGCATCTCATATCCAGGGTAGAGAGGAGCTGAGTCAGAAAGCATGATTATGGTGAAAAACAGCCCCAAAACAGCTGATGAGACTAGAATCTAATAACAAGTGTACCACATTTTGAAACATAATTTTCTCTCTCCAGTCTCACGTTTTTACAAGACAAATCATGGTAGGATGGATTTGTTTCAAAAAATAAGCTTTAGCCTTATACTTGGTCAGATTATTTATAAAGTGCAGCAAGAATAATTTTTCACATAGGCTTTTTTAATTGGCTTTGATGGAATGTTGTTCCATAAAATGAATCTCAGATAAGACTTTTTTCAAAGCCAAGCCCAGGGTTGAGTTTGTACCCTCAAATACCTATAAGTTGGAAAATTCCTTTCCTCTTGAGGTCACAGGGTAATTTGGGGCTCCTGGGCCTGTTAGAAAGTGACATGCTTGGCCAGGCACTGTGGCTCAAGCCCGTAATCCCAGCACTTTGGGAGGCCAAGGAAGGCACATAATGAGGTCAGGAGTTTGAGACCAGTCTGGCCAATATGGTGAAACCCTGTCTCTACTAAAAATGCAAAAATCAGTTGGGCGTGGTGGCATGCACCTCTAGTCCCAGCTACTTGGGAGGCTGAGGCAGCAGAATCGCTTGAACCTAGGAGGTGGAGGTTGCAGTGAGCTGAGATTGCACCACTGCACTCCAGCCTGGGTGACAGAGTGAGACTCCATCTCAAAAAAAAAAAAAAAAGAAAAAGGTGACATTCTTTACTTACCACAGGTTGGAAACCCTGTACAGGGACTATGCAGACAATGTATGAGGCCAGTTTTCCCAAGGGGCTTTTATTGGCTCTATAAGTCAAGTTTGATTCCTAAAAGGAAAGCATGCCATTCCAGTCAAAGCCTTGATAAATTAAGCAGCTTCTCCAATTGTGTCCTGTTACAAAAGAAAACAGATTATTATTGCACTTATGCAAATAACTATATTGCCATAAGTTAAGAATACTCACAAATAGTTTTCAAATTCTGGAGAAAACAGGTAGAGAGAAACAAATATGCTCCAAATTTTGTTCACAGGAGTATACTTTACTCAATTGTTAAAAGCTGTATATAGCTCAAAAGAAAAGTTTCCTTGACTCTGGAAAACAAAACAAAGGATCCTCAGCATTTTAAGCAAAAAATTTCAAAAAGATTACTTCAGTTTTCTATTAGATCAGTCCATGCAGTTAACTCCTGTTCTGTTTGATATTCATGAACATTTCAGCTCTCCAAGAGAGTTCCAAAAGTTTTTTTTCCCCTATTTTAACATCACAGTCTCCAAAGGTTATCAGATACCTGCATTCAGGAACATCTGTCAAAGTCCTATAGCTGATTATAAACCTCATTTTAAATAGGATCAAAGCAAGACAATTGTCTGTGAATGACAAAAAATCTTAGGACAGTCACTATTAAAGCCAAAATAGACTAAGAAATTTGGTTACTTCTTGCTGGCTGTCAAGATGGCTGACAGTAACTCCCAGTGAGGTCAATGCGGAAAGCAGGTGATTTCTGCATTTCCAACTGAGGTACCCAGCTCTTTTCATTGGGACTGAATAGACAGTTGGGTGCAGCCCACGGAGGGTGAGCCAAAGCAGGATGGGGCATCACCTCACCCAGGAAGTGCAAGGGGTCAGGGAACTCCCTCCCCTAGCCAAGGGAAGCCGTGAGGGACTATGATGTGAGGAATGGTGCCTTCTGGCCCAGATACTATGCTTTTCCCACAGTATTGACAATGTGCAGACCAGGAGATTCCTTTGGGTACCTATACCACCAGGGCCCTGGGTTTCAAGCACAAAACTGGGCAGCTGTTTGGGCAGACACTAAGCTAGCTGCAGAATTTTATTTTTCATACCCCAGTGGTGGGTGGAACACCAGTGAGAAAGAAATGTTCACTATCCTGGAAAGGGGCTGAAGCCAGGGAGCCAAGTGGTCTAGCTCCACGGATCCTACCCCCACGGAGCCCAACAAGCTAAGATCCACTGGCTTGAAATTCTCACTGCCAGCACAGCAGTATGAAGTCCACCTGGGATGCTCAAGCTTGGTATGGGGAGGGACATCTCCCATTACTGAGGCCTGAGCAGGTGGTTTTCCCCTCACAGTGTAAACAAAGCCACCAGGAAGTAAACGAAGCCACTGAACTTGGCAGAGCCTACCACAGCTCAGCAAAGCCACTGTAGCCAGACTGCCTTTCTAGATTCCTCCTCTCTTGGCAGGGCATCTCTGAAGGAAAGGTTGTAGCCCCAGTCAGGGGCTTACAGATAAAACTCCCATCTCCCTGGGGCAGAGCACCTGGGAGAAGGAGCAGCTACAGGCTCAGCTTCAGCAGACAAAGATTCCTGCCTGCCAGTTCTGAAAAGAGCAGCAGATCTCCCAGCACAGTGCTCGAGCTCTGCTAAGGGACAGACAGCCTCCTAAAGTGGGTCTTTGACCTCCATGCCTCCTAACTGGGAGACATCTGTCAGCAGGGGTCGACAGACACCTCATACAGGAGAGCTCCGGCTGGCATCTGGAGGGTGCCCCTCTGGGACAAAGCTTCCAGAAGAGGGAACAGGCAGTAATCTTTCCTGTTCTGCAGCCTCTGCTGGTGATACCCAGGCAAACAGGGTCTGGAGTGGACCTCCAGCAAACTCCAGCAGACCTGCAGCAGAGGAGTCTGTTAGAAGGAAAACTAACAAACAGAAAGGAATAGCATCAACATCAACAAAAAGAATGTCCACCCAAAAACCCCATCCAAAGGTCACCAACATCAAAGAACAAAGGTAGATAGTGCCATGAAGATGAGGAAAACCAATGCAAAAAGGCTGAAAATTCCAAAAACCAGAATGCCTCTTCTCCTCCAGAGGATCACAACTCCTCACTAGCAAGAGAACAAAACTGGATGGAGAATGAGTTTGACAGAAGTAGGCTTCAGAAGGTGGGTAATAAACTCCTCTAAGCTAAAGAAACATGTTCTAACCCAATGCAAAGAAGCTAAGAACCTTGAAAAAAGATTAAAGGAATTGCTAACTAGAATTACCAGTTTGGAGAAGAACATAAATGACTTGATGGAGCTGAAAAACTTCGTGAAGCATACACAAGTATCAACAGCCAAATTGATCAAGTGGAAGAAAGGATATCAGAGATTGAAGATCAACTTAATGAAATAAAATGTGAAAACAAGATTAGAGAAAAAGAATGAAAAGGAACAAACAAAGCCTCCAAGAAATATGGGACTATGTGGAAAAACCAAACTTACACTTGATTGGTGTACCTGAAAGTGACAGGGAGAATGGAACCAAGTTGGAAAACATTCTTCAGGATACATTCTCCAGGAGAACTTCCCCAGCCTAGCAGTACAGGCCAACATTCAAACTCAGGAAATACAGAGAACACCACAAAGATACTCCTCAAGAAGAGCAACCCCAAGACAAATAATCAGATTCACCAAGGTTGAAATGAAGGAAAAAAAATGTTAAGGCTAGTCAGAAAGATCAAGTTACCCACAAAGGGAGGCCGATCAGACTAACAGAACTCTCTGCAGAAACTCTACAAGCCAGAAGAAAGTGGGGGCCAATGTTCAACACTCTTAAAGAAAAGGATTTTCAACCCAGAATTGCATATCCAGCCAAACTAAGCTTCATAAGTGAAGAAGAAATAAAATCCTTTACAGACAAGCAAATGCTGAAAGATATTGTCAAAACCAGGGCTGCCTTACAAGTGCTCCTGAAGGAAGCACTAAATATGGAAAGGAAAAACCGGTACCTGCCACTGCAAAAACATATCAAACTGTAAAGACCATTGACACTATGAAGAAACTACATCAACTAATGGGCAAAATAACAAGCTAGCATCATAATGACAGGATCAAATTCACACATAACAACATTAACTTTAAATGTGAATGGGCTAAATGCTCCAATTAAAAGACACAGACTGGCAAATTGGATAAATAGTCAAAACCCATTGGTGTGCTGTGTTCAGAAGACCCATCACACATGCAAAGATACACATAGGCTCAAAATAAAGGGATGGAGGACTATTTACCAAACAAGTGGAAAGCAAATAATAATAATAATAATAAAGCAGGGGTTGCAATCCTAGTCTCTGTTAAACAGACTTTAAACCAACAACGATCAATAAAGACAAAAAGGGCATTACATGATGGTAAAGGGATCAATGCAACAAGAAGAGTTAACTATCCTAAATATACATGCACCCAATACAGGAGCACTCAGATTCATAAAGCAAGTTATTAAAGACCTACAAAGAGACTTAGACTCCCACACATTAATAGTGGGAGACCTTAACACCCCACTGTCAATATTAGACAGATCAACGAGACAGAAAATTAACAAGGATATTCAGGACTTGAACTCAGCTCTGGATGAAGCAGACCTAATAGACCTCTACAGAATTCTCCACCCCAAATCAACAGAATATACATTCTTCTCAGCACTGCATCACACTTATTCTAAAATCGAGCACATAATTGGAAGTAAAACACTCCTCAGCCAATGCAAAAGAATGGGAATCATAACAAACAGTCTCTCAGATCACAGTGCAATCAAATTAGAACTCAGGATTCAGAAACTCACTCAAAACTGCACAACTACATGGAAACTGAATAACCTGCTCCTGAATGACTACTTGGTAAATAATGAAATTAAGGCAGAAATAAATAAGTTATTTGAAACCATTGAGAACAAAGGCGCAACATACCAGAATCTTTGGCACACAGCTAAAGCAGTGTTTACAGGGAAATTTTTAGGACTAAATGCCCACAGGAAAAAGCAGGAAAGGTCTAAAATCGACACCCTAACATCACAATTAAAAGAACTAGAGAGGCAAGAGCAAATAAATTCAAAAGCTAGCAGAAGGTAAGAAATAACTAAGATCAGAGCAGAACTGAAGGAGATAGAGACACGAAAAACCCTCCAAAAAATCAATGAATCCAGGAGCTGTTTTTTGAAAAGATTAACAAAATAGACCACTAGACAGACTAATAAAAAAGAAAAGAGAGAAGAATCAAATAGACTCAATAAAAAATGATAAAGGGGATATCACCACTGATCCCACAGAAATACAAACTACCATCAGAGAATACTATAAACACCTGTGCAAATAAACTAGAAAATCTAGAAGAAATGGATAAATTCCTGGACACATACACCCTCCAAGAGTAAACCAGGAAGAAGTTGAATCCTCGAATAGACTGATAACAAGTTCTGAAATTGAGGCAGTAATTAATATTCTACCAACCAAAAAAATCCCAGGACCAGATGGATTTCCAGCCGAATTCTACCAGAGGTACAAAGAGAAGTTGGTATACCATTCCTCCTGAAACTATTCCAAATAACAGAAAAAGAGGAGCTCCTCCCTAACTCATTTTATGAGGTCAGCATCATCCTGATACCAAAACCTGGCAGAGACACCAAAAAAGGAAAATTTCAGGCCAATATTCCTGATGAACATTGATGCAAAAATCCTCAATAAAATACTGGCAAACCGAATCCAGCAGCACATCAAAAAGCTTATCCACCATGATGAAGTCGGCTTCATCCCTGGGATGCAAGGCTGGTTTGACATATGCAAATGAATAAACGTAATCCATCACATAAACAGAACAAATAACAAAAACCACATGATTATCTCAATAGATGCAGAAAGGGCCTTCAATCAAATTCAACACCCATTCATGCTAAAAACTCTCAATGAACTAGGTATTGATGGAATATACCTCAAAATAATAAGAGCTATTTATGACAAACCCACAGCCAATATTATACTGAATAGGCAAAAGCTGGAAGCATTCCCTTTGAAAACTGGCACAAGACA
>NW_016824749.1:4796649-4807812 GCF_001698545.2 Rhinopithecus bieti | reverse complement strand
AACAACAACAACAACCCCATCAAAAAGTGGGCAAAGGATTTGAACAGACACTTCTCAAAAGAAGACATTTATGCAGCCAACCAACATGAAAAAAAGCTAATCATCACTGATCATTACGAACATGCAAATCAAAACCACAATGAGATACCATCTCACTCTAGTTAGAATGGTGATCATTAAAAAATTAGGAAACAACAGATGCTGGAGAGGATGTAGAGAAATAGGAACACTTTTACACTGTTGGTGGGAATGTATATTAGTTCAACCATTGTGGAAGACTGTGTGGTGTTTCCTCAAGGATCTAGAACCAGAAATATCATTTGACCCAGCAATCCCATCACCTGGTATGTACCCTAAAATTATAAATCATTCTACTATAAAGACACGTGCATATGTGTATTTATTGCAGCACTATTCATTATAACAAAGACTTGGAACCAACCCAAATGCCCATCAAAGATAGACTGGATAAAGAAAATGTGGCACATATACACCATGTAATACTATGCAATTATGAAAAAGGATGAGTTCATGTCCTTTGCAAGGACATGGATTAAGCTGGAAATCATCATTCTCAGCAAACTAACACAGGAACAGAAATCCAAACACCACATGTTCTCACTCATAAGTGGGAGTTGAGCAATGAGAACACATGGACCCAGGGAGGGGAACATCACACAACGGGGCCTGTCAGGAGGTGAGAGGGCTAGAGGAGGGATAGCATTAGGAGAAATACCCAATGTAGATGACGGGTTGATGGTTGCAGCAAACCAGTATGGCACACGTATACCTATGTAACAAACCTGCATGTTCTGCACATGTACCCCAGAACTTAAAGTATAATAAAATTTTTAAAAAGGAATTTGGTTACTTCTATGGCATACAACAATTTTACATAACAAATATAACTATTAATAACATACACTGAGTCATATCAGAATTATAGGAGTTTTCCATAATTTTGGAACACATACCAATAATATATTTATACAAATATAGCCCAAGGCACTTCATATTTGACAATAGTTTCTGTATGACTTTTATACCAAATAAACCAAATTTCACCTTTAGATTAGCGTACTCTTATGTCAAATCCAATTCTTAAGAAAACCTTATAGACAAATCTACCTAATTTTAATATTTGACCATAAAATAAGATTCTCATAAACCTTTTATAAACCTTTACAAATTTTGTGAAAGAACAGATCAGTGCTCTAAGAAAACCTGTTGTGTTCAATTTACGGAAAACTAAGTAATACGCCTTTTACTTTGGCCGATATGTTCATACAGAAAATTTTTTACAAGATTAATTTTTCACAAACTTTCCACAACTTGTTCAAACCTTCAACTTTATCCTACCTAACTTAAAATAATCCTTTAGCCTTCTAAACTAGGCCCAAGAAAACCCATATTCCATTGCCTTCTTATAATCTCTTACCAAAAACACATTTCACTTTCCTCACACACCTTGCATGTAAAACTGTTTCTTCAGTAACCTACTAAAATCATTACAATTTTATTTTCTGACAAAATATTTGATTTAAACACTTAATATTTTTAAGCCAATTAATCAGAGCTCTTTCATATATAAATATCACACACAGCACATATAAATGCACAGTCAGACAAAAGATCCAGTAGTTGTAGGGTTTTTCATTTGCCAGTTTCTTACTTAGATTACTGGTTTCAGGGTGGAGCCCTTGGAGGAACAGGGCCAGGAAAGCATGCAGTTTCTGCAGCCTAATAAGTGGGCACAACTGGAAGGCAAAAAAAAAAAAAAAAAAAAATCCCCAAAATTAAAGATCCCATTTTTCATATTGGATCCTAGATCCCCAAAAAAGAAACACTACAGAACAACAGTGTAATTATTTTACCATGCGTTTCATTGCAAAGCAATCCAAAGACAATCAGCACATTATATGATTAGCCCATCCCCCTGAGAGTCTTATCTCTCACTGTGGGTGTGGGGACATTTTCATACCTTCTAGGTAGCCAAGAGCATGCTTCTCTGATCCAAACATACAAAGAGCTGAGTATCTCCCCATAACTGCCATTAGCCACCCCTGAAAGTATATTTCCTACCTAGTCATTACACACCAAATCTCTCTCGCAATGTGAAGTAATATCTGATATCCCCAGAAGTCAAAAATGTTGGATAACACAATACAAAACAGAACAGAGCCTTAGATTTTGAGAGAGATCTATCCACTTTCAGTTCCTGGGGTTTTATGAGGAAAACAGAGGATTTTCCCAAAACAGGGTCTGTGGCATCTCCTATTTTTCTCAAGGAGTTCCAGGCTGTTAGAGCTTGAATATGTGGTTTTAATTAAGCTGACTTTTAATCATAGTGCTCTTTTAAAAAATCCTTTTAAATCTCTTATTACCCAACATTAGTCTTGCCAAATCACCAGTATTTCTGACTTTTGAACTTTACCAAACATAACCTCCTGGGTGCTCAGAGAAAGGAAAATTCAAGATGGTTCATGGAGGGGAGGAGAATCAACAAACGGTAAAGGTCATATAGATATCAAACAAGGAGTGACTCATTCCCTAAGCCAGGAATTGAACCCTGAACCAAGGCTGCCATTGGAAACAGACAAAGCCTTAGCCACAAAGCTTCAGCATTGGGCAGTTTCCACTGCTCTTCCCAGAAGGGGCCTAGAGTAGCCAATTTTGAGCTTTCGATGGCTTTTAACTGCTTAAGATAATTTTTAGAGCCAACTATGACATGAATTCCAAAATTCCTGTTCTGTGGATGGTGGAGACCAAGAGAAAGTACTGAGTACTGCCACATGGTTACAAGGTCAAGCTCCCAAGGACATGAAACAAGATGAGAGGGAAACTTTATCCAGTTTTTTTTTTTCAGAGACCTGCAGCAAAGTTTGTAACTGACCAGTTTGCTGGGTTGACTTGTACAGCAGTCTTACGGGGTCCTAAGCCTGTGTTCTATCCTAAGGTACTCGTCTTTATGACAGAACAATACAGAAAGACCAATTTATAGCACAACGTACACCAGATTTTCTATAGTAGCCACTCCACTTAGCCCCCAATATCAAACTGGCAAGGCTCAACCTTGCCCCCAGATGGGCCCTGTCATGTTTAATCCACTGCACTCCAGTTGGTGCTCATAGGTGTAAGAAGAGAGTCATGGATCTCTTGGCCACACTTGTCTGTAATACAGCTTCTGCAACATCGAGCTGGAGAGAGATGTGAGATGCCATCTACTATGGTGCATCCATTGCCCCAAATCAGGAGCTCAGGTGGGGAGGGAGTCCATCTTGTTGACCACATCCACCTGGAATCAAACTTCAAGCAGGGAGAGGAAGGAGATCATGGATCAGTGCCACAGACCCCATCATTCTTACCAACATTTAGTAATATTCTTGAATAAATGCTTTTCCATTTGCAGGATGCCTTTAGGAGAATTTCAGAGATTTTATGTGGCTGTTTCTTTTTAATAATTTTCACCAATGATGGTTGTTTTACTTAGGAGAGGGTCTGCAGAGCCCTTGATGCCCCCATTCCAGAAGTGCACCTCCAGGGGGCAATGAGTTCGGGCTGGTTGATATATAGCACTGTTTTGGCAATAGCTGACTAGTACAACAAGCCTACTTCTTTCTCCTAAAATACCATCTAGCATTCACTGTTTACTCTTCGCTACTCATGGAGTAGATATTGTTTTTAATCCCCATTTTACACATGATAAAAGCAAAGCTCAGAGAAACTGAGCTTCGTCTCACCATCAAACAGCTGCTAAAGCACAGTGGTAGAACATGAAGCAGAGCACATTTAAGTACATGTCCTACTGAAAGAGCTGTGTTATTCACATGTTAGTGTGTGTGTGTGTGTGTGTGTGTGCATGCTGGTATTTATTTTATATGAGGAGGGTCACCTTCTTCCTAAATTTTAAGTATTTTTAAAAACATATTATTTGGGTTCATAATGGAGTGTGAGTAAAGTAGTTAAGATATATTGGCCGGGTATGGTAGCTCACATGTATAGTCACTCTGGGAGACTGAGGCAGGAGGATTACTTGAGTCCAGGCGTTTGAGACCAGCCTGGGCAACACCGCAAGACCCTATCTACAAAAAATGAACAAAAATAGCCAGGAGTAGTGGCATGTGCCTGTGGTCCTAGCTATTAACACTTTGGAGGCTGAGGTGGAAGGATCCCTTGAGTCCAGGAGTTCAAGATTGTAGTGAGCTGTGATTCCACCACTGTGGTCCAGCCTGGGTGACAGAGCAAAATCCTATCTCAAAACGAACAAAACAAACAAATAAAAAGATCTATCAATTATAATAATAACTTTTCTGCATTTAATTCATAAACAAGAAGATTCCAAACTTACCTAATAAAATGCAATTATGTCAGGGTCTCTCCCTCTTGACAGATTCGGAGAGAAAATGCGGTCTGCAGGATGTTCTCCTGTCTGAGCCTCCTCGTCATGATGGGAACGCAGTGCTCAAGAAGCACATCCTGGCCCATGAGAGAAGGGAGGGAGTAGGCTAGAATAACTCTGAGCTCCCTTTCTGCTCCAAAACTTTAAGATTCCATGAGCTAGGATGTCAGTGACTCTCCCCACTATGGCCTTCGGACCCTAGTTTTCCAGCACCAACTTCAATCAGCTCCAACCACCAGCATCTCATCTCTGTGCCAGAACCTGCAAATGCAGCAGGTTAGACATACAGAGGGATTCACACTCAACAATGACCGACAGGACCCAGTGTATAAATACCCCAGCTCCCTCCTTCCTCAGGCTCCGTGTCTGGGAAATCCCAACCAAGGCATTGTGAATCCAGAAGTGTTTCTGTGAAGCAGAGAAAACGTGACTGAGCAGAAATCAGGAGCAGAGCTGTGTGAAGCCATGAAGAGGAGGGCACAGCCAAGGGCAGCCCTAGTCTGGGCAAACTGTGGGGTCAGCAATGCGGGAAGAGCAGGGGACTGGAGACTCAAGGGTCAGCTCTTGCTACATGACATTCCAAAATACAGATCATCCCTTTTTGTTCATGATCTAAGGTGTGGCAAAGCTCAAAACTGGGGGCACATCATGACCCCTCAAAAGTTACAAGGAACTTTGACATAAAATGGGGCCTCGGAGCTGTAGTAACCTCAAGCCAACCCAGCCCTGGCTCTCTAGAGGGAGAGAGCCAGGCCCAGGTTGGCACCAGCCACATCTCATGCCCATCCTCAGCAGAAGTCACCCCTGCAGGAATGCCAGGGTCCAGGGGACACCATGGCCAAGCAGACACTGACAGAGGAACTCCAGGCTTAGCAGCACTGCATTGACCTTTCTGCCAATCCATGTTACCCCTCTTTCAAGGCCAACCTCCTCCAGGCCCAGTTGCAGCACTCTGCCTCCTATGCGGTCACTAGGAGTACTTGCCTGGAGCCAGGCCCAGTGGGTTAGGATCCTGGCTTTTGAGCATGACTTTCAGCAAGTCTTTTTTTTTTTTTTTTTTTTTGAGACAGGGTCTCTGTCACCCACGCTAAAGTACAGTTGCATGATTTCGGCTCACTGCAGCCTTGACTTCCAAGGCTCAAGCAATCCTCCCACCTCAGCCTCCCAAGTAGCAGGTACCTCAGCCTCCCAAGTAGCACCACCACGCCTGGCCAATTTTTTATATTTTTGGTGGAGAAAGGGTTTCACCATGTTGTCCAGACTGGTATCAAACTCCTGAGCTCAGGTGATCTGCCTGCCTTGGCCTCCCTGGAATTACAGGCGTGAGACACTGTGTCCAGCCACGGCAAGTCTTTTTGCCTCAGTCTCCTCATCTGTAAAATGAAGATAATAATAATTATCTCAGGAACTGATTTAAATAGTGCATGTACCAAAGTCAAGAAACCTGGCAGACACTGTCTTAAATAAGTGATCAAAGTTAACATCACCAACAAGGAGACATATTGACATCACAGGCCTCCTGACAAGATACATTACTTCTGTGGCATTATTACCAAAAATGTATAATCTGAACTTAGTTGTGAATAAACATCAAACAGACTCAAACTGAGAGGCCTTCTACAAAGTAACTGGCTCGTACTCTTCAAAAATGGCAAGGCCGTGACATATACAGAAAGCCCAAGGAACTCTTCCACATTGTGGACAACTAAATGCAGTGTGTGATCCAGGAGGCAGTCCTGGGGCAGAAAGGAAGAGGGAAAAGGAAAGACATTTTTCGTTCTGCTTTGTTTTTGCTCTGAAAGACCAGACTGGTACAGTTGGTGAAACTTGGGATGCGTGGACTGGATGGCAGTGTTGTGTCAGTGCTAAATTTCTGGTTTCGATGAGGGCACTGTGGCTGTGTAGGAGAGTGTAGGAGCTTAGGAAGAAGACTGACTCTCCAAAGGGAGAGGGCCAGGCCCAGTTAACAGCTGTAGTTATTAAACTCTGCAGCAATTGCTGTCTGCCCCGCACAGTCTATGATTATAGATAGTCTTGTTGCTTAACTGCTCAGCAGACAGATGCTCGATTTCTGGGGCCGTTGCATATTTGTAACACTCAGGAGGTCTAAAATATTGGCAGGCAAGTTATTTTATCCAACATGAATGGGATCTAGATTTGCCAGTCACTGTGCCAAGCACAGGGAGGCAAAGGGACCCGAGGATCAGGCCCAGGCCTTCGTAGAATGTGCCCATTCCAGCAGGAGTGGCTGGAGAGCTCCCCACAGATAAGGGCAGGATGGGGTGCTCTGTACCAACTAGTGAAATGAGAACAACCTCAGGAATGCAGAGGAAAAGGAATGTGTGTGGAAAAAAGACAAATGACACGGAGAAGTAGTAAGAGCAGAAAGACTCTGTTTAACATGACCTTCAATGTATTTTCTTTGAGATGAGTGTGGGCTTGCCTGAAAAGGTGAGAAGACAAGATATGTTCAAGGCATTCAGCCATGATGGCACCATTGCACTCCAGCTTGGGCAACAGAGCAAGACCCAGTCTCTGAGGAAAAAAAAATACATATATAAATATATATATACATATATATGTAATATATGTATGTATTATAATAATGACTTTTCTGTTTTAATTCGTGAGAGGCTTCCAAACTTACCTTAAAAATGTACATATATCAAGCCACAATCTCTCTCTTGACAGAACTTGGGAGGAAAATGGGGGCTGCAAAATGTTTTCTTGTCTGAGCCTCCTCTTCACGATGGGAATGCAGTACTCAGCGAAACACATCCCACCTCCACGAGAGTAGGGAGGAAGTAGACTAGAATAGCTCTGAGCTACCTTTTTGCTCCAAAATTCTAAGATTCCAAGAGCTAGGGTGTCAGTGACCCTCCCCCAATGGCCCTCAGACCCTAGCTTTCCAGCACCAACTCCAGTAAGATCCAAATGCCTATATCTCATCTCTGGGCCCAAAGGCTCTTTCAAGAACTTCAGTGTGCAGCAGGTCAGATATGCAGAGGGAAAAACACTCAACAATAACTGACAGGACCCAGTGTATAAGCACCCAGCTCCCTCCTGACTCAGGCTCAAGGCATTATGACTTATGACTCAAGGGATTGAGTCATCATTTATAATAGCAAAACTTGGAAATATATGGCAAGATATGTAATAGCCACACAACACCTCTATCTTCCTTTGGAGTGCAGTGGTGCAATCACAGCTCACTGCAGCTTCTCCAGCCTCAGACTTTCCGGTAGCTACAGGTCTTGCTATGTTGATCAGGCTGGTCTTGAACTCCTAGGCTCAAGCGAACCTCCTCCTCGGCCTCCCAAAGTGCTGGAATTACAGGTGTGAGCCATGGTGCCAGGCCAAAAAAACTGTGTAGACAGCCCCAGCCTCCTCCTTGTGATACTATACTGCCGCCTAATGTCCTCTCAATAAATTACACCAAATACATTCTCCACGTGAATTCAGAAATAATGGAATAAACAAGGTTGAAGTTGAACCATTTTAGTGTGATAGAAAAACTTTTTGGAAACCAGTCTGCACATATGCATGTATGCTTGTGTATGTATGAAGTACATCTGGAGAACACAAATAAGCTGTTAACAGCAGATGCCTCCGGGAAAGGGAACTGGCAGGCTGAGAAATCTACCAAAATAATAGTGATGATGGTGATGGTGATGATGTTATTTTGTATCTTTTAAATTTTGAGGCATATGATGTCCTGCTAATTGAAAAAAAAAATGTTTAACTTAAAAAAAGCATTTATTAAATGTTGCTGCTATGATGACTAAGGGGCCATCTTTTCTTCATTCATTGATTCGTGTTCTTAACAAATACTTACTGAAAGCTTCCTGTGTGCTGGGCACTGTCTGGAGGAAAAACAGTGAGGAAGACACGCTCCCACTCTCCTGGAGCAGAGATGCTCAGAGGACAGCCCGGGACACCACATAGTGAAGGCGGCCGAACCCACAGCCTGGGTCCTAGGCTGGCTGGCCATGTGGAGCGGCACCCACCCAGCCCTGCGGCCGTGGGTCAGTGCCGTGGGGAGCAATCACATGCAATGGGCTTCAGCCCTGCATTGGGTCTCTTTGTTTGGGCACTTCAGCCTTATCCTAATTAATATGCACTTCACAAGCAGCATATAAGGGACATTTTATTCACCCAGCAACAGAAGCACACACATTCTTCTCCAGTGCCATGGAAAACTTACAAAAAGTCACAAAGAGGGATACAAAGCTCATGTCGACAACCTCCACAGAGTGGATATCAGAGATGACACTCCCTGGCCACAGCTCAATCAAGGGACAATTCACTGATTAAAAGGTAAATTTAGAAATTAATTCAAAAATTTAAAAATGTTTCTTTTTTATCTTTTTTTAAAGTTTATTAGCAATCTAAAAAAAATACTGGTTCATAGGACATAAATCAAAGAAACCACTAACTTGCTAATCTCTACGACATACAAGTTCTATTTATAGTTATGAACTTGACAGTAGGCCAAATTTAGGGTTTAAAATCCAAGAAACAAAAATATATATATAGAATTTTAACCTCATAATTATTTGAATGTCATTTTGGAAAAGTGCTACTTGAGACGCAGACACTGAGGACATACCTGTATGTGCATGTTGGTCCTGACCCCCACCTTCCTTTGTACTCACACTAAGAAGCACCCCAGTTACTAGAGTAAACAGAATAAAATGAAAGAAGCTGTGAAAAATTACTTATGAGAGAGGGGACATGACCACAGGCAGAGGCGCTTCCTAACTCGTACTGTGAAATTCTCTCTCTTCAAAAACTGTCCTTAAATGTTTGAGGTGATGCATATCCCAGTTATACATATGTATAAAAATGTCACATGTACCTCAAAAATACATACAACTATGATATAGCAAGTTGTTTTTTTTAATTCTTTAAGTTATAGGGTACATGTGCACAACCTGCAGTTTTGTTACATAGGTATACATGTGCCATGTTGGTTTGCTGCACCCATTAACTCACCATTTACATTAGGTATTTCTCCTAATGCTATCCCTCTCCCTACCCCCCACCCCCCCCAACGACAGGCCCCAGTGTGTGATGTTGCCTGCCCTGTGTCCAAATGTTCTCATTGTTCACTCCCCACCTATAAGTTAGAACACGTAATGTTTGGTTTTCTGTCCTTGCAATAGTTTGCTCAGAATGATGGTTTCCAGCTTCATCAATGTCCCTGCAAAGGACATGAACTCATCCTTTTTTATGGTTGCATAGTATTCCATGGTGTATATAATCCAGTCTATCATTGATGGACATTTGGATTGGATCCAAGTCTTTGCCATTGTGAATAGTGCTGGAATAAACATAAATGTGCATGTGTCTTTATAGTAGCATGATTTATAATCCTTTGGGTATACACCCAGTAATGGGATTGCTGAGTCAAATGGTATTTCTAGTTCTAGATCCTTGAGAAATCGCCACACTGTCTTCCACAATGGATGAACTTACAGTCCCACCAACAGTGTAAAAGCGTTCCTATTTCTTCACATCCTCTCCAGCATCTGTTGTTTCCTGACTTTTTAATGATCACCACTCTAACTGGTGTGAGATGGTATCTCATTGTGGTTTTGATTTGCATTTCTCTGATGGCCAGTGATGAAGAGCATTTTTTCTTCCATCTATTGGATGCATAAATGTCTTCTTTTGAGAAGCGTCTGTTCATATCCTTTGCCCACTTTTCGATGAGGTTGTTGTTGTTATTTTTTTCTTGTAAATTTGTTGAAGTTATTTGTAGATTCTGGATATTAGCCCTTTGTCAGAAGGGTAGATTGCAAAAATTTTCTCCCATTCTGTAGGTTGCCTGTTCACTCTGATGGTAGTTTCTTTTGCTGTGCAGAAAATCTTTAGTTTAATTAGATCCCATTTGTCTATTTTGGCTTTTGTTGCATTGCTTTTGGTGTTTTAGTCATGAAATACTTGCCCATGCCTATGTCCTGAGTGGTATTTCCCAGATTTTCTTCCAGGATTTTTATGGTTTTAGGTCTAACATTTAAGTCTTTAATCCATCTTGAATTAATTTTTTGTATCAGGTCTAAGGAAGGGACACAGTTTCAGCTTTCTACATATGGCTAGCCAGTTTACCCAGCATCATTTATTAAATAGGGACTCCTATCCCCATTTCTTGTTTTTGTCAGGTTTGTCAAAGATCAGATGGCTGTAGACGTGTGGTGTTATTTCTGAGGGCTCTGTTCTGTTCCATTGGTCTATATCTCTGTTTTGGTACAAGTTCTGTGCTGTTTTGGTTACTGTAGCCCTGTAGTATAGTTTGAAGTCACGTAGCGTGATGTCTCCAGCTTCATTCTTTTTGCTTAGGATAGTCTTGGCTATGCAGGCTCTTTTTTGGTTCCATATGAACTTTAAAGCAGTTTTTTTCCAATTCTGTGAAGAAAGTCATTGGTAGCTTGATGGGGATGGCATTGAATCTATAAATTATCTTGGGCAGTATGGCCATTTTCATGGTATTGATTCTTCCTATCCTTGAGCATGGAATGTTTTTCCATTTGTTTGGGTCCTCTTTTATTTCCTTGAGCAGTGGTTTGTAGTTCTCCTTGAAGAGGCCTTTCACATCCCTTGAAAGTTGGATTCCTAGATGTTTTATTCTCTTTGTAGCAATTGTGAATGGGAGTTCACTCATGATTTGGCTCTCTGTTTGTCTGTTATTTGTGTATACGAATGCTTGTGATTTTTGCACATTGATTTTGTATCCTGAGACTTTGCTGAAGTTGCTTAGCTTA
>NW_016824749.1:4780104-4795436 GCF_001698545.2 Rhinopithecus bieti | reverse complement strand
GTGTGTCCAGAATTGGTGGGTTCTTGGTCTCACTGACTTCAAGAATGAAGCCTCGGACCCTCGTGGTGTTATAGTTCTTAAAGATGGTGTGTCCAAAGTTTGTTCCTTCAGATTTTCAGATGTGTCTGGAGCTTCTTCCTTCTGGTGGGTTCGTGGTCTCACTGTCAGGAGTGAAGCTGCAGATCTTCGTGGTGAGTGTTACAGCTCTTAAAGGCAGCGCATCTGGAGTTGTTCGTTCTTCCTGGTGGGTTTGTGGTCTCACTGGCTTCAGGAGTGAAGCTGCAGACCTTTGCAGTGAGTGTTACAGCTCATAAAGGCAGCATGGACCCAAAGAGTGAGCAGCAGCAAGATTTATTGCAAAGAGCTACAGAACAAAGCTTCCACAGTGTGGAAAAGGACCCGAGCAAGTTGCCACTGCTGGCTCAGGCAGTCTGCTTTTATTCCCTTATCTGGCCCCACCCACATCCTGCTGATTGGTCCATTTTACGGAGAGCTGATTGGTCCACTTAACAGAGAGCTGATTGGTCCGTTTACAATCCTTGAGCTAGACACAGAGTCACAGAGTGCTAGTTAGCTAGATACAGAGTTAGCTGGATACAGAGTACCAACTGGTGTATTTACAAACCTTGAGCTAGACATAGAGTACTGATTGGTGTATTTACAAACCCTGAGCTAGACACAGAGTGCTGATTGGTGCGTTTACAATCCTTGAGCTAGATACAGAGTCACAGAGTGCTAGTCCTCCAAGTCTCCACTAGGTTAGCTAGATATAGAGTACCAATTTGTGTATTTACAAACCTTGAGCTAGACACAGAGTACTGATTGACGTATTTACAAACCCTGAGCTAGACACAGAGTGCTGATTGGTGCATTTACAATCCTTGAGCTAGACATAGAGTGCTAGATGTAAAAGTTCTCCAAGTCCCCACTAGGTTAGCTAGATACAGAGTGCTGATTGGTGCACATAAGATCCTCTGGCTAGATATAAAAATCCAAGTCTTCATCCAGTTCAGGAGCCCAGCCGGCTTCACCCAGTGGATCCTGCACTAGGGTTGCAGGCGGAGCTGCCCACCAGTCCCCAGCTGCACCTGCACTCCTCAGCCCTTGGGCTGTGGAAGGGACCGGGGCCACGGAGCAGGGGGCGGTGCCCGTCAGGGAGGCAGCTAAGGCCTGGCGAAAATTTGAGATTTGAGTGTGGTGCCAGAGGGCCAGCACTGCTGGGGGACCTGGCGCAACCTCCGCAGCTGCTGGCCCAGGTGCTAAGCCCCTCACTGCCCTGGGTGGAGGTGCCGGCCAGCAGCTCTGTGTGCAGGGCCCGCTGAGCCCGCACCCACGCCGTTGGAACTCACATTGGCTGGGGAGCACAGCCCGGTTCCTGCCCGCGCCTCTCCCTCCACACCTCCCTGCAAGCAGAGGGAGGTGGCTGCAGCCTCAGCCAGCCCAGAGAGGGACTCCCATGGTGCTGTGGTGGGCTGAAGGACTCCTCAAGCGCTGCCAGAGTGGGTGCCGAGGTCGAGGAGGCACTGAGAGTGAGGGCTGCTAGCACACTGTCACCTCTCACCAGTCTGTGTCTTTTAATTGGGGCATTTTCCCCTATTTACATTTAAGGTTAATATTGTTATGTGTGAATTTGATCCTGTCATTATGATGTTAGCTGGTTATTTTGCCTGTTATTTGATACAGTTTCTTCCTAGTATCAATGGTCTTTACAATTTGGCATGATTTTGCAGTGGCTGATACCGGTTGTTCCTTTCCATGTTTAGTGCTTCCTTCAGGAGCTCTTGTAGGGCACGCCTGGTGGTGACAAAATCTCTCAGCATTTGCTTGTCTGTAAAGGATTTTATTTCTCCTTCACTTAGGAAGCTTAGTTTGGCTGGATATGAAATTCTGGGTTGAAAATTCTTTTAAGAATGTTGAATATTGGCCCCCACTCTCTTCTGGCTTGTAGAGTTTCTGCTGAGAGATCTGCTGTTAGTCTGATGGGCTTCCCTTTGTGGGTAACCTGACCTTTCTCTCTGGCTGGCCTTATCATTTTTTCCTTCATTTCAACTTTTGTGAATCTGATGATTATGTGTCTTGAGGCTGCTCTTTTGGGGTGTTCTCTGTATTTCCTGAATTTGAATGTTGACCTGCCTTGCTAGGTTGGGGAAGTTCTCCTGGCTAGTATCCTGAAGGGTGTTTTCCAACTAAGTTCCATTCTCCCCGTCACTTTCAGGTTCACTAGTCAAACGTAGATTTGGTCTTTTCACATAGTCCCACATTTATTGGAGGCTTTGTTCACTTCTTTTTACTCTTTTATCTCTAAACTTCTCTTCATGCTTTATTTCATTAATTTGATCTTCAATCACGGATACCCTTTCTTCCACTTGATTGAATCAGCTATTGCAGCTTGTACATGTGTCACATAGTTCTCATGCCATGGTTTTCAGCTCCATGAGGTCATTTAAGGACTTCTCTACCTGTTTATTCTAGTTAGCCACTTGTCTAATCTTTTTTCAAGGTTTTTGGCTTCCTTGAGATGGGTTCCAACATCCTCCTTTAGTTCAGAGAAGTTTGTTGTTACAAACCTTCTGAAGCCTTCAGCTCATCAAAATCATTCTCTGTCCAGCTTTATTCCATTGCTGGCAAGGAGCTGCAATCCTTTGGAGCAGCAGAAGAGGCACTCTGATTTTTAGAATTTTCAGCTTTTCCGCTCTGGTTTCTCCCCATCTTTGTGGCTTTATCTACCTTTGGTCTTTGATGCTGGTGACCTACAGATGGGGTTTTGGGGTAGATGTCCTTTTTGTTGATGTTGATGCTATTCCTTTCTGTTTGTTAGTTTTCCTTCTACTAGTCAGGTCCCTCAGCTGCAGGTCTATTGGAGTTTGCTGGAGGTCCACTTCAGATCCTGTTTGCCTGGGTATCACCAGCAGAGGCTGTAGAACAGCAAATATTGCAGAACAGAAAATATTGCTGCCTGATCCTTCCTCTGGAAGCTTCATCCCAGAGGGGCATCTGCCTGTATGAGATGTCAGTTGGCCCCTACTAGGAGATGTCTCCCAGTCAGGCTACATGGGGGTCAGGGACCCATATGAGGAGGCAGTCTGTCCATTCTTGGCGCTTAATGCTGGGAGAACCACTGCTCTCTTCAGAGCTGTCAGACAGGGATGTTTAAGTCTGCAGAAGTTTCTGCTGCCTTTTGTTCAGCTATGCCCTGCCCCCAGTAGTGGAGACTACAGAGGCAGTAAGCCTTGTTAAGCTGAGGTGGGCTCCACCATGTTCAAGCTTCCCCAGCCACTTTTGTTTACCTACTCAAGCATCAGCAATGGCAGACAACCCCTGCCTGCCAGGCTACTGCCTCACAGGTCGATCTCAGACTGCTGCACTAGAAGTGAGCAAGGCTCCATAGGTGTGGGATCCACCAAGCCAGGTGCGGGATATAATCTCCTGGTGTGCCGTTTGCTAAGACCATTGGAAAAGCACAGTATTTGGGCAAGAGTGTCCCATTTTTCCAGGTACAGTCTGTCATGGCTTCCCTTGGCTAGGAAAGGGAAATCCCCCGACCCCTTGCTTTTCCCGAGTGAGGCAATGTGCCACCCTGCTTCGGCTTGCCCTCTGTGGGCTGCATCCACTGTCCAACCAGTCCCAATGAGATGAACCAGGTACCTCAGTTGGAAATGCAAAAATCACCCATCTTCTGCATCGATCATGCTGGGAGCTGCAGACTGGAGCTGTTCCTATCTGGCCATCTTGGAACGGAGAGAGCAAAAATATTTCCAAATAACACATGGACAGAGAAACATTGTAGTAGTAGACTTTAGAAAATGTTCCAAACTGACAATTACAAAAATACAACATAGCCAAATGTGTGGGACAGAGCTACAAGGGTGCTTACAGGAAATGCAAAGCTCTAACTGCATTTCTTATAAGATAGGCTGAAAGTTGACTTCAAGTAAGACAGCAGCACATCGCTCCCACTGGGCAGCCTGGCTTGGGGCTCCCTAGTAGGGATGGTTTTTGAGGGTGACCTCATCATAGTTCTGGGGTCATTTAGAGGACACTCTGGTGTTACTGTTTCCAATGCACCAAGGGTGACTGTCTTCTGGTGACCTAGCTACCTTGGCCCAAGCATTCTGGGGCCTGGGAGACTGGGAGGCAGGAGATGGGTGGGAGGAGAGGCAGGCCCCAGGTAATAGGGGAGCAGGGCTAAGGAACACAGGTAGCCAGCCTGAGTCAGCTCCCTCAGCCTCTGTGCTGAGAAATCTCGTTCTCCACTTCTCTGCCCTGAGAAACCTTGCTGTCTGGAATCCTGTCGCCTGCAGATGCTCAGCCATGCAGGTCACTCCACAGAGAGAAGCAGCCTGGAGCTCTCACCTTGGCTCACAGCCTCAGATGAGAGGCTTCCGGATATAACATGGCACGTTCATCTTGAGCGTGTGCCCCCAAGTCAGCCTTTCAGCCCAGTGTGATGTGTTGCCATGTGACCCACAGCCCTGCTTTCAGCCTGTCAAAAAAGGCTTCATTTTAAACTTCACCTGAACTCCTCCCTTCTCCGCAATCCTGTCTATCCCGTGCTGAAGACAGGAGGCCTCTGATCTGGCTTCCTCGCTGCAGTTACTAACCCTCACTTTGTCGTGGACAGCTGTGCCTTGGTGCCCTTCACCAAAGGGGCTTTATCAGGCGTCAGAAACACCCTTCCTGATGGCGAGGCGCTGGGCTGTAAAATATATACACATTTTTTAAAAAGGCAAATGCTTGATGACACAGTGCTATTTGGATTTTATTTTTTTGAATGCTTAGCAATGCCCTTTCTCAACAAAACAAAACACCATTTTACTTGAATTCCTTAGATAATGGAATCGGCTGCAGGCAGGGATTGTTTTTTCACCCCTCGAACGTTAAAAATAACCCGGAGAGAGCTATCTGTACTGAGCATGAAGGAAATAACACATACAGTGGTCCATTTCCAAGACAGGGTGCCTTGAATTGGTTTAGGTCAGCAAACTACAGAAGAAACAGGATACACTAGGCCCCTGCTTGGAGAGCCGATGTCTGCTTGCCATCTCCCCACCCTCCCCCTACCCCATTGTCTTAGTTGCCCTCAACCAAACCAAAGAAGTTAGTCTAAGACGAAAGTTTACTAGCTTGCAAAATAGCTTACTTTGTCTGTTCTTAACAGCCTGCCCAGATACTTAGGTCATAAGTCAAGTACTTGAAGAGGCCCTGAGCTAACTAGGATTGCAATGTATTGTGGCTACAACAAAATGCAGCAAAACAATCCTAAAGAAAATGCCTAAAACCCCTACCCAACAACCAACAGGCAATGACCAGGAAGACTGTGACCCCATAATACTCGGCCTATGAGGAACTAAGGGAGGGACCTGCGCACTAGGGGATAAATTGCTTTTGAAACTGCTAGGTGTGTCTGCCCATTAGACACCCGATCTTGCAAGACTGTCATTAAAGTCTCACTTCGACTGTTCTCCGGGTCTCTAAGCCCAAACTTTGGGTTTGGATGGGTGAGTTTTTTTCTCACAGCATGACCTACTCTCCACCAGTGATGTGCAGCACTGCAGTGAGCAGAGCAGAAGAGCTCTCCCTCCCCACTCACCCACCTGCCTCTTGGTTAGACATAAGTTCTCTTGTAACTTCTTTGGCTTCATTTCTTTTAAGTAAGAATAATAAAGTTTTAGTCTTTAATTTAAAAAAAGAAGATAGGCTAAAAATTAATAAGTGTTTAGCTTAAACTAGAAAATTTTAAAAAACAATACACTCTAAGTACAAAGAAAGAAATACTAAAGATGAAATAAATTTAAAAATATTAAACAAAGATACAGAGGAGTTCCACAAAGCCAAAAGTTAGCTCTTGGGGAAGAGAAGTAATAAAACTTAGGCATTTCTGGAGATGCTGACCAAGGAAAAAAGGAAAATTTACAAATTAATTGTTATGAGTGAAATGGAGGCTATCGCTGCAAATACTAAGACGACGTGAATAATGTTATACCAATAACACTGAAAACTTAGGTGAAATGGGATGATTCCTTTAGAAAAATGCCAAAACTGCCTGGAAAGGAGAAAGCTTGATTAGAAATGGAATCAGCGGTTTAAAATATTTCACACAGAAAACAGAAATATTCCACACAGAAAACAGAAATATTCCATCAAATATCCAAGAAATAGAAACTCCAAAACTTAAACACATTCAGAAGATTTAAAAGCAGAAAATCTCCAACTCATTCTGTAAGGCTAATTTAATCTTGATAGTTTCTAAACAAATACTATATTAGAAAGAACATTAGAAGCCAATCTTTTTGTGAATGTAGGAGCAAAGAACCTAAACACAATGTTAGCAAGTCAAATCCAGCAATGTATTTTAAAAGTATGCTTTATAATGGGAATGCAGGAATGATTCAATGTTAGAATTTATCATATTAACAAATTAGTGGGCTGGGTGTGGTGGCTCACACCTGTAATCCCAGCACTTTGGAAGGCTGAGGCAGGTGGATTGCCTGAGGTCAGGAGTTCGAGACCAGTCTGGCCAACATGGTGAAACTCTGTCTCTACTAAAAATACAAAAGAATTAGCTGGGCGTGCTGGTGTGTGCCTGTAATCCCAGCTAATTGGGAGGCTGAGACAGGGGAATTGCTTGAACCAGGAAGGTGGAGGTTGCAGTGAGTCGAGATCATGCCACTGCACTCCAGCCTGGGTGACAGAGCAAAACTCTGTCTCATACAAAAAGGAAAATTAGTGGAAAAAAATAATAATATCATGTATAGATGAAGGAAATGCACAAAATAAAACTGAATATTCATTAATGATTTTTCAAAACTCTTAAACTAGAAATAGAAGGAAATTTTCTTAATCTGGTAGACGACAACCTATACAATGTAAAATGCTAAAGGCCCTCGTGGAGAGAAGACAGTCCATTAACAGCTACTCTAAATGGGACAATCTGTTCACACCAGTCTCCCCCTACCAGGACAGTCGACCAATCGCCCAGAACATTATTACCTGTGTTGCAGCTGCACTTCATGTGGTCCCAACAAGACTGTCACTACAGTGCAAGGTGACGTCTGTTGGATTATCCATTGGGAAGCTAAAAGAGACCACACAATGGCCCATGTGGCAGGCAGGAATCATAAATGCCAAGTTCTCTTGGGGAAGAGTAGGGTTTCCCTCACATTTTTTCCTGTTTGTAGTAGATTTTGGAAAATGGAAGGCTAGCCATGAGCAGGGAAGATCTTACTTTTTTGTTGAGTTATAGGAAAAATATTTGGTAGAGAAAGCAGTGATTTGTGGTTATAGATTTCAGAGGAAGAAATCAGAGCAGTGGCTAAGATGTTTTGTTTGATATTATTAACTAAATGACCTATGAGTGATGGTATGTTAGGTTGAATTCTAAAACAAATTCTAAAGAACGATTTGAGTGCAAGTAGTCTATTTAGGAGGTGACACCAGGAAAAATCAGTAGAGGAGTGGGGCAGTGAGACAGGGAAAGGAGGAAAGCCAGTATGGGTTACCACGTGGGACCACTGTGCTCAATTCCACGTAGACATGCCAGAGAGTTGTCCTGAGCAGAAAGGGAGCCAGGGTCTTTGCACCTGACATGGGCTGAGGGCTGCTCTCAGAAGCATTACCTCCTGGCACTTCTTCTGCCAAAAGAAGGCCCTGCTGTGGAGAGTCATGGGAGCACACAGTGGGATAGACATGGGCAGGAGGCCTGGCAGCCTCTGCTACAGACACTGCGCAGTCCACGTTCTGTTCCTTCACTGAGCAGACAGCTTTGCAGCTGTCCTCCTGGACTTTTGTGAGTAGGTGGGCACATGTGAGCAAGTCATACACAATAGTGGGCTTCCTCCACTACTACTCAAGTTAGGTAAATTGAGGCAGCTTGATAACTCATCAACCTCTTCTAAAACATTCTCACCCCCAAAAAGCAGGGCCAGGCACTCCTCCCTGCTGTCAGAATACTTGCATACATTTTCTGCTGAAGCCCATGTCTCAGTTATCTGCTCCTGCATTCTTAGGGTGGGTGCCCATTGGCTTCCTTCACTTTCTGCCTGCAGGGCTGAGCTGCTTCTGGCTGACAAGTGAAAACATCAGAAGCACCCTCATCAATCGATCCATTTCTTCAACAAATATTTTGAATACTGACTTAATTTGAGTTTACCTAAAGGCAATTTGAGTCAAGAGCTTAGATGCAGGTAGTTGACCTGGGAGGTGATTCCCAGAAGCAGGAGAGAGAGAGAGTGTGTGTGTGTGTGTGAGAGAGAGAGAGAGACAGCGCGAGAGAGAGCGAGAGCACACCGAGGAAGATCAGAGGACCACCCAAGGGGGCATTATTGAGCTGATCACCACTGAGGGTCACTGAGGCTCACTTCTACTGAGGGCTCAGAATTGGTCCTCTGGGGACAGAAGGCTGAGGCATACATCCCCAAGTTAGTTAAGGGTTGCTGTGAAGCAGGTTCACTGTGCACTGGTTACCAACATGTCTGTGTCCAGTGAGAGAGAATGCATTCATACTCAGTAAGTTATATGAAGCAAATGTATTACTTACAGACAGGCAGCAAGGGACAAGAGGAGCATTCATTGCAAGCTAGTCGTCCAAGGCTCAGGAAATCTGCTCAGGGCAAATGGAGTCTCAACTGGGCAAACCCCACTTTCACCACAGATGAGGGATGCCAGAGAGCAGCCTGCCCTGGGTTTAACATCCCAGGGTAATGTGATTTGCTGGGCTTTGTTGAAGGACATCCTATTTTCAGCAGGAGACTGGAACTGACCTTGGGCTGTTCAGCCAGCTCTCCCTTATCTCACGATGTTGCAATCCCAGCACATTCTGCAGTTATTCCTGAGAACTACATGGAAAAAGGGGGACTGGGTCTGTCCAAGGCCAGCCAAACTGTCCTGCAGTTACCCCGGGGATGTTAAATTTCCCTGAATTCCAGGCTGTGCCTGCTCCCAAGGCTTCTGGAGAAAGTCACAAGATAAGCCTTAAAGAGGACAGCAACAAGATGCTTGAGGAGGCAGCATTTAGGGGAACTCTCCACAACAACCAGAGAGCTGACGGCAGAGGCAGGCAAGGGGCATTAGCACTGCCAGTGTATGCTACAGGCACCTACCATGTTCCAGGCAGAGTGCCGGGCATGCAGCAGTGAGCAGGACAGACCAACTTATTTCTTCTCATGGAGCTTCATTTCAGTAGTGGAACAAAGAATTTACCAATAAACAAGTCAGCAAATAAGTAATGACGGGTGTCGTCTTTGCAAAAATTATGACAATAAGAAAAATATGACATAGGAAAATTACCACAGTGAAAAAAACCTAACCTAAACCAACTCCATCGTCTAACCTCCAATCTGCCCTTGTTCATTCCCAGGCATAGGCCAAACAAATTTGTGGAGAAACTTAGTTTATAATTTCACTTAAAACCAAATATAACAGCCCGTCCCTGAAACAAACCTCCTTCTTGCTTGGGGACCAGACCACCTTTGTGAGACTAACAAATTAGCTACAAGATTAAAAATTATGGGCCAGGAGTGGTGGCTCACGCCTGTAAGCCCAGCACTTTGGGAGGCCAAGTTGGGCCGATCATCTGAGGTCAGGATTTCGAGACCAGCCTGGCCAACATAGTGAAACCCTGTCTCTACTAAAAAATATAAAAATTAGCTGGGCATGGTGGCAGGTGCCTGTAATCCCAGCTACTCAGGAGGCTGAGGCAGGATAATCATTTGAACCCAGGAGGGGGAGGTTGCAGTGAGCCGAGATCGCGCCCTTGCACTCCAGTCTGGGGGACAAGAGCAAGACTTCATCTAAAAAAAAAAAAAAAAAAAAAAATTATGGCTTAGGAGTCATGCAGCCCGAAGCCACAAGATTCCTAACCCCCTCAATTGCTCTAATAAATAATACTACTACTACAAAACATAAAATTGGTGTTCAAGGTATTTTTCAGACCCTGCATTGTGATAGACTAGCCACCCAGACTGGTAAACTGGCTAATCTGGTCTTGTGATCCCAACCCAGGAACTGACCCAGAGCAAGACAAAAGCTTCATCTCCTCGTGATTTCATCCCTAACCCAACCAATCAGCACTCACCATTCCCTAGCCCCCTGACTGCTCAACTATCTTTTAAAAACCCTAGTCTCCAGACTGGCACAATCCCAGCACTTTGGGAGGCCGAGGAGGGCAATCACTTGAGAGCGGGAGTTCAAGACCAGCCTGGCCAACACGGTGAAACCCCGTCTCGACTAAAAATACAAATAATTAGCTGGGCATTGTGGCGTGCACTTGTAATCCCAGCTACTTATGAGGCTGAGGCACAAAAATCACTTGAACAGAAGGTGGAGGTTGCAGTGAGCCTAGACTGCACCACTGCACTCCAGCCAGGGCAATGAAGCAAGACACTGTCTCAAAAACAAACCCCCCAAAAAATTCCTTAAACTCTGAATCTGAGGAGAGGCTGATTTGAGGAATAATAAGCCTCTGAGCTCCTATTTAGCCAGCTCTATGTGTACTGAACTCTTTATCGCAATTCCCATCTTGAAAAATTGGCTCTATCTGGGCAACAGGCAAGAAGAAGCCGTTGGGTGGTTACAGTGTGATGAGTGCTATGAAAGAAATAACATAAAGGGTGATAGAGAATAACTAGAGGAGGCATTCTAGATAAAATGGTCTGAGGAGGTGACATTTGAGCTGAGTATTAAACACTGAGAAAGAATCTACAAACGGAAGATCTGGTGCAAGACCTTTCCAAGCAGTGTATATCACACACAAAAGCCTATGCCAGCAAAAAGATTTTACTTTCACGAATTCTAGAAACTCTAAGAGTAAAAAAAATGGTGAAAAGAAATGAAGTGATAACACATATTGTGAGTGCAGCAGGCAGAAACAGCGCCATCACCGTTTCACGACAGGATCTCATAATACTAGGAAAAGTGCAAATTAAAACCGTGAGATACAGTTTGGTCATTATTGGATGGGGAAAGATCCAAAAGTGTGGAAAGACCCCACTGGTGAAGATGTATGGAAACCCAAGGTCTTACACATTATTTGCCAGAGTGTAAATTAGTACAGTGTCTAAGGGGGGCAATTTAGCCATGGTTAGCTAATATATTATTCTAAAGGACATATCCCAGTATAGCCAATTCCAACTCTAAGAATATTTCTGACAGATATACCCACATGCATGCACAAAGACAGTCCATGGGATCCAGTCGCATTATTCCTAACTGCAAGCAACTGGGAAAAACTTCAAGGTCCATCAGTGAGGGCCCGCATAGGCTAACTCTGTAATAACCAAATCTCAGTGGCAGTGTCCAACCAGGTGCTTGTGGGTGACCTTCCAACAGGGACTGCATTGCCCGGCTGACAGGCCTGGTCTATGTACTGTCCGGGCATCCCATACAGTTAGCACTCATTCACCCTCAAAAGCGTCCCATCTTGAAAATAAACTCTTGCCCACTTGGTGCTTTAGGAACCTGGGCTTCTTCCACCAGTAACTCTCCCAGATGTCCCAGTGCGCAGGTGGGGCCGTCCTCCAAGGCCAGGCCTGGCTAGGGCGCACCCACACCTCCTTGGCCAGATGCTGTGGGCCAGGAAGGGGCTCTGGCCCTTGCGGGAATGAGGGTGCCTAGCATAGGTGTGCACGTGGGCAGCCCCCACCGTGGGGCCCCTAAGTAAGCCGGGGCCTGCGAGCCAGGACAGTCCGGAGTTGCAACCTTGGTGATTTCTAGGCAGACATTAGAAAATGGGGTCAAAGGCCGGGTGCGGTGGCTCATGCCTGTAGACCCATCACTTTGGGAGGCCGAGGCAGGAGGATCACCTTAGGTCAGGAGTTCGAGACCAGCCTGGCCAACAGGGTGAAACCTCGTCTCTACTAAAGACACAAAAATTAGCCAGGAGTGGTGACGCACGCCTGTAATCCCAGTTCCTCAGCAAGCTGAGGCAACAGAATCGCTTGAACCCGGGAGGCGGAGGTTGCAGTGAGCCGAGATCGTGCCACTGCACTCCAGCCTGGGTGAGACCCTGTAAAAAAAAAAAAAAAAGAAAAGAAAATGGGGTCAAGAAATGGGGGGTGGGGAGGAGTGGATTTCATTAACCTGCCTGCTCTAATGTGGCTGCATTTCCATCATGCATTGTCCTAAAAAAAGAAAAAGAAAAAAATAAAATGTAGACGTGGAGGGATGGGGGAAATTGCACGGGGCGGTCCAGGCTGTGAGGCTGCCCCCTGCCAGGCACGACGAGGGTCAGCTCTGCCGCGCCGTGAGGAAACCGGCCAAAGAAACCCCTTGAATCTGGCGAGGTCCCGCCCTGAGACGCTCGGGGAACCAGACTGCCGACCCCTGTCTCTGGGCCGACGCCAGCCCGGCTGTGGACTGGAGAAAACCGCAACGCTACCAGCGGAAACAGGACCCGTCCACCGCGCTTGCTCAGGTGGGTCTCCGACCCCGCCCGCGCCTGCGCAACTGGGTTCCCCCGGCCCGCGCCTGCGCAACTGGCCCCGCCCTCTACCCAGTCCGCGCCTGCGCAACAGGGACCCCGCGACCCCCCGCCTCCTCTCCCGCCTGCGCCTGCGCGGCTGGGTGCGCCCGCCCCGCCCAGCCTGTGACGCCACGTGCATGTGGGCGGAGCCCTAGGGAATCGTGGGGTCGTATCCCGCTGTTGGAGGTTGGGGTGGCGCCGGCCGGGGCTGGGGAGCCCGAAAGACCGGCTGTCGCCTGCTCCCCGGAAAAGGGCACTCGTCTCCGTGGGTGTGGCCGAGCGCGCGGTGCAGGGTAAGCGGCGGGCCAGGGCGCTGGCGGGGGCGGCCGGGGATCACCGACTGCAGGCGGGCCTCCACACGCGGGCGCGCTGCGCTCCGGAGGACTGCCTCGGGGTCACTCGCACCCGGGCTCCCACCTCCTGCTGCCTTCCTGTCCAGGCTTCACTAGGGCTCCCTGGACGTCTGGGCTCCGCTGGCCGGTGGGGGGCAAGTCCAGTGTTTTGGGACACAGGGCGGGCCAAATAGCAGGGGCCTCTAGCCCCAGAGGGCCCCAGCCCTGCTGCGTTCATTCATTCAGCCAGCTTTTGCGGACCCGCCCCCAGTCTGCGTCAGGAACAGGCCCCTCCGCTCCTGGATGAGCCTGGCGGGGAAGCCTCGCGTAGCAGTTTCTGGGAAACAGATAGGATCAGGCCGCTTGGACAGGACTGAGAGTGTAAGGACGATTCACCCTGGCATTGGGGTGATGTCCCGAGGAGCTCATAGGTGGTCAGGGCGGTTCTGCCCGAGCTGACTTGTGAGCCGCGGATGCCCGGACCGAGGGAGGGAGAGCCCCTGATGTGGACAGACTAGACTCCTTCAGTGGAAAACATTCAACAGCCAGGAGAGCGTGGAAGAGGAAGGAGAGATGGGAGGGCCCAGGGGAGCGTGGAAGGGAGGGTGTTTTTATTATAAGTGCAAAGGAACCAGCCACCGGGAAGTGCCTGGGCAGCTCTGGGTGTCCCTCCAGGCACCTGTATTCCAATCTTACCTGCGCGAAGCCACACACCCACGTCACACAGGATGCGGGGAATTCAGCCATAGCCTGCAGGCAGGGAATCTTCCTTGGGAGAGGTGGATTACAATGACTCTTCCTCCCACCCGCTGTGCAAGAGCCATGGGCGGCGGGTAGTCATTTTTGAAGGACCTGGCAAGCACGGTACCAATCTCGAAAGAGCTTTTTGTCTCCCTCCCCTTGCCCTGGAGAGAGTGACTGGCTAGCGTGTGTGTCTGCCTCCTGAAGCTTCGGGTAAAGGACCAGGAAGATGGGCAGCCCGTTGTGTCAGGAGATCTGGAAGCGCCTCCCCTCCCACCACCTCCTGTATAAAGGAAACAGCAGGTGGTGTTGACGGGCCTTTCATCCACCGGTTTTGCCAAGGAGAGAAAACCTATTGAAACCTACCAGGAGGATGAGTGTAAGTTTCTAATGTGCTTTATTTTTGGATACAGCGTGCGTGGCAGGCATTTGCATTCATGGCCCTTCCGTGTACTTGAACTGAAAACCTGAAGAAACTGGCCAACAGATTAGGCAGCCATCAATCCACATCAGATGGCGCCTGTATTTCCAAGAGGTGGCTTGCCATCCCCATCTCCTAGAAAGCCAACCAGGGGACAGGGCAGTTCCTACCACCGACAACACTGCTCCACCCTCAGATTCTCCTCTCTGACTCCTGCCTGGAGGGTGGCCTCGGCAGGAGCCACACCTCTCTGTTTGCCTGTGTGCACCCTACTTCCTATCCCTGCCTCCCCTTGGTTCCCACCTGCTACCTGCCTTACAGCCTCATCCCACCCTCTCTCTCCTTTAAAGAACAGACTGAGATGACATCGTTTTCCTCAATGAGTCTGTCAGGGAGAATGTGATCAACAAATTCACACAGAAACTCCATTGCCCCTCCTGCAGGTGTCTCAGCCATGGGCAACACCTTAATCTAGTGGAATGACATCGGTGTTAAGATCTGGGCCACAGGGACATGGAGGTGACCTGTTCCTTGGGGAGAGGGTATGGTGAACATGACTGTAAGAACTCTTCTTCCCACCCGTATGCATGAGCAAGGCTGTTCCTGGTTCTGTGCTCTCAGTACTGTGTTCTAGTTAGACTCTTGTTTTTGTCTTCCTGAACTTGGTGTGTAACGTCAGTAATTATGTCTATGTAAGGTATGTCTATGCATGTGAGTGTTTTTGGATATCTAAAGTAGTATTGTACTTACAGGGAAGGCGAAGTGATAAAGCACGTTCAATGTGGGGACTGAAGCTGGGGACTCTTGTGTGCTCCACTACACACTGACTGCAATCTCAGACAGGTCCGTTTACACACATGCCCAGGGCCTTGGTGCTGTCTTAGGGAAACCCAGGGCTGTGAGGTGGGCTTTGTGGGGCACTGGACACGGGACATGGCACATAAAGGGTTATTTTAAATGGGTAGACAATAAAGAGCAACTTTGCCTCTAGATTTAATATGCCACCTGTGAATCTGATCATGTAGAATATGGTTCTTAGACTAACAAAGGACATGATAAGACTTGATTATGGTACAGGTGCGGTGTCTCACACCTGTAATTCCAGCACTTTGGGAGGCCGAGGTGGGCAGATCATTTGAGGTCAGGAGTTTGAGAGCAGCCTGGCCAACATGGTGAAACACCGTCTGTACTAAAAATACAAAAATTAGCCGGGTGTGGTGGCGTGTGCCTGTAATCCCAGGTACTTGGGAGGCTGCTGAGGCAGGAGAATTGCTTGAACCTGGGAGGCGGAGGTTGCAGTAAGTCGAGATTGTGCCACTTCACTCCAGCCTAGGTGAGAAAGTGAGACTCTGTCTCAAAAAAAAAAAAAAAAAAAAAAAAA
>NW_016824749.1:4724260-4778527 GCF_001698545.2 Rhinopithecus bieti | reverse complement strand
TTTTGTCAAAAAAAAAAAAAAAAAAAAAAAAAACTTGATTACATAAAAAGGATTTTATTAAACATATTCACAGTTGTAGGGTGTTACTATTGCTTTTTGTCCTCACTATTCATCCCTGGATTGTTTCAGAACTTTCTCTATAAATACTGTAATTTAATTAAACATTTGATGATCACTTAGAAACCTGAAACTTTGGGTTATAGTCCACTAAGGAAGGGAGACTGTTGTGGTATGAGAGGCGCTACCTTGGAATGGGCATTCCTAGTGCCACGTCTCTTCTCCCAATCTCAGCTAACGTTGCCTTAATGTGCATCATTCCCAGCCCCAAGCCTGTCACCTCTCATAGAGTCCATCCTATTTCTGGACCAGCCCCAAGCCTGTCACCTCTCATAGAGTCCATCCTATTTCTGGACCAGCCCCAAACCTGTCACCTCTCATAAGGCCTGTCCTGTTTCCCAATGATGTCCCTCTGGCATATCAAACTCAGCATGTTGAAAACCTGATCACTGCTGCCTCCTGCCAAACGGTCCCTTCCCAGATGACCTGTTTCAGCTCATGGCCATCACCCAGTCCTGTGGCATCTGTGATGCCTGCATCTTCCTCCTACTGCCCATTCTCCCCCTCAGGGCACTGCTGAGCCATCAGCAGACCCCCTTCAACAGGTGCTGGCTGAGCTGCTGCTGGGCTCTGGTTTTGTGTTGGGTGTTGGAGGTTCTGGGATGGGGGCTGGTCCCTACTCCTGGAGTAGGTGGCATCTAACCAGAGCGAGAGGGGCCTGGAAGAAGAACTGCACATGTCATGTGCTATGGAAATGGCAGAGCAGCCAGGAGCCCAAGGGAGGAGCTCCGCCAGCACATTTCAGCAGGAAGAATCTTAGTAAGGCATGATCTGTCTCCTTCGTTGAGAGAGTAGGGCGTGAGTGTGATCAGAACTGTAAAACGTTTTGTATTTGACACAGTGGGTGGGCCCTGCTCTCTATATCCCCATCCCTCACCCCACAGAGTTCCTTAAGTCCTATATCAACAGAACTTATTTCTGTTACCTGCCTGGCCTAGCCATTGAAGGATTTTTTTTAAAGTTGCAATAAAATAGGCGTAACACAAAAGTTACCAATGTAACCCTTTTTAAATGTACAGTTCTGTGGCAATAAGTGCATTCACAACCACCATCACCATCCTTCTCCAGAACCTTTTCATGTTCCCCAACTGAAACTCTTTACCCAGTAAGTCCTCCTCACCCCCCTGCCCTCAGCACCTGCCCTTCTACTCTCTGTCTGTATGATTTGACAGCTCTAGGTAACTCATGTAAGTGGAATCCTACAATATTTGTTTTTTTGTGACTGGCTTATTTCACTTAGTGAAATGCCTTTAAGGCTCGTCCATGTTGTAGCATGTGCCAGAATTTCCTTCCTTTTTAAAACTGAATAATATTTCATTCAAAATTCAATTCAGTTCTAAACTGAATTTTGTGTATCCATCTGTCAGTGGATGTTTGGATTATTTCTGTCTTGTCTGTTGTGAATAATGCTTCAGTGAATGTAAGTGTGTAGCTCTTTAAGATCCTGCTTTCAACTCTTTTGGAAGTGGGATTGCTGAACCATATGGTAGTTCTGGCTTTGATTTTCGGAGGAAGCTCCATGCTGTTTTCCAAGGCAGCTGCACCATCTGACTTTCCCACCAGCAGAGCACAAGGGTTCCAGTTTCTCCACATCCTCACTACTACTTGTTATTTTCTGTTTGTTTGATAGTGGCATCCTGATATATGGTGTGATAGGTCATTGCAGTTTTGCATTTTGCTAATGACTCATGATGTTGAGCCTCTTTTTGTATGCTTTTTATCTGTTATTTTTTAATCAGATTTTTGTGGTTGACTTTTAAGAGTTCTTTATATATTCTGATTATTAACCCCTTTCAGAGCAGATGTACTGTTTATCTATTTTCTCCTGTTCTGTAGGTTGTGTTTTCATTTTGGTGATTGTTTCTTTTGCTGGGTAGAAGCCATTTAGTTAATGTAATTCCACTTGTTTATTTTTGCTTTGATTGCCTGTGCTTTTGGTGTCATATCTAAGAAATCATTGCCAAATACTTTATTATTTATCTTGGTGGATTTTGTGTTCAGGAATTTGTCCATTTCATCTAGGTTATCCAGTTTGTAGGCATACAGTTGTTCATAGTACTCTCTTATAATCATTTTTATTCCGTAAAATAGGTAGTAATGTCCCCTTTCATTCCAGATTACAGCTATTTGAGTCTTCTTTCTTTATTCCCTAGTCAGTCTAGCTAAAGGTTTGACAGTTACGTTGACTTTTGAAGAACCAAATTTTAGTTTCATTTATTTTCTCTATTTTTCTATTCTCTATCTTCCTCTAATCTATTATTTTCCTCCTCGTTTTTTACTTTTTTTCTCCTCCTTTTTTCCTCTTCCTTTTTCTAGCTTTATGTTTAGTTTGTTCTTTTAGTAGTTATTTAAGGTGTACAGTTAGGTTGTTTGAGCCCTTTCTTCTCTTCTAAAGCAAGTGTTTATAGCTTTTCCTATTGGCACATTTCCCTGCTGGCACTGTTTTTGCTGCATCCCGTAAGTTTTGGAAGGTTGTGTTTTTGTTTTCACTTATCTCAAGGTATTTTCTGATTTTCGTTATGACTTCTTCTTTGACTCTTTGGTTGTTTAAGGTTGTGCTCTGCTGAATTTCCACATGATTGTGAATTATCCAGTTTTCCTTCTGCTGTTGATTTCTGGTGTCACCTCATTGTGACTGGAAAAGATGCTTTGTATGGTTTGGATTGTGTAAAATGCATTAAGGCACGCTTTGTAGCCCACCGTCTGGCGTTGCGCGTAGGCTGTTCTGTTACGCTCTCGCTCTGTAGTGTGTAAAATGCATTAAGGCACGCTTTGTAGCCCACCGTCTGGCGTTGCGCGTAGGCTGTTCTGTTACGCTCTCGCTCTGTAGTGTGTAAAATGCATTAAGGCACGCTTTGTAGCCCACCGTCTGGCGTTGCGCGTAGGCTGTTCTGTTACGCTCTCGCTCTGTAGTGTGTAAAATGCATTAAGGCACGCTTTGTAGCCCACCGTCTGGCGTTGCGCGTAGGCTGTTCTGTTACGCTCTCGCTCTGTAGTGTGTAAAATGCATTAAGGCACGCTTTGTAGCCCACCGTCTGGCGTTGCGCGTAGGCTGTTCTGTTACGCTCTCGCTCTGTAGTGTGTAAAATGCATTAAGGCACGCTTTGTAGCCCACCGTCTGGCGTTGCGCGTAGGCTGTTCTGTTACGCTCTCGCTCTGTAGTGTGTAAAATGCATTAAGGCACGCTTTGTAGCCCACCGTCTGGCGTTGCGCGTAGGCTGTTCTGTTACGCTCTCGCTCTGTAGTGTGTAAAATGCATTAAGGCATGCTTTGTAGCCCACCGTCTGGCGTTGCGCGTAGGCTGTTCTGTTACACTCTGGCTCTGTAGTGTCGTTGGAGGCCTCTGTTTCTTTGTTGATCTTCTGTCTCATTTTTCTGTCTATTATTCAAAGTGAGACATTTCAGTCTCCTAGTATAATAATATTACTATTATTGATAGTTGTCTGTTTCTCTTCAATTTTATCAGTGTCTGGTTTATATATTTAGGGGTTTTGATGTTTGTTGCATGTATGTTAACAATCATTTTATATTCCTGGTGAATTGACTATTTTATCATGATATAATGTACTTCTCTGTCTCTTGTGACAGTTTCTGACTTAAAGTCTCTTTTGTCTGATATTGGTATAGCAACCCCTGCTCTCCTTTGGTCACTCCTTGCGTTCACTCTTTTCCGTTCTTTTACTTTCAGCCCATATGTGCTCTTAGATCTAAACCGAGTTTCTTGTAGATAGAATACACAGCTGACCCTTGAACAATATGGGTTAGGGATACCAACCCCTCACCTGCAGTTGAAAATCCAAGTGTAACTTCAGTCTAGAATGCAGTGGTGCAATCATGGCTTACTGCAGCCTTGAACTCTGGGGCTCAAGTGATTCTCCCACCTCAGCCTCCCCAAGGAGCCTGGGACTATAGGCGCACACCACCACGTCCAGCTAATTTTTTGATTTTTTGTAGAGACAGGTTCTCCCTATGCTGCCCAGGCTGGTCTCAAACTCCTGGGCTCAAAAAAAACCTCTCGCCTTCGCCTCCCAAACTAGTAGCCTACTGTTGAAGAAGCCTTACTGATAACATAAATAGTTGATTAACACATAGTTTGTATGTTATATGAATTGTAATCTGTATTATTACTATGAGGTAAGCTAGTGAACAGAAAATGTTATTATAATAAGAAATCATAAGAAAGAGAAAATGTATTTGCTATTTAGTAAGTGGAAGTGGATTATCATAAAGGTCTTCATCTTCATTGTCTTCATGTTGAGTAAGCTAAGGAGCAGGTGAAAGAGGAAAGGTTGATCTTGCTGTCTCAGAGGTGGCAGGGGTGGAAGAAAATCTGGATATAAGTAGACCTGTACAGTTCAAACACATGCTGTTTGAGGGTCAGCTGTAGTCAGGTTTTGTTTTTTAATCTATGCTGTCAATCTGTGTCTCTTGATTGACGAGTTAATCCATTTATATTTAAAGTAATTACTCATAGGAAAGGACTTGTTTTTGCTATTTTGTTGTTTGTATATATTTTATACCTTTTTTTATCCTTCATTACTACCTTCTTTTATATTTAGTTGATTATCTGTAGGTTCTGTTTTTGATTCCCTTCTCATTTCCTTTTTTGTATATGCTACAGATATTTTCATTGTGGTTACAACCATAGGGATTGCATGCATAACATCCTGAAGTTATAGCAATCTATTTTAAATTGATATCAACTGAATTTCAGTCAGTTCACAGTAACCTCTCCTTTACAATTCCATCTACCCCCACTTTGTTATTGATGTCACAGATTACATCTGTTTGTATTGGGTGTGCATCCATTAGCATAAACCTGTAATTATTTTTATGCATATATCTTTGAAATCCTGAAGAAAATATTAAGTAGTGTTGCAGACCAATTGTACACTAATACTAGTTTCTAAATTTGTCCCTCCATTTGCCTTTGCTGGAGATGTTTGTATTTTCTTACAGCTTTTAGCTGCTGTCTAGTGCCCTTTTGTTTTAACTTCCAGGACTCCCTTTAGCAGTCTTGTAGGGCAGATCTAGTGGCAGTGAACACCCACATCTTTTATTAATCTGGAAGTGTCTTCATTTCTCCCTCATTTGTGAAGGACAGTTTTGCTGAACATAGAATTCTCCATTGACGGATTTTTTTTTTTTCTTTTAGCAGTTTGGGTGTATCGTCCCACTGCCTCTGGCCTCCGAGGTTTCTGGGAAGACATTGGCTAACAGTGTTACTGAGGATTCTTTATACATTATGAGCCGTTCTTTTGCTGCTTTCAGTATTCTGCCTTTGTCTTTACACAGTTTGATTACATTGTGTCTTAGTGTGGGTCTCTTTGGGTTTATCTTGTGTGGGGTTTACTGAGCTTCTTGGATGTTTATATTCATGTCTTTGGTCAAATTTGGGAGGTTTTTAGCTATTCTTTCTTCATATAATTTCTCTGCCCCATTCTCTCTTCTCCTTCTTAGACTTCTATAATGTGCATGGTGCATGTGAGGGAGGCCCCTAAGTCCCTGAGGCTCTGCTCACTTTCCTCATTCTTTTTGCTCCTCTGGCTTGATATATTCAAATGTCCTGTGTTCAAGTTTGCTAATTCCTGTGCCGACTCAAATTTCTCCGGTCAGCGTTTTCAGTTCAGTTTTGTATTTTTCAGCTCCACAATTTCTGTTTGATTCCTTTTTATAATTTCTCATTTTGTTGTCATATGTTGTTTTCTTGATTTATTTTCATTCTTTATCTGTTTTCCTTCAGCTCTTTTAAAAGGCATATTTAAGATAGTCATTTTTAAGTCTTGGTCAAGTACGTCCAGTGCCTGCATTTCTTCAGGGATGGATTCTGCCGCTTCATTTTCTTCCTCTGAGTGAGCTGTGTTTTCCCGTTTCTTTGTATGCCTTGTGAGTTTTTTGCTCAACATTGGGCATTTGAAAAACAGCTCCATGTCGCAGTCTTTGCAGACTAACTCTGTTTTGGGAATGGCCCCCACCAAATAGCAGGATCTGTCTAAGCCTACCGATCAGCTCAGGATGAAGGCTGAAGTCTCCTCAGGTTTCTTCTGAGGATGCATCTTCCCTGGGCCTGTGTATGTGTTTTTTTCAATTTCCCCATGTTCGTGACTATTTAAAAATATCTTCAAGCTTCCCTTTGGAATATACCAAGAAATGTATTTGGAGTTACCTTCGTTTTCTTTTCTTTTCTTTTTTTTTTTTTGAGGCAGAGTCTTGCTCTGTCGCCCAGGCTGGAGTGCAGTGGCTTAATCTTGGCTCACTGCAAGCTCCGCCTCCCGGGTTCACACCATTCTCCCGTGTCAGCCTCCTGAGTAGCTAGGACTACAGGTACCCACCACCACGCGCAGCTAGTTTTTTGTATTTTTTAGTAGAGACAGGGTGTCACTGTGTTAGCCAAGATGATCTTGATCTCCTGACCTCGTGATCCGCCTGCCTCGGCCTCCCAAAGTGCTGGGATTACAGGCGTGGGCCACCGCGCCCGGCCCGGAGTTACCTTTGTTTTTCTATCGTTGTAAGTTTCGATTCTGGAATTGGGGTTTGGTGGTGTGATGTGTTGCTCACATATGCCCGGAAGTCCTGTTCCTAAAAGGACTTTGAGATCAAGGAACACATATTTAATCTCCCCTTTATGGCTTGGTTTTAGTTCCTCTTTCCAAGTTGAATAACCAATTTTTCATTGCTGTTTTGTTTAAGTTGGTGCTCTGAAGCTTAATCTCAGTACCCTTAACTCTGAATTGTCAAATTTTGATAAAATGTGTGCCCCTTTTTCTTTTTTGTAAGAGAAAGCAGGTCTTAATGTCTGCCAGAACATAATTTATTTGCCTTGTTGGCTCCATTAAACTTTTATAAAGCTTTAAGTACATATACATCTTACTTTCCCAAAGTCTCCCCCAGTCCCTCCTTGGGCTTGAGATGTTCTACTGTATTTCTCACCTGTCATTCTTGCCCCAGGTGTGCGTGGGGTTGTAATCACCCTACAGCTTTGCCTAGCAGTGCCCACAACCATTTCCCTGACTTCCTATCTGAGCTCTGAGCTCAGAGTCAGGTGAAACAGAGATCTGTTCCTCAGGCAGCCCAAGACAGATTAGGATGTTGCAGAAAGGTCCGCTCCGCTGCCTCCAGGTCAAGGGAAGGAATTGGGAACTGGGCTGCTGCTTTCATCAGGCGGCACCGTGCTGGGGAGGCATGGGGCGGGAGCCAGCGAAGCACCCCAGAGTTCCTGACATCCTGAATGTGGCTGCTTCTGGGCTGGGCATTCTCTTGGTTGCTGTAGATCGTTGCCTGTTTTGCAGAGCTCCTATGCAATATTTTAACCAGTCTCTAGTTGTTTTTAATGTTTCTCTGTGGGAGAATGAGGGCCTTTGAGCTTCTTTTACCGTCTTGCTGTGTCCTCTCCCTGTTAATGGATTTTCTACAGGATTCTGTTGTGTGTCTGGTGACGTTATAGAAGGTGCAGGGGTGGAGGAGCAGCCTCTTCCATTCTAAAGAAGGGCTTGGATACCATGCTGGGCAGCAGCAGCACAAGACAAACTGAGTCCCTGCCCTGGGGGCTCACGGCCTAGACGGGAGACACAGACCTACAGGAACCAGGTCTATTAATACTGGTTTCATCACAGCTGGTGGTGGGTAAAGGGAGCTCAGAGAGTATGTGATGGGGTATGTGGAGGTTGGGGGCATCCGGGAAGGGGGTGGCAGTGACATTTCAGTGGAGGTTTCAGAATGAAAACACGGTGCCAGGGTGGTGGACAAGTATTCTGGGAATGGGTATCAGTCTGTGCCAGGGGCCTGAGGCAGGGAGAGGCTGAGTTCAAGGGGCAGAAGGCGGCACTGTTCTCAGAGCACTGTGGGCAAGGACAAAAGATCATGATGAAGCAGCAGGGGCCGGCAGGAACAGGCCCAGGCAGAGGCTGCAACATGATCCTGAGAGCTGTAGGAAGCTCCTGAGTGTGGTGGGACCCAGGCCCAAAATAGGGCTGGGGAGGGGCTGCACCTTGGCACCTGCCAGGAGAGCCTTTTTGCAGCCCTGCCCATGGCAGATGCTCAAGGAAGGGTGGTTTTCCTGTCTCCTGCCTCAGTGTGGGTAGCCAGGCCACTGGTGAGGCTTCTTCCCTCGGCACGGGGCACTATAGCAGTGCTTGTGTTACCTCTCTGGGCCTGAGAATAGCCAGCTGTGGCCACAGGTGGGGCCTCAGTAAGGAGGGGCCAGGAAGGGCCTGCTCCCTGTGCTCTGCCCCACGGGCCCTGTCCTTCCATTCTGCTGTGCCCAGACAGCCTCAGGTAGTGCAGGTCGCTGCTGACTTGCCCCTTGGACTGCCACTGCCCCCTCCTCAGCAGTGCAGCCATGCTGTCCTTGGCTCCACAGAGATGTCACCTCCTGCTGCCCTTCTGTAAAGCCCGTGTGTGGCACGTGCTTTCTCTGCAGCCTGTTCTGAGCACACTGAATCCCCAAAGTCACGAGGGGCTCTCCCATGAGCAGCCCCACCTTACAGATGAGGCTGGCCCCCTCGAGGGGCATCTTGCCCACTGTCATACGTGGCTGCAGGCAGAACCGGTACCCCTTCCAGCCCAGCACCCTCCTGACCCCTGCTCCCCTCGGAGTGGCCACTCACCAGGACCGACCGAGAGAGTGAGCGGGGGATAGGCTGATGGACGTTCCCCAGGGTTGGCGGCCCTAGAGTCGGCCCACGCTTCTTGTCCTTTGAAGCCTCAGGCTCCTACATGCTGCCTCACACTGGAGCAGCCAATGAAACTTGAACAAATGCTTTCATTTTGGGTGTATTGATCCAAAATATTGGTACCCAATGAAGTTTTGGTACGCTAGTAGAATTTTTGTAGGCTTTGAAAGTATACAGACAGTATTTTCTCCTTGGCAGAAATGGGCTATGTGAATGAAAAAAGGTATTCGTTATGAAACTTCCAGAAAAACGAGCTACATTTTTCAGGTTTGTCTGGGGCTCTCAGTAGTTGCCCAAGGGCTGGAGTTTAAACCTTTCGAAAAGTAAATTGCCTGAATAGAAGTGTAACTGAGGATTGAAAGACTGAATCAGATATGTGCTTCTGTTCCCATGAACAGTTTGGGAACACCATTTACATGTGGCTTTTTTTACATAAATCACCATGTATCCCAAGCTGCCGGTGGGACCCTCCCTTGGAGGAGCCAGCAGCTGTGGCCTGTGCGCCAGGTCAGCAGCTGCAAGGTGTGCGACCTTGAGCAGGCTGTCCTACCTTTATAAACCTCAGTTCCTCTTCTGTGAGATGGGGATCACACCTTCTGGAATCATTATGAGGATCAAATGAAGCTTCTGATTCCTGGGGGGAACATGGAGCGGTTTCAGGTTGAACATTTTGTCCCTAGACCTGGGGACGTCTGACTCTCCTTGGAACTTGGCACCCTAACGTGCTCTTCCTGCCTCTCCCCCTTCCCACCAGCAGCCGCAGCACGGTCCTTGGCAGACAAGGATGAGAAAAATATCCAACCACGGGAGCCTGCGGGTGGCGAAGGTGGCATACCCCCTGGGGCTGTGTGTGGGCCTGTTCATCTATGTTGCCTACATCAAGTGGCACCGGGCCACCGCCACCCAGGCCTTCTTCAGCATCACCAGGGCAGCCCCGGGGACCCGGTGGGGTCAGCAGGCCCACAGTCCCCAGGGGACAGCTGCAGACGGGCACGAGGTCTTCTACGGGATCATGTTTGATGCAGGAAGCACTGGCACCCGAGTACACGTCTTCCAGTTCGCCCGGCCCCCCAGAGGTACCCGCCTCTCATGGCAGGGCTCTCGGGATCTTCTCCCCTGTGCTACGGTGTTGGCCAGGCCCCCTGCCGCAGACTCACCTGGGAGCTTGTCTAAACGCAATTTCCCAGAGATGCTGATGCCGATGTAGGCTGGGGTCCAAGCATCTGAATTTCCTGGGAGTCCCAGATCATTCTTACACTAGTGAGTGGTGATCATGCTGAAGGACAGCTGAGACCTTGAGGGTGTTTGGTGGCCCATCCCTCCCCACATTCACCAGCAGGTCAGGTGGCTAGGACCAGGATTTAGGCCAGTGGCTGTCTGGGGCTTTGTGGGGAGTTCAGGCAGGAAGTATCCCCAGATTCAGGCCCATGGGAGGCAGAAAATCAGGAAAGCCAGATAAATAGCAAAGGCTCCTGGGCTTGACCAGGAGCTGCCAGGTGGGCCAAGATGGCCAGGGGCAACAGCCGAGAGGGGTCTCAGCTGGAGAAGGGAGCTGGAGCCTGGACCCCGTTGGCTGTGCTTCTAGGGTGGGCCTCAGGCCGGGATGGGTGACTTCTCTTGAGGGGTCCCCCTTGCCACCCGTTCCTCTGCTCTCCGACCACCCTCTTCCCTTGGTTCCCTGATGCCTGTCTCTTGCCCGTGACCCTGAGGTTCGCCCTCCATGTGTCTCTAGCCATAGCCAGTGAGAGTTTGCAGCTCCTGTCAGGCAGGTCCCCTGGGTGTCCCACGCTCTTCTTGGCTGACCTGGAACCTGTGGGGTAGACACCATCCTGGCATTGCACGGTTCTGCTGGCGCTGGAGACTTCTAGCTGCTGTCTCCAAAGCTGGGTGCTGTATTGTATTTACTTTTGACTCCATCTGCTTTATTTTTTAACTTATTACAGTAGTGAAATATTTAGATGCCATATATGCTTATCTCTAAAAGTGGCTTCGAAGCCTGTAATCCCAGCTACGCAGGAGGCTAAGGCAGGAGAATCGCTTTAACCTGGTGGGCGGAGGTTGCAGTGAGCCAAGATCACACTATTGCACTCCAGCCTGGACAACAAGAATGAAACTCCATCTCAAAAAAAATTTTGTAATGGAACTTTAAAAAAATTAATAATTAATTAAAAAGTAAAGCTTCTTCGAAGCTAAGTGTGCAACAGACATCAGCCTGCGATGCTTTTGGAGCCATGTCCCAGGGTTTTCTCTTTGGAGAGAAAAGACCTTGCGAAAAGTTTTGTCCCTGATCTTTTCTGGTCCAGTCTTCATGTCTGAATTTAGTATTCCTCCCTGTTGTACGCATGAGTTCATGCCACTCCTAATAGTACTGCATTTTTTAAAATGCAGAAAAAACCCTAATCTTGAGAACCCTATAATAAATTCATTTCAGAATCAAGGAAATGGTGTTCCTATTTTCAGTTTGAAGTCACTTGTCCTATTCCACTGTTTATTGAATTGGCAAGAATTAACTGTGTTAAAATTTTTTTTTGTTTTTTTTTTTGTTTTGAGACGGAGTCTCGCTCAGTCGCCCAGGCTAGAGTGCAGTGGCCGGATCTCAGCTCACTGCAAGCTCCGCCTCCCGGGTTTACGCCATTCTCCTGCCTCAGCCTCCCGAGTAGCTGGGACTACAGGCGCCCGCCATCTCACCCGGCTAGTTTTTTGTATTTTTTAGTAGAGACGAGGTTTCACCGTGTTAGCCAGGATGGTCTCGATCTCCTGACCTCATGATCCGCCCGTCTCGGCCTCCCAAAGTGCTGGGATTAAAGGCTTGAGCCACTGCGCCTGGCCAACTGTGTTAAAATTTAACACCGATGTAGTTGTTTCATATGTAAATTATCTTCAGTTAAGTTGGATTTTTATTTTTTATTTATTTTTTTATTTTTGAGATGGAGTCTCGCTCTGTTGCCCAGACTGCAGTGCAGTGGTGTGATCTTGGCTCACTGCAACCTCCGCCTCCCGGGTTCAAGCAATTCTCCTGCCTCAGCCTCCCAAGTAGCTGGGACTACAGGCACCTGCCCCCACACCCAACTAATTTTTTTGTATTTTTGGTAGAGACGGGGTTTCACCATATTCTCCAGGATGGTCTCAAACTCCTGACCTCGTGATCTGCTCACCTCGGCCTCCCAAAGTGCTGGAATTACAGGCGTGAGCCACCGTGCCCGGCTGTAAAGTTGGATTCTTAAAAAGTAAAATGCAGGGCACAGTAGCTTGCACCTGTAGTTCCAGCTACTCAGAAAGCTGAGATGGGAGGATTGCTTGAGCCCAGAAGTTCAAGACCAGCCTGGGCAACATAGCAAGAGCCCATCTCTTTTAAAAAAAATTATTATAATAAATATAATTTTTAAAAAATAATAAGTAACGTTCTGGCCAAGACATTAGGTATTATACTCATCTTGTTCTGATGAACAAAGAGTCAGAATTTAGACAAGGAGTAGCTGAAGGGCCCCTGCCACTTGGGGATTGGTCTGTATTGTCAGCGTCTGTCTTTAAAAAGTGTGGCTAGTTGTGATTGTATTCACTTTAAAAAGTGTGGCTAGTTGTGTATGTGTTCTCATGTGTGTATTCATAGTTGTACCCTTTTCAACATGTTTTCCCCTTAGAAACTCCCACCTTGACCCATGAAACCTTCAAAGCACTGAAGCCAGGTCTTTCTGCCTATGCTGATGATGTTGAAAAGGTAAGGATCCTCTCCCGTGTCTCCCTGTTCAACTGCGGAATGTGTTCAAGCCAGTTATTTTCGTTTGAATGTGGTAGGCTATCTTCACAAGGGAAGGGGGCTTTGACGGTGCTGCCTGGGCATTTCACGCCATTTGGGATGGTCAGATGAGAGAAGGTGTGCAGCGCGTGAGCCCAGAGGAGAACGCGCCCCCACCTGGCTCCATCCTCTGACTCCACCGTGTCAGCGCTCAGTTCTCCAACCTGGGGGTCCCAGGGTCTTGGTACAGGTCAGAAGCACAAATCCTACAAACTTACAAAAATCATTATTTGACAGTTTACTTATTCATATTTTTACACTAATTTTGTCTTGTGAATTTTGCATAATACATTTTTAATGTGGTTTCTGATTGAAGATAGCAAACATTGACTGAAATAAAAAATTATTGTTGGCCGGGCCTGGTGGGTCACACATGCAATCCCAGCACTTTGGGAGGCTGGGGCAAGAGGATCTCTTGAGCCCAGGAGTTCAAGACCAGCCTGGGCAACAGAGTGAGAACCCCATTACTACAAAATTTAAAAATCAGCTAGGCATGGTGGTACACACTGTCATCCTAGCTACTTGGGAGACTGAGGTGGGAGGATCACTTGGGCTTGGGAGGTCAAGGCTACAGTGAGCCACGATTGTGTCCCAGGTGACAGAGTGAGACCTTATATCTAAAGAAAAAAATCAAAAACATGTTACGGGCTGGGCAGAGTGGCTCACGCCTGTAATCCCAGCACTTTGGGAGGCCGAGGCGGGTGGATTACCTGAGATCAGGAGTTCCAGACCAACCTGACCAACATGGTGAAACCTCATCTCTACTAAAAATACAAAAATGAGCTGGGCGTGGTGGTTGCAGCTACTCGGGAGGCTGAGGCAGGAGAATCACTTGAACATGGGAGGCAGAGGTTGCAGTGAGCCGAGATTGCGCCACTGCACTCCAACCTGGGGGACAGAGTGAGACTCCGACCCCATCCAAAAACAATGTATTATGCAAAATCCACAAAACCAAATAAATAGAAATTTAATTAAAATTGTCAAATAATGATTTATGTAAGTTTGTATCATTGCTACTTCTATCTCAAGTCCTTAAAGCTTACAGCTGCACTAATGCAGGATGCATTACTGCAGGATGCCTGATTTTCTACTGAGGCACCCACAAAATGGGCTATGGAGAGAGTTGTAACTTCCTTTTGGTTCAGGCATTTCTTAATTCATGAGCTAGTACATTGCTCTTGTCCACAAATGTGTCATGGTCTCAGACGATGTAGTTCAAGCCTTGCTTTCCTGTAGCTTAGTTAAAAAAGAAATTGAAATTGGTGATTCTAGAGTGACCTTACAGTTAAACCTGATTAAATTAGATAAATTTAGAATAAGCTCCTAGGATTTTTAAGGCCTTAGTTGTTTGAGTAGGTGACACACATTCAAGTGGGACAAATGTCCACGCCCTCCAGGGTGACAGCACAGATGTCCCTCCTGCTCCGAGCTGCCTCGGAGGCCCACGTCCTGGCTCTCTTAGCATCCTTTGAGGCTGGGTGATGTGTATGTAAACAGAGGCATCTGTATTCTCCCCATTTTTACCTCACACCCATGGTGGTGTCCGTACCGAGGCCCTTGGCTTTGCTGCTGAGCAGGATAGTTGGACAGCGTTTATGTCTGCATGTGCAGAGCTTCCTTAGTTTTTTTGGCTGAATGTTACTGCATGGATGCTGCACACTTATCTAATGGAACCAGTCCCCTTCTGAAGGACATTTAGATAATGTCCAATCTTTCTCTCTTGACAGTAGAAAAAGGCTGCACCTGACACATGCTTCATTACCCACACATGCAAGGGGCATCTCCCAGATGAATTCTCTATTTTTTTTTTTTTCCCGAGATGAGGTCTCTCTCTGTCACCCAGGCTGGAGTGCAGTGACACATTCACAGCTCACTGCAACCTCTGCCTCCTGGGCTCAAGTTATCCTCCCACCTCAGCCTCCCGAGGAACTGGGACCATAGGTGCACACCACAATGCCCGGCTAATATTTAAATGTTTTGTAGAGATGGGAGTCTTGCTGTGTTGCCCAGGGTGGTCTTGACCTCCTGGGCTCAAGTGATCCTCCCACCTCAGCCTCCCAAGATGAATTACTGGAATGGGATTTCTGGATAGGAGGAATGTGTTTTTCTCTTGGACAGATGCGGCCCACGTGTCCCCACAGAATCACGCCGTCTACAACACCCGGCTGCCTTCCCAGGCCTTCACTCTCACGCACACACCAACATAGGGCCTTATCTAGCCTTGGGTTCTGGATCCAGCACTCTGGCAGGTGAAGTGACTCCTCGATGTAGGTGTCATGGGGTTTAGTGCCAGGAGGGACCCCAGAATTGCCTAGTGCCACACCTTTGCAATGTCCAGCGAAGCTGAGGCTCACCTGAGATTGCCCGTGAGGATTGGCACAGGTCTGGATGTGGGCTTAGGTCACCAGGCTCAGTAGAACAGCTTGTTCTCCTGTAGAATAAGCTTATTCTACAGGAGAACAGGCTCATTCTCCTGACCTGTCCTCCCCCTGCCGTGTTTCACCTGGTCCCTGTGTTCCCACACACCTGCCAGTACCACTTGCGTCACTGTTTCCTGCAGATTTTGAAAATCAGGAAAAAAAATTGTATAAAAGTAAGGGCCAGGGATGGTGGCTGACACCTCTAATCATAGCACTTTGTGGGGCTGAGGTGGGAAATGGCTTGAGGCCAGGAGTTCAAGACCAACATGGGTAACACAGAGACATAGTGTCTCTATAAGAAGTTTTTTTTCTTTTCTTTTCTTTTTTTTTTTTTTTGAGATGGAGTCTTGCTGTGTCGCCCAGGCTGGAGTGCAGTGGCGCCATCTCGGCTCACTGCAAGCTCTGCCTCCCAGGTTCATGCCATTCTCCTGCCTCAGCCTCCCGAGAAGCTGGGACTATAGGCGCCCACCACCACACCTGGCTAATTTTTTGTATTTTTAGTAGAAACAGGGTTTCACTGTGTTAACCAAAATGGTCTTGATCTCCTGACCTTGTGATCCACCTCGGCCTCCCAAAGTGCTGGGATTACAGGCGTGAGCCACCGCACCCGGTCAGAAGTTTTTAAAAATTAATTGGGCATCGTGGCTTACGCCCTTGTTCCAGCTACTTGGAAGGCTGAGGCAGGGGGATCACTTGAGCCCAGGAATTCGAGGCTGCAAATGAGCTGTGATCAAGCCACTTCACTTTAGCCTGGGCAACACAGACTGTCTCCAGAAACCAAAAAAACCCAAAAGGGTGGAAGCAGCACGTGTGACCCTGTATGCTGCATTTGACAAACCCTGCTTTGCTCTTACCATGTTCACAGAGTGCTCAGGGAATCCAGGAACTACTGGATGTTGCTAAACAGGACATTCCATTTGACTTCTGGAAGGCCACCCCTCTGGTCCTCAAGGCCACAGCTGGCTTACGCCTGTTACCTGGAGAAAAGGCCCAGAAGTTACTACAGAAGGTGAGCCTGGCCATTCCCCAGTGCCATTAGCCAGCCCCCAGGACCTACTGTGACTAAAAACACCTGCTGTCTCACCAGTGCCGCACCATCAGGCAGGACACAGATGCTTCTGAAGAAAAGTTTGCAGCATCACTTTTAGGTGGATGGATGATGGGCAGATGATACTTTGTTCCTTATGACATTTAAGGTTATTTGTGTTTTCTAGAGTGAATCTGTGTTTTATAGTAAGGAAAGCAGCTTGATTTTAGAAGTGTACTGTGGGCTGGGTGCAGTGGCTCATGCCTGTACTCCCAGTACTCTGGGAGGCCAAGGTGGGCAAATCATTTGAGCCCAGAAGTTCAAGGCCAGCCTGGCCAACATAGCAAGACCCCATCTCTACCAAAAACACAAAAATTAGCTGGGCGTTGTGGCGCATTCCTGTCATCCCAGCTACTTAGGAAGCTGAGGTGGGAGGATTGATTGAGCCCAGGAGGTCAAAGCTGCACTGAGCTGGTGATTATGCCACTGCACTCTAGCCTGGGCAGCAGAACAAGACCTTGTCTCAAAAAAATAAATAAAAATAAATAATTTTTTTTTTTTATTTATTATGTGGTGCCTTCAAGGGACTTGATCCTGGTCAGAAGTGGGTGTGTGCTGAGCCCCGGTGCTGCAGCTGAAGCCTGCTTGTTCCCCATGGCAGCTGCTCATCCTGCTCCTGGTCCGATGCTCATACATGACTGTCGAAGAGGCCCTGTGGCCTCTCCCAGTCCCGGCACGTCAGGGCCAGTGTGTCCCCAGCCGCCCAGAATTCCCCAGTGGGTCCTCCTCACCCTCTGTGCTGCCTCCACCCATTTACTTGTGGGAGGAGGGCACCCGGCACGCCTGTCAGGGTCCCTCACAGGGTTGGATTGTGGGGCCTGCGTGCAGGTGGGGTGTGCAGAGGTGCTGAGGCTTCTGTGGGTAGATTTTGCTGAAAGGTGGGCAAGGAAATACCTCCAGAGGCCAGGGCCCTGGTGAAGGTTGCTGTCTGCCTTGGAGGACTTCCGGCTCCTTTATCTCACATCCCAAAGCAGGGCAATGTTTAGAGCCCAGCAGGCCCAGTGTGCCCCAGCTTCTCCCAGTCTGTGCAGCCCCCAGAGCCCTTCTAAGCCCCAGCTGGCTTAGGACAGGGTCTCCAGGGCAGCAAGGGCCTCAGCGAGCCCTGGCGTTAGATTAACTTGCAATGGATTAGAGAGGCCTGAACAGACTCACAGAACCTTGGCAGGTGTCCCTGGGGTTTCGTTACTGCCTGCCAATAGCATGATGCAAAACCCTTGACCTTAAATTCTAAAGGATGAAGAAAGCTGATCTGAGTGCAATAGTATTTACGACTAATTGATCACAACCAGTTACAGATTTTTTTGTTCTTCTCCACCCACACTGCTTCACTTGACTGACTAGCTAGCTAGCTAAATAAATAAATATATTCATTCATTCATTCTAAAGGATGAATTAACGTCTCTCTTTACATTTAGGTGAAAGAAGTGTTTAAAGCATCGCCTTTCCTTGTAGGGGATGACTGTGTTTCCATCATGAACGGAACAGATGAAGGTAAAGTGTCTGAAAGCGCCTCTGGACAGTGGGGCTGTGCAGTGGGGTGGGCGGGAGCGATCCTGCTGCTTCTAACCACCCCCCACCCGGCCCCGTGTGGGAGCCTCTTCCCCTGTCAGGTGCTCCAGTGAAGAATCATGGCCGTTACAGCCCTGTTCTGAGTCACAACTGACATGTCACAAAAGGGTCTTTTTGGGGTCATTGTCAGAGACAGATTATCTTGACCAACCCCAAACCTGGCACGAATGGAGTTTCTAAAAAACATCGTGTTTTTAGTTTTAAGAACATTTGGAGAGAATCTCCAGTTGCCGCCACATTTAGAATATTGTTGCATTGTTAATTCTAAGAGACATTTAAGGTTTCTCACTAGCTCGTGATGGGTCTTCAATATGACCTTGAGAATGAGTGTGTATAGAGGAGGAAGGGGAGCACTGGGTTCTTTTTCTACTTCTTCCAAAAAGAGGAGGCCAGTAATAACCAGAGGAGAGAAGTGGCATTTGGTGAAGTGCTTTAGGATTCAGTTTGCTGTGTCCCAGGACAGTCGGCCGGAAGCTGCTGGATTCATTTATGAGAAATGCTCCTCTCTGCCAATGATCCAAAGGCTGGGTGTAGTGCAGAAGTGATCCCTTCGTGCTCCCTAGATCTGAAAATTGTCATTTAATGGTCCTGTGTGTTATGCTGTCAGCATCTCAAGTGATTAAAATAATGCCTGTGACACTCTCTTGTAGGCGTTTCGGCGTGGATCACTGTCAACTTCCTGACAGGTGTGTGTGCACTGCATCACAGAGGCTAGTCGCCATAGTCGCCTGTGGAGGGCTCGGCCAGGCCTTTCGAGAGCAGGAGCCTCATTTCTGCTCTTTAAGATAACCCCTCAGGGTTTGGCAATGTTGCTGACTGACCATAGGGTGTTGGGGATGGATGGGGTCAGCCATCTGACTCACAGGTGTAGATGCTAGGAGTGGGGTGCTTCTCTGCAGATCTGGGGCATTTTTCTCCCAGCACAGCCCCTGCCCTGTCGCCTGCAGAACATCCACCAGGACCCCCATCCTCTCATTTCTAAGAGAAGTAATGAATCAAACGAGTCATATCTTCCAATATTGAATGTGATGTGAACGCTATTCACCTTCTAATTGGATTCCTCTGCTGTAGGTGGAACAGGGAACAGAAACATCTGTTTTTAGAAACAAGTGACAAGGAGTCATTTTCTTAGCGCATGTGGATTTTGTCCCTTTGCTCGAATTATGGGAAAGAGCAGTGTTTCTGATGTACGTACAAAAAGGAAAGAAGTTTCCTGTCAGGTTTGCCCATTTGCCACTTTGGGGGATAGAAGTGTTAGGAGGTGGGTTGGGAGCCTCTGCCTGAGATGCTCTGGGGAGTGGAGACAGGCTGATCAGAGCAGGGCCCAGCTCTTCCTGGGAGCTAGGCGAGCAGCCTCCCTCTCAGTTGATACGGCAGTTTCAGTATCTCCCCTGAAGGTTCGTGCTGTCCCGTCAGGATCCAAATTAAACCACTGCTGGTGGAGCCATTACTCTTGTCCCTTAGATATATAGTGTATCCTTAAATGGAGATTTGTCAATAGTTGAGAAACATCTCTGTCTTGTTTTTCTTTCCCCTGAGGGCCTGGCTTTCAGCCTGGCTTTTCTGCTGTTCTCGCCATCTTACTAATCCCACGTGCTGTTTTTGCTTGCTGTGCTCCAGGCAGCTTGAAAACTCCAGGAGGGAGCAGCGTGGGCATGCTGGACTTGGGCGGAGGATCCACTCAGATTGCCTTCCTGCCACGCGTAGAGGTAACGAGCCCCTGCCGACCGCACGCTCTTCCCACCCCAAGGCCACCCCAGCATGGGGGTGCAGGGTGGGGCCTGCTGAGGTGCTGCGGGGTGGGGTTGGCCAGGCCTCTGGACCCCTGTGGTCATTTCCTCGTCTGAGAGCTGGACTCACTCACAGATGATGCTTCTGGCTGGGAGTTTTAATTCCACCAGGAAAAAAGCCAAAAACAGAAATTTGGTTTTTAGAGGGGTGATAAATTAGAGAATAACTAGAAACGTTTGGGCCAGAGGGTGTGAAGTGCTGCCTCCCTCCCCTTCAGGGTTCCGAAAGGAACAAGAGCAGAAAGATTTCATCCAGTTCGTAGGTTGGGAGGGAGCTTCCAACCTTTTCAAGATAAATATCCTAAAGGAGATGAAAACACTTCCCATTGAGGCGTCTGCTGCTTTAAAAACAGTTCCTTCCTCACCCATTCATCCTTCTGTTGTGGGTAGTTTTCCATGGTAGGGTGGGCTTGTAGGTACTGATATGAGCGTCGTCGTGGCTGTGCTGTGTTTGTCAGCATGGGAGAGGTTGCCTGTGGGAAGGAGGCACCGTTCTTCACTGGGATGTTGGCTCCTCATTGCCTGCTCCTGTCTCGCAACCAGCAACCTAGTGAACAGCTCCTTTAATTGGCTGCACCTGACCATCCCCTTTCTTTCACATGAATTCAGTGGGTGGAGGAGAAGTTTCTAGAAAGACCAGCAGCAAGCATAGTTACCCTCGTTCTTCCCTAGGGCACCCTGCAGACCTCCCCACCCGGCTACCTGACGGCACTGCGGATGTTTAACAGGACCTACAAGCTCTATTCCTACAGGTCTGCTTTCGGGAATAGGCGTGGGGAGGCGCCATGGGGCGGGTATGCAGCTCCCGGGACGTCACATGACCCTCTTGAGGTCATGGATGGCAGATCCTGGTATTCCTGTGCTGGGAATCCACCCAGACCTCTCTCTCCTCCTCCCACCTCTGTCCTCCTTTGTCCTTTAATTTGTCTACAGTATAGCATATTCCTCCTTGTGTGCTTATTCTGTTCTGCTTTGGAGAAGGTTTGAGAAGTGGGAGGAACCAGGGCTGCACAGGAGTGTTCCGGGCCACCTATTGCCATGTGCAGGCTTCAGTCGATTCTTGTTACAAAGCAGGAGCATCCCAGACTGGGGTCGAGTCAGTCCCACTCACCACAGTGTCTGCAGCTCCTGGATGAGCTCCTGCCATATGACAGGCCCCTCGTGTGTTGAATTAATTAGCTAAGTTTCCTCAGCTGACAGAAAGAGGCTTTTAGAAGGAGCAGAGAAGCTCACTAACTGCCTTGCTGCAAGCTCCCCCTTCCCCACTCGGGCTGGGTCTCAGAGGTGAGCCTGCCATGCCCTGTACCTGCCATGGCAGCTGCCCTCACTAAGGTGTCGTTCCCACAGCTACCTCGGGCTCGGGCTGATGTCGGCACGCCTGGCGATCCTGGGCGGCGTGGAGGGGCAGCCTGGTGAGTGGACATGTTGCCCCGGGCCCGCTCTTGCAGCCTCTGCCCTCCATTCTCAGTGGGAAAGAGGAGTCCCTCGGGAGGGCGGCAGCTTGGCCCTGGGGGAGAGGTCCCTCCTCCCCTTCCGCCCCACTGCTGTCCTGCTGCACGCTAGGCACCCGGCCAGGCCGGGGCATGCAAGTGGAGGGCTGTGCTGCAGATCTTGTTGGTGGCAACCTGATGGGGCAGGAACCCAGGGTGGTGGTGTACTTGTCCACGTTCCAAGGTATTTCTTTCTTTATTTTGAGACAATGTCTCACTCACTCTGTCACCCAGGCTGGAGTGCAGTAGCATGATCCCAGGTCACTGCAGCCTCTGCCTTCCGGGTTCCAGCAATTCTCATGCCTCAGCCTCCCCAGTAGCTGGGACTACAGATGTGTACCACCACACCCAGCTAATTTTTGTATTTTTAGTAGAGACGGGGTTTCACCATGTTGGCTAGGCTGGTCTCGAAATCCTGCCTTCAAATGATTGCCTGCCTTGGCCTTCCAAAGTGCTGGATTACAGGCATGAGCCACGACACCCAGCCCCAAGTTATTTTTTAAAAGATGCTGGTGAAATCCCTTCTGAAGCACTGAGCTGAAACTGAGGGAAACAGAGAACTGCATACTCATTCCCTACGTTGGGAGCCAGCTTTAGGGATATGAAGACAGGACCTTGTTCAGACAGCATGGGAGGGCCGTGGGGTGGGTGCTGGGCTCTTGCCATCGGGAAAGGTTTTCTCTCTCGCTCATGATTCCAGCCTTGCAAGAACATCCCTCCTCCCTTGCTCTGCGAAGGGTCATGAAATGTGGCTTGGCCCTTCCTGAGATGTGGAGTTGGCCTGGGGACACAGCCTGCATCAGGGTCAGGGCCTCTGCTCCTTACAATGGGCAACACAACGGGCATGGACTTAGGAGATCTCAGGATTGCCATGGTCTGCTTCAGGGTCGGGGGCACGGCCCTGAGGCTGGTGGCACCTGTCTTCCCTGATAGAACTGACCAGGCCACAGAGGCCTTCCCAAGGCCTTAGTGTCTGATGTGTGTATGAGGCGCTCAGCAGCGCCCACGTGTGCTCCCGCCAAATGCCCTTACCTCAGCCCCCAGTGCCCCATTGGCCCAGCACCCCTGCCCACCTCTTCCAAGGGCCTGGTATCTGACAGAGAGGTTGTTCAACTGGAATTTTCATTCTCCCATGCATGCCCTACTTCAGTTCTTTCTTTCAGATCTTGGTGTTTATCTTCATAACGGTATTTCTTTTGTTGCAAACAAAAACCATGTCTATGTCTCAGAAACACCTGCAGCCCTTATTCTGGGGCCAAAAAACACCTATTATTTAGCCAATGAGAAAAGCCAGGTACCTCTTTGCCGCTTGTGGTTCCCCGGGAGTCGCAGCTCGGACACTGAGTCCTCTCCCACCTAGCAGAGCAGCAAGAAGGTCTCCTCGTCAGGGTGTACAGAGTGCCTGTTTTGGACACCTGGGGGCTGTGAGGACCCAGGAGAATGAGTCTCTCTGTTTTGTTACTGGTTATTGCATAACAGACCCCCCAAGTAGAGTGAAAGAACAGCAAACAGCAGTCATGGCTGGAATCTCATGGCTGACCACACAGGCTCATCTGGGTGGCACCTCTGCTGGGGTTCTGGGGATCTGTGCACGTGCCTGTGGCTGTGGTGGCTGTCTAGATCCCCCCCGCTGGGGTCCTGGGGGTCTGTGCACATGCCTATGGCTGTAGTGGCTGTCTAGACCCCCCCCCCCCAGCTGGGGTCCTGGAGGTCTGTGCAGGTGCATATGGCTGTGGCAGCTGTCTAGACCCCCCTGCTGGGATTCTGGGGGTCTGTGCAGGTACATGTGGCTGTGGCAGCTGTCTAGATCCCCCGCTGGGGTCCTGGGAGTCTGTGCAGGTGCATACGGCTGGGGTAGCTGTCTAGACTGGGTCTGTGCATGTGCCTGTTGCTGGGCGGCTATCTAGACCTGGGTGCTCTTCCACGTGGCCTCGCCCCAGCAGAGCAGCCTGGGATGCTTTTGCAGTGGCTTCAGAAAAGGAAGGCTACCCTGAGGCCACCATTTCCTGCCCATTCCATCAAGGAAAGCAGGCCCAGGCCAGAGTCCAGGGATGGGACCAGCACCTTTTGGTGGGACAGCAGCCTGCCGTCCTCGAGCATGATGCTGGGGCCAGCCCTGGGACCAATACGCTTCCTTTGCTGGTTTTGAGCCCCCGGCTTGTGTGTATTGGAGCAGCAGATTCCATTCAAGGCATAGTGGCACCTGGCGGCACTTGTCCTGGCCCTGCCACCAACCTACCAGCTATTCACCGCCTCAGTCACCTATAAAACTGGGTGATAGCCGGGTGCGGTGGCTCACGCCTATAATCCCAGCACTTTGGGAGGCCAGGGCAGGAGGATTACCTGAGGTCAGGAGTTCAAGACCAGCCTGGGCCAAGACGATAAAACCCTGTCTCTACTAAAAATACAAAAATCGGCCAGGCGTGGTGGCGGGTGCCTGTGATCCCAGCTACTGGGGAGGCTGAGGCAGAGAATTGCTTGAACCCGGGAGGCAGTGGTTGCAGTGAGCCGAGATCGCGCCACTGCACTCCAGCCGGGGCGACAGAGCTAGACTCCGTCTCAAAAAAAAAAAAAAAAAAATGGGTGATGATGGCTCCCCTTCTAAGAGGACTGTTGTCACACTTCACTGAACAGCCCTTGACCCAGTGCATGGCACCCAACATGCCCAGGGCCGTGGGCTGGGCATGGTCCTGGTAGCAGTGTGCTTCCTGGCCGAAGAGGCTTTGCTGCCGCTTCCCAGGGAGGTGTTGCCTTCCCAGTGGACCTGGAAGCCACTCAGGTTCCCCCATCCAGTGTCAAGCCAGGGCCTCCATGACTCCTGGCTCGGCCCTAGTCCATGGCAGTGATATACCTTCCTTTCTCTTTCCTTTTTAATCTCTGTTTCAGCTAAGGATGGAAAGGAGTTGGTCAGCCCTTGCTTGTCTCCCAGTTTCAAAGGAGAGTGGGAACACGCAGAAGTCACATACAGGGTTTCGGGGCAGAAAGCAGGTATGGGGAAGGTTGCTGCTTGTTGGGTTTTGCGGGAGAGACTGGCGGCCTCCTCTCTCCCTTGCCTTTCCCACATCCCATGGGATGCTCCACAGGAGGCTCCTGACCTCTCCTTGAAGAGCCTGTGCCTGCCCTGGAAGTGAAGGTGGTTTGGCTGAAGGGGCCTGTGCCTGTGCTGAGAGCTGGTTTCTTCCCTCTGCCTCTGCTCAACACTCCCCTGACTGTCACCAGAAGCTTCCTCGTGAGGGCTGATTTCCTAACAGGCCTGCAGGGAGGAAGGACTGGACCAGCTCGGGGCTCAGATGCAGGACAGGAGGGAGTGAGGGAGGGTCTGCTCCTACCTATCCTGCTCAAGGCCATGGAGCCCACTCTCGTCCACTGGCCCTGGGCAGGCTCTGGTGCTCTGCGCCCTTGCAGTTTCTTCTGAGAGAAATGTTCAAACACCACTCCCAGACTGGGCACTCAGCATAAGGAGTGCGTGCCTTCAGGAACCGTACAGGTCCCTCCAACTCAGTCACCCACTGGTGCATGTGCTGGGGGGCCGCATCAGGCACAGCAGAACTGAGCAGCTGCGTTCCACAGGAGGAGCCAGACAGTGAAGCTCATCGGAAAGGCCTTCCAGGAGAAATAACATGGGGGTGGGGGTCTGAGAGGGCGATTGCAGCTGTAACTAGGACAGCCAAGGACGGCCTCATGGGGTAACATGGGATCTAAGACAGGAGGAGGTTTAAGGGAACTGCACAGATCTGAAGCAGCAGCACCCCAGGCCGGGCAAGCAGCACACCCCGGGGCCCTCTGGCAGCTGCTGTGTTTAATGAATGAGGAGAAGGTGGTGTGGCTTGGCGAGGGACAGCAGGAGGAAATGAGATCAAAGGGTCGGAGCGTGGGTCTGTGGACCATGGGAACCCTGGAAGCACTCGGAAGGACGGGGCCTGGTGGAGCATGACTGGGAAAGCCGGGAAGCCGGGTCAAGATGTGGGGTGTAGAGGCGCCCTCAGATGTCCACACGGTCCATTGGCCTCCGGGGTCCTCTGTTCCTGCTCTCCCCTAAGCCATGGGAGCTTGGCAAGTGAGCTGGGCCTCCACTTCCTTATCTATGACATAGGGAGGGTGCCGGCCCCCCGAGGAGGTGGGACGCAGGGCTGGCAGAGGGGGAATGCAGGGCAGATGGTCCCGACAGGCCAGAGGCCGGCTGGTATCAGGCATCAGCAGCTGCCTCCTCAGAGTCCAGGTCTGCGGCTGCTTCGTGCCCACAGTCTTCGCTCCCTGTCCCAGGACCGACAGTGCCCTGGCTCCTGAGGGCTGCTTTGGACCTGCGTGAGGAGCCGCCCCAACTCAGGGTGGGGTCTTAGGGGCTTCTGGACCTGCCTTTTCCTGACCATTCAGGTCAGGGTCTCAAGTCCCCTGGGAGGGGCCCCAAGCAGCTGTGAGGCCTGGGTGCTCGGAGCCCACTGACTGCTAGCCTTGTGCTTGTCCCCAGTGGCAAGCCTGCACGAGCCGTGTGCTGCCAGAGTGTCAGAGGTCCTTCGAAACAGAGTGCACAGGACGGAGGAAGTGAAGCATGTGGACTTCTATGCTTTCTCCTACTATTACGACCTTGCAGCTGGTGTGGGCCTCATAGGTAAGGGGGACGGGATGGACTGAGCAGGAAGTTCGGGGCGGCGGGGGGCGGGCGTGGAGGGTGTGTGCTCCCCAAGGCAGAGGGCTAGTGTCAGGCAAGCAACCCTATTGTCACATCCCGGCAGGAGGCCAGAAGTAGATTTGAGAAGGCATCTTGTCCTGAATAGGAAAAGATCAGTTCTTTGAGCCCTTCAGTAAAACCTCATGGCTGGTGACTTGCTGTTGATTCCAGTTCCTGGTAGAAGGCAGGTCCTGCCCTGCACTGGCCCACGTTGTCTCAGACTCAGCCGCTCTGCCCCACCCTGTAGCCCTGGCTACAGGAGGCCTCCTGTGACCTGCGGGTGGCTGCCCTGTCCCCGTGGGAGGAATCAGCTCACTGAATGTGGAGTCTCTCTAACTCACCCTGCACAGCCCAGGAAGCCAGATTAGGGCGGAAAAGGGTATTCAGAGTTTGCTGAGGCTGGTGGTGGTCAGGCTGTGTGGGGACTCTGGAGGGGGTTGCAGAGTCACTACCATGGTGAGAACATCAGAATGTATGGCCTGTGGTAAGGATAAGAACACTACTGTTTTAAATAAGCTAACACAGTGCTGGCTCTCTGGGCCCCACGGCCTCCGGTGGGTGTCTGTGCTGACAAAGCTACCGCTGACTGGGCCTCGGTGGAAGATGGGTGGTCAAAGTGGAAGGCCACCAATAAACCACTCCTCACTTTATTTTTCAATAACTTTTCTTTTTTTTTTTACATTTGGGAAATTGAAACCAGAATACTATTGCTGAGCTCAGTGCTGTGGTTTCAGGAAACATTTCAATTTCTCTACTTTTATTTTTCTTAACTTAAAATTTTACTCAATTTGGGGTCCTGGGTTCCTGGTGAGCTTTCTCGGGCGACATTGCAGGGTTGGGATGTGGGGTAACCCTCTCAGCCCCCAAGCCCACCCCACGCCACATCACCCAGAAGCTGCCCTCAGAGCATGTGAGTGGCCATCTACAGCTGGAGGTCCTGCCTCAGAAGCCAGTCAGTGCCTTGGGGCTCTCAGGCCGGTGTTCCCCACGCCAGCCTCGTGTCTCAGTGGCATCGCCAGCCTCACGGTGCTCCTGCAGACTGGGTGTTGTGTCTCCCACAGATGCGGAGAAGGGAGGCAGCCTGGTGGTGGGGGACTTTGAGATCGCAGCCAAGTACGGTGAGTGATGCTACGGGGGCCGTCTCAGCAGGTGCAGGTGCTGCATGATGCTCATGACGCTCATGACGCAGGCGCTGGCCCTGACTCTCCTGGGTGTAGCCCCTCCTAAACGGTGGCCACAGGCAGGGGCCTTGGCGGCCCCAGCTGAGAAAGGACCACTGTCGTTGTCCCACCCCCATGGGTCGTGAGGAACTGGGTCCCTCGATTCTGCTTCCTCTGATGCCATTTTACTGCTACTAGGGTAACCCCAAGAGTGATTTCCCCTGGGATGTCCCAGTAAGTTCATGATTGTCACAAAACCCTTAAGAAGCCGAGGCCCTACAGAGTGGAGCCTGGGATGTGGGGTGGAGGGCTGTCCCCGGGGTTGCAGGTGACTAGCCCAGCAGAACCTGTGCCACACACCTCGCCCCTCCACTGTCTCCTTCATGCCTGGTCCAGCAACCAAGCCTTGGCGAACATCTCCTGCTCCTGGTTGCCCTTCCCAATGTGTGGGTCCAAAGAGCTGAACTTTGTACATCTTTCCAGAAAAAGTACTACCCTTCCCCTCCCCCAAAAGTGGCTTTTTTTAAAGCTTTTGTGTCATTTTCCCAGTTGTGCTCATGGACACTGGGTATCCACAACTACAGCAGGAAAAGGCTTTGAGCCATAATCCCAGGACAGTTCTTGGTGGATTTGACCTTCCTCAAGAGCAGGAGTGGATTGTTCTGAGCTGGCTTTGGTGTTTTCTTTCCCCAGAAAGCTTATGTTTTATTCAGGTTGACACCTGGGAGAGATGTCCAGGGTCTTAGGTGTAGAAATGTGGCTTGGGAGACGTTGGCCCATGACCCTAACACCAGGCGTGCAAGTCCCCTTGGAGCCCAGAGCCAGTGGCAGCTGAGGTTGCTGCCCACCTGCCTGTGCTGTGCACTAGGTGCCTTCTGCGCTCAGCTGCAGTCTTGTCTGTGAATCCGGAGTGTGGAGCCAGCGGGTGCCTGTAGTGGGTGGAATTGGGGTCTGCACTTGCCCCTCCACCCCTGGGTGGGAGTCACCTGGAGCCTGAAGGGATGTGTCTCATTCCCAGTGTGTCGGACCCTGGAGACACAGCCACAGAGCAGCCCCTTTGCGTGCATGGACCTCACCTACGTCAGCCTGCTACTCCAGGAGTTCGGCTTTCCCAGGAGCAAAGTTCTGAAGGTAAGGATGCCCTCAGGGCACACCGCAGCCCCTTTATGGAGTGAGGGGCCTGGAACCACTTCTCTAGTTGCTGGGGTTGTGTCCCCCAGCCCATCCCTGGCTTCCAAGGAGCTGCAGTCTCTGATGCACAAGCCTTTCTTGTCTGCGTGATGGTCCCCTCTCCCTCTCTGTCTTTTCAAGCTCACTCGGAAAATTGACAATGTTGAGACCAGCTGGGCTCTGGGGGCCATTTTTCATTACATCGACTCCCTGAACAGACAGAAGAGTCCAGCCTCGTAGTGGCCGAGCCACCCCTGTCCCCGTCAGCAGTGTCTGCATAAATCCTCCTGTCCTGGACGTGACTTCATCCTGAGGAGCCACAGTACAGGCCGTGCGTGGTGGCACTTTCTGCACACTGACTCTGGGACTTGCAGAAGGCCTGGTGCTGCCCTGGCATCAGCCTCTTCCAGTAACATCTGGCCAGAGGGCTGTCTGGACCTGGGCCCTGCCCAGTGCCCCCTGCCTGCCTGGGCTCCAAGTGGGCAGGACCAGGACAGAACCACAGGCACACACTGAGGGGCAGCATGGTTCCCTGCCTACCCCATCCCTGCGCCCCGTCCGCGGGGCTGTGGCTGCTGCCGTGCGTGTCCCTGCGATGGGAGTCTTGTCTCCGAACCTGTCAGTTTCCTCCCCAGGGCAGATCTCCCCTTCCTGCGACTCTGGGAGGTGGTGCAGGCTGTCCTGGCTGCTCTGGGGAAGCCAAGGGACAGCCATCACACCCCTGAGACAGTGGGTCTGGGTGGCAACACTGGCAACTCTGGACTTGAGCGTATTTGCCTCTTCCTTGGGTATGAATGTGTGAGTTCACCCAGAGGCATGCTCTCCTCACACCCTGTGTGGTTTGGGGTTAATGATGGAGGGAGACACCTCCTCACGGATGGCAAGTGCCCATTCTTCAGGGAATCTCCCAGCATGGGCGATGCCAGGCGTGAGCTGCTGTAAACAATTTGTGGCTGTGCTGCTTGAGTGACGTCTCTGTCATGTGGGTACCAAGTGCTTGTGTAGAAACTGTGTTCTGAGCCCCCTTTTCTGGACACCGACTGTGTCCTGTGAATGTATCGCTACTGTGAACCGTTGCCGCCTAGCCAGGGCCATGTCTTAGATGCAGCTGTGCCGTGGGTCGGCTGAGCCACAGTCCCAGAACCAAGCTCTCGGTGTCTCGGGCCACAATCCATCCACCTCAGGCTGACCCCACCTCCTCCATGGACAGTGTGAGCCCCGAGCCATGCGTCCTGCTCAGTGTGGCATGGGTGCCCAGGGCCGAGCCCGCCCCGCTGCTTCAGTGAATGTACAGTGCCCGGCATGAGCTGAACCTCATGTGTTCCACTCCCAATAAAAGGTTGACAGGGGCTTCCCCTCCTCTGGGCTTCCTCTCGTTGAGTGACAGCAGTACTTGCCCACCTGGCACCTGAGATCCCTGTTTACTAAAGCTTAGAAAAACTGCCAAACGGGGTGGCGTATTTCCAGTCCTGTCGATGTCCCTCCTGAGGACGCAGCAGTGGAGGGCCCCTGGGGGCCGGGGCTGGTGAAGGGTCTGGCTAATGGCCCCAGCCCTCCCAGCGTCTGTTGAGCACAGAGCTCCTCCCATGCCAGGCCAGCAACCCACAGCATGGCCAGGCGAGGCCTGGGCACATCACCTTGGGTGAGCTGCAAGTCTCCACGTCATTGTGTTCAGCAAGGATCTGGTTTTGGTCTGGAAGCGTCCCAAAGGTGTTGCATGCCAGGGAAACTGCAGACCAGCCCATACCCTGAGTGCTTGTGCCTGAAGCCCCCGCAACCAACTGTGACAGGAGGACAGGGTCTGGCCCTAGGGCCTCCCAGGGCTCAGCGAATGCTGATGGAGCCACGTGGTAGAGGCCTGCGCAGAGCAGGAAAGGACAGATGAAAAGAGGAACAGTTTCCTCCCTCCCAGAGCCCGGGCCTCACAGTGGGCAGGGGCAGGAGAGGGGTCTGGGCGGAAACCTTCCTGAGGTCTGAGCAGCTGTGTGCCTGCAGGGCACTCGGGGAAGGGACGAAGGGAGGACAGCCACGCTGCACACCGGTGCGGCCCCAACCCTGGAGGCTGGAGGGAGACCCTGGGACAGGTATGAACCCCTCAGAGAACTGGAGGCAGCTATTCTCTGCCTAGCAGTCTCCTCAAAACGTAAACCTTGGGGAAGAGGTCTGGAGGTCAGCGTATGACACAGGCTGAGAAAGAGCAGGAGAGATGGTCCCTCAACGAGTCAAAAGTCACATTAGGACTAGGGCTAGGAAGCTTGCTTCTGGTGGGCATGATAAGGCCTATCCTCCCCAGGCTCACCTCCCCCGCCTGGGCTGGGTCCCCGCCAGCGCCTTTACTTCCGTAATATCCACTAGCTTAAATCTTTAAAGAACTCTGGAGGCTGAGAATCAAACGCATGAAGGTAAAGCCAAAATCAATTTGGTCCATTTAAAGAAGGTCGGTGACCTCATGCCTGAAAAAGGCAAACAACTGGAAGTTTTCCAAAGGTGCACCAAATAAGTCATGGAATATTTCTGGGCCCGGCAAATTATGCAAGTAATTTCTCTCTGAGTGTCTTTTGTGATAATGAAGTAGGCTCTCATTTGTCAAAAATAGCTACACATGTACATCGTAAAAGAAGCAAACTAGGATTGCTTGAAAATTCTGTTCCCTCAGAGGATGTGTGCATTGACGAGCTCAGACAGGTCTCACACACCCCAACGCCACCCCACCCCACGTACCCCACGTCACTTAGCACCCACTGCTGCCCACTGAGCTGCCTCAGTCCTGCAGTCCCCGTGTCTGGATGGCAGGACCGCAGAGCAGTGAGTTTCAGGGCATAAGCAGACGTCGCCACGTTGCCTTCAATCCTATTGAACAAGCATCGGTGCTGGCCTCCTCCATGTCCTAACAGCCACAGCCAGTTTAATCTTTGCCATTCTGGCAGATTTTAAAAGATGGTAACTGATAGTTTTAATGTGCATGGATATCTGGTATATCTAAGTTGTATTTCTTTGAAACATCTGTTCATATCCCTTGCCAATTTTCTATAAGATTATCATCATTTTTTTAAATTGTAGATCTTTATTTATTAAGGAAATTAGCCCATTGTGATACAATGTGTTCAGAATTTATCTTTTTGTGACTTCTGTTTCATGTCATAATTAGGAAGGCTTCTCCACAGAGATAGTTTTAAAAGTTAACCAAAAGGTATTTTATAGTTTTAGTTTCTTAACTTTTTGTTTGTTTGTTTTTGAGACACAGTCTCACTCTGTCAGCAAGGCTGGAGTACAGTGGCACGATTTTGATTTCGGCTCACTGCAACCTCTGGCTCCCAGGCTCAAGCAATTCTCCTGCCCCAGCCTCCCGAGTAGCTGGGATTATAGGCACGTGCCACCACGCCCAGCTAATTTTTGTATTTTTAGTAGAGATAGGGTTTCACCATGTTGGCCAGGCTGGTCTCGAACTCCTGACCTCAGGTAATCCACCCACTTCGGCCTCTCAAAGTGCTGGGATGGGAGGCATGAGCCACCACGCCTGGCCTTGTTTTTTAATTATTCATTTATTTATTTATTTTTGAGATAGAATCTCCCTTTGTCACCCAGGCTGGAGTGCAGTGGTGCAATGTGGGCTCACTGCAACCTCTACCTCCCAGGTTCAAGCAATTGTCCTGCCTCATCCTCATGAGTAACTGGGATTACAGGCACCCGCTACTGGGCCTAGCTAATTTTTGTATCTTTAGTAGAGATAGGGTTTGAGTCTTGTCCAGGCTGGTTTTGAACTCCTGACCAGGTGATCCGCCCATCTGGGTCTCCTAAAGTGCTGGGATTACAGGCATGAGCCACCGTACCCTACCTTGACATTTTTAAATATGTTCAGGCACAACAAATCATTGTCGCAGGGTGAATTTGATTTTTAGAACCATTTCAGAGTCGTCAGAAGGCAAATGTGGCCGGGCATGGTGGCTCACGCCTGTAATCCCAGCACTTTGGAGACCAAGGCGGGTGGATCTCTTGAGGTCAGGAGTACAAGACCACCCTGGCCAACATGGTAAAACCCCGTCTCTACTAAACAAACCAAAAAAAAAAAAAAATTAGCCACGCATGGTGGTGTGCTCCTGTAATCCCAGCTACTAGGGAGGCTGAGGTGCGAGAATTGCTTGAACCCAGGAGGGAGAGGTTGCAGTGAGCCGAGATCGTGCCACTGCACTCCAGCCTGGGCAACAGTGAGACTCCGTCTCAAAAAAAAAAAAAAAAAAAAAGGCAAATGTGATATTCAGACTAGGTTAATACCATTTTTGGATAAAATCAAGGATGATGGCTGGGCGTGGTGGCTTATGCCTGTAATCCCAGCACTTTGGGAGGCTAAGGTGGGTGGATCACAAGGTCAGGAGTTTGAGACCAGCCTCACCAACATGGTGAAACCCTCGTCTCTACTAAAAACACAAAAAATTAGCTGGGCCTGGTGGTGCATGCCTGTAGTCCCAGCTACCCTGGAGGCTGAGGCAGGACAATTGCTTGAACCCAGGAGGTGAAGGTTGCAGTGAGCAGAGATTGTGCCACTGCACTCTAGCCTGGGTGACAGAGCAAGACTGAGACTCCATCTCAAAAAATCAAGGATGATGATAGAAATGAGGCAGTTCCACGAGGGAGCTCTCAGGAGCACATGGGTCTCAGCCATCAGTGGCAGAGTCCTCCGGCAAGGTCTTTGAGGAGCCACACTTGGGCGTGCAGTCTCTGGTAGAGATGTTTAATATGACCTGTGTGGAGGCCATGAGATGTGGGGCATGTTTGAAACAACTGGGGCTGTTCATTCTGCAACAAGGAGCTTTTGGCTGGACAGTAATATGACAGGTATCTTCACTATTACTGGAGGATTGTCAGACACTGGCTTTTGCCATGTGGCTCCAGGGGCAGCAGAAGTTATGGGGACACTGCTGTCGGGTTTCTCACTCAAGCATTGCTCACTCATGCAATGAACGATGTCCAGGGCTAAGGTGGGCTCGTCCTTGGGATGTGCCCCTTCACCTGTGGGCACTGGGGTGCTTGAGAAAGGAGCCTGCGTGAATGAGAGGTTAGAGTCAGGTTCTTACAGTGTCTTCACACTCATCAGATTCTTGGACTCGCCTTGAAAATGATTTTGAAAATCATGGTCAGGTAAGCATTACGTCTTTCCCCCTTAATTGTAAATGAATAACGGTAGTTGTGTTTATGGAGTGCTTGCTGTGTGTCAGGCATGGTGCAAATTGGACTGTGTCGTGTGGTCAGAGATTGAATGCTCAGCCTCAAGGCAGGTACCGTGCATCTCCATCCTGCCACCGAGAGAGAAGCAGGCCTGCAGGAGCTTGGGGACTTACCTGGACCTGCTGAGACCCGGTTCTGCAGGCGTCCTACACCTAAAACAGTGGGCCACCTTGCCTCCCAAAGTGGGAAGTGTTTCCAGAGGAATGTTTACTGATCACATCAGGCCATGTGCTCATTCTCAAAGGCAGGTCTCTCCACTGAAGAATCAGCCATCTCCATAACAGTGTGCTTGTAATGCTTACAAAAATAGTTACACAGCTGAGAGAAATAATAACTCCCTCTAGGCCTCACTGCCCCTTTATCATTTTAACAGCCTCTGATTATTTTCCTGTTATTGATTCAGTGGATAAAGGTTTCCATTTAAGAACTTAAGTGCAGCCTTGTGAATCTTACTACCTGCCACATGATTTACATAGTTCAGAAGCAGACATCCCCCTATAAGGCCTCCTGTTTCAAGAAACCTCTCTAGAGGTCAGAAGAGCCCACAGCCAAGTTTTATGGCACAGCACAGGGTGGTAGGATGGCTCTAAATACAGCTTCCAAGAGGGTCGAGTGTTCAGCTGGTACAGAGATGTGGTTCCTCCAGACCTACCAGGGAGGACAGCCAGGGATCGCATGGTTTTGTAAATTAAAATGCCCACGCTCAGAGGTCTGCAAGGATTTACCTTAAAGCAACAGGGAGGCTGGGTGTGGTGACTCACACCTATAATCCCAACACTTTGGAAGGCTGAGGTGGGCAAATCACAAAGTCAGGAGTTTGAGACCAGCCTGGCCAATATGTTGAAACCCCATCTCTACTAAAAATACAAATACTGGCCAGGCATGGTGGCAGGCACCTGTAGTCCCAGCAACTCGGGAGGCTGAGGCAGGAGAATCCCTTGAACCCGGGAGCGGAGGTTGCAGTGAGCTGAGATCACGCCACTGTGTCTCAAATAAATAAATAAATAAATAAATAAATAAAGCAACAGGGGAGGCTGGATGCAGTGGCTCATGCCTGTAATCCCAGCACTTTGGGAGGCCAAGGCGGGCAGATCATGAGGTCAGGAGTTCAAGACTAGCCTGGCCAACATAGTGAAACCCTGTCTGTATTAAAAATATAAAAATTAACCAGGCATGATGGCCCATGCCTGTAATCCTAGCTGCTTGAGAGGCTGAGGCACAAGAATCACTTGAACCTGGGAGGCGGAGGTTGCAGTGAGCCGAGATTGTGCCGCTGTACTCCAACCTAGGGGGCAAAGCACGACTCTCAAAAAAACAAAAAACGAAAAAACAGGGAGAGTTTTCCTGTTGATAGTCTCCTGGGCTGTCTCTTGTTTGGGGCTTTATGAATAAGGCTTCTGTGACCATTCTTGTGCAAGTCTTTTATAGGCACGTTTTTATTTCATTTGGATGAATATCTAACGGCAGAATGGCTGGGTCATATGGCATGTGAATGTTTAACTTTATAAGAACCTACTGGGCTCGGCGCAGTGGCTCACACCTGTAATCCCAGCATTTTGGGAGGCCGAGGCGGGCAGATCATGAGGTCAAGAGATCAAGACCATCCTGGTCAACATGGTGAAACCCTGTCTCTACTAAAAATACAAAAATTAGCTGGGTGTGGTGATGTGTGCCTGAGTCCCAGCTACTCAGGAGGTTGAGGCAGGAGAATTGCTTGAACCCAGGAGGCAGAGGTTGCAGTGAGCCAAGATTGCGCCACTGCACTCCAGCCTGGCAACAGAGTGAGACTGTGTCTCAAAAAAAAAAAAAGAACCTACCAAACCATTTTCCAACACGGCTGTAACAATTTACACTCCCATTAGCAGTGTGTGAGAGTTCCTGTATAATATAAACCAGGGTTTTCAGCTTTCTATACATTAAGAGATTTCAAAGGACTTTTTTTTTACTGACTCTCCAGACATTGGCATAGTATTCAGCCTTAACAAGAACTGAATTTCTAGCCAGGTGCGGTGGCTCACGCCTGTAATCCCAGCACTTTGGGAGGCTGAGGTGGGCGGATCACAAGGTCAGGAGTTTAAGACCAGCCTGGCCAACATGGTGAAACCACGTCTCTACTAAAAATACAAAAATAAAATTACCTGAGTGTGGTGGTGAGCAGCTGTAATCCCAGCTACTCGGGAAACTGAGGCAGGAGACTCGCTTGAACTCGGGAGGCGGAGGTTGCAGTGAGCTGAGATCATGCCATTGCATTCCAACCTGGATGACAGGGTGAGACTCTGTCATTAAAAAAAAAAAATAGCTGGGCGTGGTGGCAAATGCCTGTAGTCCCAGCTACTTGGGAGGCTGAGGCAGGAGAATCGCTTGAACCCAGTAGGCAGAGGTTGTGGTGAGCCGAGATTGTGCCACCACACTCCAGCCTGGGCAACAAAGCGAGACTCAAAAAAAAAATTAAATTTCTGACCCATGCCGCAACATGGTGAACCTTGGAAACGTTATGCTAAAGTGAAAAACGCGAGACACAAAGGACTCCGTAGTGTATAATTCTGTTTTTGTGAAATGGCCCATCCACAGAGACAGATTGGTGGTTGCCAGGAGCTGGGGTAGGGGAGAAGGAAGAGTAACTGACTGGTGCGCAGGGCTTTTGGGGGGTGATGGAAAAGTTTAACACTTAGATTATGGTGATGCTCGCACAACTCCGTAAATATACACTAAACCATGGGCTTGTGCACTTAAACAGGTAGCTTTCTGCTATAAAAATTATATCTCAGTAAAGCAGTTTGAAAAATGAAGACTCGAACTCTAGAAGGCAACAGTCTGAAAACAATAGGTTTCCTCCAGAGAGTTCCCTTTAGGTAAAGCTCATGCTTGTCTGAGAGCAGATGACCTTCCCTTGTCTTTTCAAACCTTAGACTCTTTTCAGTCTTGTCCTTGTCTCACCTTAGACCCTGAGAGGAGCATCAGACCTGCTCGTTTGCTGGTGAACCCAAGTCCAGCAGGTGCTGCCCTGGTGCGGGGGTCCCTCAGCCACCTGTTGAGTGGCGGGAGGTTGCCTGTAAAAAGGAAGGAATTGAAATCCCCACTCTAGGGATATTGGTCCTCCTCCACACCCCCACCCCGGCATTTCCTAGTGCGGCCAGCGATCCTCTTCTGTTTTCTCAGTGGGTGCGCCTGGCCTGGACTCCACCCAAGCCAAATAGCCGAGGTGAAATGGTTGGGCAGAGCAAACAGGCTTTCGCCAGGAGCCTTCCTTTACTTCCCCTTGGACAAATCACACTGGGCTCAAAGCCTCCGCTGGAATTCCTCCTGCTGCTGCAAGGCCCAGAGTGGCCACATCACCTGCCTGATGGAGTCGTGAGTCACTAGCTCTCTCTGGGTTTTACCTTGACCTAGTGAATGTTTTTCTAAGAATATTTTCTTATTGAGGTATCATTTTCATATAATAGGACACACAGATCTTAGGTGTACAGTTCAAATCATTTTGGCAAATGCATGCACCCATGTGGCTCACACCCCTGTCAAAATAGAGAACATTGCTATTACCCCAGAAAACTCCGCGAGTACCCTGCCCCTGGACTCTAGCAGCCCCTGTCTGATGTCCATCATGACGTATTACTGTCACCCGTTCTGGAACGTTATGTAAATGGCATCGTCCAGTGTCTGCTCTTGTGTGTCTGGCCTTCAGCTAAGCATGATGTCTGTGAGATTCATGCAGGTGGATGTGTGCAGCTCATTCCTTTCCATTGCTCAGTAGTAATCAATTATTTCAATATACCACACTTTGTTTCTTCATTTGCCTGTTGATAGTCCCCTGGGCTGTTTCCTGTTTGGAGCTTTATGAATAAGGCTTCTGTGACCATTCTTGTGCAAGTCTTTTATAGGCATATGTTTTTATTTCTTTTGGATGAATATCTAAAGGTAGAATGTCTGGGTCATAGGGCATGTGAATGTTTAACTTTATAAGAACTTACCTACTGGTTATAACCGGTTATAAGAACCTACCAACACGGCTATAACATTTTACTCTCCATTAGCAGTGTGTAAGAATTCCAGTTGCTCCACATCCATGCTAGCACTTGGTACTGTCCGTGATTTTAATATTAACTGTTCTTGGGGGAGTACTGCTATCCTATTATGCTGTTGTCGTTTATTTAACAGATAGGGTCTCACTAAGTTGCCCAGGCTGGACTCAAACTCCTGAGCTCAAGTGATTCTCCCACCTCAGCTTCGGAGTAGCTGGAACTACACCTGCATGCCACCAAACCTGGCTCCATTGAGTTTTAATGTGCATCACCCTGAGTGAGGTAGTGAATTTTAAAGGAGCCTCCAAGAATCCTCCTGCCCAGGCCAGCCTGCCTCCCCTCCCAAGCACCCTATTGCCTGGCATGCTGCATAGAGAGCCAATGGGACTCCTTCATAAGGATTCACCTGTGAGCCTGTATGTGCAAGGCAGCGCTACAGACGTGGGTTCCTCACCCAGAGGTCCACACTCCAGGGTAGTGAGTGGCCAACTCCTTTCGTAAAGAGCAGCCAGTAGGGGCCGGGCGCGGTGGCTCAGGCCTGTAATCCCAGCACTTTGGGAGGCCGAGACGGGCGGATCACAAGGTCAGGAGATCGAGACCATCCTGGCTCACCCGGTGAAACCCCGTCTCTACTGAAAAATACAAAGAACTAGCTTGGCGAGGTGGCAGGCGCCTGTAGTCCCAGCTACTGGGGAGGCTGAGGCAGGAGAATGGCGTGAACCTGAAAGGCAGAGCTTGCAGTGAGCTGAGATCCGGCCACTGCACTCCAGTTTGGGCAACAGAGCGAGGCTCTGTCTCAAAAAAAAAAAGAAAGAAAGAAAAAAAAGAGCAGCCAGTAAATATTTCAGGCTTTGCAGGTCATGCAGTCTCTGTTTTGGCTGCTCACCTCTGCTGTCGAAGGGTGACAGAACCTTAGACAACTGTAAATGAATGAGAGAAGCTGTGTCCCTACTTGATTTCTGGACACTGAAATTCAATTTTCATATCATTTTAACACCATGATTACTTGGATTTTTTTCAATAATTTAAAATGTAAAAGGTATTCCTAGCTTGAGAGCCGTACAAAAACAGTGGGGTTACCAGATCCAGAGGCTCCTGTGCTTGGTGCTCCGTTTCAGGCAGGCAGAGCAGCCAGCTTGGGGCACTTCTGCACTAGGCAAGCTCTCAGGAGCGGCTTCACAGTGAACCAGGCCAGCCCTGCGGAGCTCCAGCATCCCACCTGCTCCAGGAGGCAGCTTCCCCAGGATGAGTCCAGGTGGGGACCCACACCACTCCCAAGGGAAACACCAATGGGCCAGAGGAGGGCGAGAGACAGGCGGGGAAGGGCTTGAGAGTGCCACATTGGTGTCCACAGCCCCTTCCTGCCCAGCAGGCGGCTCCCAAGCTCCCTGATTACGGGCTTCCTCTGTCTCCCTCCAGCCTCGCTGACCTCAGTACTGCTCCCTGCTCACCTGGTCCCTTCGGAATCCACACATCAGGATGCCCACTAGCTTTGGCCCAGTGTTCGCCTTCACCCTGGCCACCTCCTCAAGTCTGTCTTTGCCCTGCCCATGCCCAGCCTGGGGACCTGCCAGGAAGGGGTCTGGGGTGGGGGTGTAGGATTATTGTCTTTCTTGTGAGGTAGTGGTTTGCAGGAAGGGTGTTGGGCTCAGATCTCCATCTGGGGAGTGGAGTCTGCACCCTGTGGAGGCTCTGAGGAGGGGCCCAGGGGGCAGGAGGACCTGTGTGGAGTCTACTGCAGGGCCCCAAGCAACAGGACCCCAAGAGCAGTAGCCATGGGTTGGAAGAGGGTTGTGCATCCTCACAAGGAACAAAACACAATGGCCGGGGATGGCGGCTCATGCCTGTAATCCCTGCACTTTGGGAGGCCGAGGTGGGTGGATCACCTGAGGTCAGGAGTTTGAGACCAGCCTGGCCAACCTGATGAAATCCCCTCTCTACTAAAAATACAAAAAATTAGACGGGCACGGTGGTGGGCGCCTGTAATTCCAGCTACTCAGGAAGCTGAGGCAGAAGAATCGCTTGAACCCAGGAGGCAGAGGTTGCAATGAACCTAGATCGCACCAAAAAAAAAAAAAAAGCAAGTCAAGTCCTGAGCTGGCGGCTCCTGGCCTCCTCCTGGGAAGACTGGCTGCTGGGCAGATTCCTTGTAGCTTGTGGAGAAGGCCTGGGTGTCGCTGGCACCACTGGCCTTAACAAAGGACCTAAAGCCCTGTTGGGTGTAGGGAGGGCCAGGAGGCATTGGATAAAGTAGGGAAGACGATGGCAGGCCCGTGACGGTGGGATGTGGGACCCCGCAGGCCCGTGGCCCAGGTCCGGGGAGGTCCACCACACCCATAGATGCTGCCCATAAGGGGGTGGTTGCCAAGTGTGCCCGCAGTGCACTTTCACACTGTATACACCAGACAGCAATGAAGAGCTTCTCCAGACCCCACTCCTCACAGCCCCTCCAGTTGCACACAGCGAGAGGTTCAGCCGCTTGCTTCCTAACAGGGTAGAGGTCTGACTCCTGAGGGCTTCAGGGAACAGGATGTGCTCTTTTGGGCCGGTCCCTCACAGAGGATTACTCATCCATGTGGGAGAGCAAAGTCGTAGATGACTCATCCTTGTGTTGGTGTGAATATGCCACAGTGTATTTATCCATTCCAGTGATGATAGACGTTTGCATTGTTTCCAGTTTGGGACTGTTCTGAATAGGGCTGTTCTGAACGTTCTTGTACATGCCTTGGGGTGAGCAAAAGTATTCATTTCTGTTGGGTGTTTTTTTTGGAGTAGAATTGCTAGGTCATAGGGAGGCGTTTGTTTAGTGAACACTGCCAGTTTTTCAAAGGGATTGTACTAACCTATAAGGAGTTGTGTTGATGTGGAAACTGAAGGCGCCGAGAAGCACATAAGGGTCAGTGGGTGACATCAGGGACACCCCCAAAGTGATATTGAGGGGGTCCAACCTGAGGTGTTCAGCACCATTTCACAGGCGTCCCAAAGGACAGGGGCTCCAGCTGACACTGTCAGTCCTGACAAGAGAGGACTGAAATAGTATCTCCAGCATTTGCTGTAGGATTTAGATTTGAGGGGCTGTGAAAGGGGAGAATCTTGGAAATGCCAGGCTGGGAGTCTGGAGACGGAGAGCAGCATGCTTTGATGGAACTGTGGGCTGTGGAGACACAGGCTGAGGAAGGAGTCGGAGCCCAGGCAGGCTGGCAGGCTGGGCAAGTCCCATGGGTTCAGAGAAGGGGCAAGGGTTTGAATGCCTTCCCCTCCAGAACTTGTGTTGAATTTCGATTGCTGGTGTAATAGTATTGGGAGGTGGGGCCTTTAAGAGGCGATTAAGCCGTGAGGGCTGCACCTTTATGGTGGGTTTAATGCCTTAGTGAAAGGGCTTTGGGAGTGGGTTCTCTCTTGGCTTTTCACTTTCTGCCATGTGAGCATGCAGTCCTCCTCCCCTCCGGAGGACACACCGTGCAAAAGACACCATGGAAGAAGCAAAGGGCCTCACCAGGCCCCAAACCTGCTGGCATCTTGACCGCGCACTGAGAAGGATACTCCATCCTTAGACTTTTCAGCCCCCAGAACCGTGAGGTTGTATTAGTTCATTTTTGCATTTCTCTAAATACTTGAGACTGGGTAATTTATAAAGAAAAGAGGTTTAATTGACTCATAGTTCTGCAGGCTGTACAGGAAGTGTAGTACCGATGTCTGCTCAGCCTCTGTGGCGGCCTCAGGAATCTTACAGTTATGGTGGAAGGTGAGGTGGGAGGCAGCAGATCACATGGCCAGAGCAGAAGCAAGGGGTGGGGCCCACACTTTTAACCAGATTTCACGAAGACTCACTATCTTGAGAACAGCGTCAAGGAGATGGTGCTAAACCATTCATGAGAAATCCACCCCATTATCGAGTCACCTCTCACCAGGCCCCACCTCCAAAACAACATGATTACAATTCACCATGAGGTTTGGGTGGGAACACAGACCCGAACCGTATCAGAGGTCTTTGTGTTTTGTGTGGATGTGAAGCTCAGTGCCTGGCTGGCAGTAGGTGCACTACAGATGGAGCCAGTGTCTGATGAATGAAGGAAGGGTCCTTTGCTGGTGGGGTCCGGGTCTCACTGACCTGCTGTCCCCTCAGGGCCTAATGGGTGGGAAGTGGCCAGATGGAGGACTCCTCCTGGGTTGTCTGAGGACACCGGGCTGGCGCACTTGGGTGGCGCAGAGGCAGTTCCTAGTTTTCCAGGGCCACTTGTTTTCCAGCGCCATTTCCACAGGTGCTGTGCTCATCCTTCTCACCTTAATTCAGGCCACCTGGAGAGAGCCAGACTTTCTCAGTGTGAACTTAACCTGTCCTCTGGAGAGGCAGGACATTTTAACAGCCAGGCCCGCGGGTGCACTGGAACCTTCCACTCATTGCTACGCTGGCAGGTTTGTGTTGGCCAGACTGGGTGGGAGGACCCCTGAGCGTCTAAGTGCCGATTTCATCCCGGGCCTGATACTGACTGAGCAGGAAGTGGTGGGGTGCAGACATGCATATCAGTGGCTCAGCCTGGCCTTCTGAGCCCTGCCCCTTGGATGAAACCCACCGCCTGGTCACTCTGGGGCAGTGGGGAGTGCAGTCCATTGCTCAGCTCCACAGTGACCACCACAGCTCCCAGGGTGGGCCCATTTAACATATACCCTCTCCCCCAAAGTCATGTTTCTGACTTGGAAGACAGCAGGGTGGTGGCCCCAGGGTGTGATCAGCTTGCTGTCTCTTTAGCATGCTCATCTGTCCCTCACTAACTCCTGTCAGGGGAGGGTTGGGGCAGGGTACCAGACCCACTCTCGTCCCAGCTCTGGAACTCATCTCCCGGTCATTCAGTAGCAGCGGTTAGGCCGAGCTCACAGATGCCTTGAGGCCCCCTGAGAGCCCCTGCGCCCCCATCTGCATACTGGGGAAGTCCTGGTAGAACTGGGCCACTGGGTTAGAAACGCAGCCCGCCCTGCGGCAGAGATTCCCACATTGCACAGTGAAAATATGCCCGGGAGATGGCCAAGTGCGGTGGCTTATGCCTGTAATCCTAGCACTTTGGGAGGCCAAGGCGGGTGGATCACCTGAGGTTGGGAGTTCGAGACCAGCCTGGCCAATATGGTGAAACTCCATCTCTACTAAAAATACAAAAATTTAGATGGGCGCCTATAATCCCAGCTGCTCAGGAGGCTGAGGCACAAGAATCGCCAGAACCTGGGAGGTGGAGGTTGCAGTGAGCTGAGATTGTGCCATTGCACTCCAGCCTGGGCAACAAGAGCAAAACTCCGTCTCAAAAAAAAAAAAAAAAAAAATGCCCTGGAGGTGCTCACTAAGCAGGTGGAATTCTGGGTTTGGGCTTTGGGAATGTGCTAGTCACAAGCCCTGTCAAGAGTTTTTTTTTTTTTGCAAGTTTGGGAAACTGCCTTAAGTATTACCTGCACTTCTACAAACAGTGTCCTAGAAGCCTGTACTGTGTTACTAGGGAATGTAATATACTACATATGTTAGTGTGCAATACACTGCATTATGTTACAGCAGAGTAAGTGATGTTTATCCTTCTCGGTGCACTGAATCAGACTCAGTGTGGGTTTGTCCCCCAGGTGGCGATGCTAAGTTGCGTCACTTCATGAGGCTGGAGTCTGCCATACCTCTCCGTTGCAAATTCCTTTTCCTTTTCATAGCTAATAAAGGTAAAGTGTAGGGTGAGGCTTTGAGATGCAATGAATCCCCTGTTCCCCTGTGGCCACTGTCCAGTAGTTCTCAAAATCTCCTGTATTGATTTGGCATCCTGTAGAGAGGAACGACTTCCTTCTTCCCCATCTCCATTTCGTTTCTTCTTAGTATCACTCTGGTCTCATGGATTCTTTTTCCTTTAATGTCACTGTGTTAAAATCATTAATGTCATGAAGAATATCTGTTGACACACCCCAGTGAAGGGAAGGCATCAGTTCCACAGTGTCATTCCAGCTGGTGGGCTCTTTATTCCCTTGAGCTTTATAATTACCAGCCTCTCAAAAGTAATGCATTTGTTATTTATCTTCATTTCCTGAAAGCCTGGGTCTGTGTTCCTTTCTAACATGAAATTGACCAGCACAGATCTGCCAGTGGTGTTGCTGGGATCCCAGAGAGATTTTCCCTCCACACCTGCGGTCTCAAGGGCTGGCGGTGCTTCTGAGTCACTCATTTTGTCAGCAATCAATGACATACTCTTCAGGTCCTCAAGAAGCTTAAGCCTAGCAGACCAAAAATATGTTTTCCACACCCCACTTCTAAGTCCCACAGCATTTTAATTCATTCACAAGACATCTTTCATCTCTTTTTCTGAGGCAGACGACAGGGGACTTGCTACAGTTCGAATCTTAAATACCTATTTAAAAGAACTTTAGGCTGGGCACAGAGACCAAGTTGGGTGGATGGCTTGAACCCATGAGTTCAAGAGCAGCCTAGGCAACATAGCAAAACCTCATCTCTATAATAAATACAAAAATTAGCTGAGCATGCTGGCATGCACCTGTAGTTCCAGCTACTTGGGAGGCTGAGGTGGGAGGATAACCTTAGCCTGGGGGATCAAGGCTACAGTGAGCCGTGATCACACCACAGCATTCCAGCCTGGGCAACACCATGAGACCCTGTCTCAAAAAACAAAAAGATAAAAGAACTTTAAAGGTAACGTATTATCTCCAACAACACAGAATAGCTCACTACAATAGTAACTAAACCAGAAGCAGCATCCATCCCTTCTTAGTGATTTTTAAAAAATGACCTCCCAAAAAGAGAAGACAGAGATGTAGAGGACAGTCTAAAACAGGGATTCCCTGATGCTGAGGTTAGTAGATGCTCTGGCCTGGTCACTGCTCTCATCCAGGCTGCCAGAACAATCCTTTCTCTTAGAAGGGTAAACCTGCTTTTCAGCTTTATATAAAATAAAAGCATAGCCCAATTTCTTTCCATTTTGCCTGTTCTGAAGCCTGGCAGTTTTGTTGCTAAAATGGAAGATGAAGCTGAATCCAACTCTTGGTTATTTACAGAAGGAAAAAAATCTTTTCCCTGGCCCATGTTAGGGTCTCCAGCTAGGGTGCCTCTAATTACACCAGCCAAAGACAATTCAATCAGGCAAGAGAAAAACAAGTTAATTGGCATGTGCATTGTACTTACACATGGCAGTACCTGGCAATGAATAACCCAAAGTGTGGTCAGAACTTGGGTTCATCTGTCATCTTAGGCTGACACAAAGGAAAAGGCCTGGAGCTTCTGGGCAGGAGAGGCATGTTATGGGAAGGTGTCTCGGTCTATTTTGTGTTGCTGTAACAGAATACCACGGACTGTGTGATTTATAAAGAAAAGTGGCTTATCTGGCTCATGGTTCTGAAGACTGGGAAATCAAGAGCATGGCACTGGCATCTGGTGAGGGCCTTTATGCTACGTTGTCCCATGGAAGGAGGGTGGAAGTGCAAGAGAGGGTGAAAGAGACAGAACAAGAGAGGGCCAAACTCATTTTTATAACAACCCACTCCCACAATGGCATTAATCTATCCTTGAGGGTGGAGGCCTCATGGCCTAATCACCTCTGAACAGTCCTACCTCTTACACAATGGCAATTAAATTTCAACATGAGTTTTGGAGGGCATATTCAAACCTTAGCAGAAGGTGCCCAGGAAAAGTGTGGTAAACAAGGGTTCTTTAGGAAGGTTTGTTATGCAGAATAAGTCAGTACCTTCTTCCATTGATAAGAGTTGTTACAAGATATCCTCTTCCTTGCGTGGAAGAGGGAGACATGGAAATTTCCTTTATAATAAATGTGAATTTCTTGTACAAAATTAAAATGGTTTTTAGAGCCTTTCCTGTGGTCTGCTGGTCTTAATGGCCTTTAACTCAAAATAATCCACATGCAAAGAGGCATATTTTGGGGTGGCGTATCCCAGTGCCCCTCAGATGCTTCGTTTGTTAACTGTCCAAGTGGATACCCACTTCAGGACCTTTGCATTTGCTATTCCCCCAGATTCATTCATTCCGTTGCCCTGTGGCCTAGACTGTAACCTCAACTCACTGCAGCCTCCACCTCCTGGGTTCAAGCGATTCTCCTGCCTCAGACTCCCAAGTGCTGGGATTATGGGCATGCGCCACCATGCCCAGCTAATTTTTGTATTTTTGGTAGATACGGGGTTTCATCATGTTGGCCAGGCCGGTCTCGAACTCCTGACTTCAAGTGATCCACCCACCTTGGCCTCCCAAAGTGCTGAGATTACAGGTGTGAGCCACTGCACCTGGTCCATTCTTTCACTTTTTTTAGTCTCAGCTCAAATATCACCTCCTGTAACTAACAGCTCAACCTGCTTTTCTTCACAACACTTTATCTAAAAATTATTTATTTGAAAATGATGGCCAGGTGCGGTGGCTCACGCCTGTAATCCCAGCATTTTGGGAGGCCGAGGCGGGCAGATCACCTGAGGTCAGGAGTTAAAGACCAGCCTGGAAACATGGTGAAATCCCGTCTCCACTAAAAATACAAAAATTAGCTGGGCATGGTGGCAGGCGCCTATAATCCCCAGCTACCTGGGAGGCTGAGGCAGAAGAATTGCTTGAACCCAGGAGGCGGAGGTTGCAGTTAGCAGAGATTGCACCACTGCACTCCAGCCTGGGTGATAGAGCAAGACTCCATCTCAAAAACATTAATAAATAAATAAATAAATAACCTGAAAATGGCTGAGATAATTAATCCTGGGACTCATTTAGCCACTCCAGCAATATTAGCAGCCAGAGGAGGTGAGGAGACATGATGGTGAGAGGGCTCCTCCTTGCATCAACCTATATGCATTATGAAGAGTCACATCATGAAGATTCAGTATTGGACTAAGTGCTGCAGGAGAGGGGAAGGACCATGGCGGCTCCCAGGAAGAAGAAATTACATCTGGGTAAGATAACTGTTAAAGAAAAAAAAAATCAATAGCATTTGTTAAAGCATGGTACCAAAGACTTTATTCACAACCATCATGATAGGTACAGGGACCACTGCAACGGGGTCTTGCAGCAGGGGAGAGAGATTGGGCTCAACTCCGAAAACAGCATGGGCAAGTCGGCATTTATAGCCAAGGACCAGGGGAGGGGTCAGTGGATGGACAGTTACTAAAAGGACACTTCAGGGGTCTGAGGGATTGTGGCTAAACCACCTCACAGGATTCCTGCTGAAGGCAGGCCAGGGTGATTGGACATCATGGGGGATGGTGGAACACGGGGAGCCTGATCAGATGTCACCGAGGGGGATCAGCTATCAGGGGCAAGGAGTCCTTGCTAAATTGACAAAGCAGGGATTACTAAAACGGATGTCACAGGGAAGCGTACAATGGCCCTAGGAGAAGGCTCAGAAGCCTGACTAGAGTTTGGTCAAAGAATTTTTGTCAGGATCTTGGAAAATTTCATAAAGTGTAGCTATGAAAGAAAGGACTTAAAATTTATTTAACCAGAGCACACAGAATTAGAAGTCAATTCAGTAAGAGAATATATAGGCCTTAAATCAACAACCATTAGTGAAGTCTGTGGCCTCTAGTTTTTCTTACTAAAACTTACTCCAATTATAAAAGAAATATTGTGGAAAAAACAGGCAATACAAAATGTATGGAGAAAATAAGGAAACCCCCCCGATAATTCTTCCATTCAGAAATAACCAGTGTTTAGGTTTGGATATGCACCTGTGTTTCTAACACAGTAGTCCATAGCCACATGTGGTTATTTAATTTAAATTTAAATTGACTAAATTAAAATAATATTTAAATCATTACTGTCATTTCTGCATTACATCCTTATTTTTGTCTTTCATTTATCAGTATTGTGTCATCTATCACACCTTCCTAGCTAGCTATTAAAATAGTCATTCCTTTTAGCAGCACAGTGGTTTATGATATTAACTTTGAGCATAGATACGTTGTTCTGGGCTTGTGCAGTGGAGCAGGGCTTGGCTGGGGTGAACCTTGGCTGTTTCCCTTATTAGCTGTGTGGGCTTAGGGAAGAGTTAACTTCTCTGTGGCTCACTTTCTCCATTGTCAAGCAGGGGTAATAGCAGGCTATTTGCAGAGATCAGGAGTTAATATATGTACACTGCAAGTAATGATCAATAAGTGTCAGCTCCTCCATTCTTTGCCAGGTGTGCACCACAGCTGGGGGATTAACCTTTACCACACCACAGCAGAAAACATTTGCATAGCTTGCTTTTTGTCTTTTGAAGCTTTCCTTGAACTCTATTCCCCAGAGTGGTAGAAGTGGTCATGGGGCACTATCGTTTTTTTGACTTCTGAATTGCCAGATCACCCTCAGAGAGATTGCATCAGTGTTTGGAGCTTGCAGCCAAGCTCGACCCCACAGCCCTGCCATCTGTGCCTGAAGTTCGATCTTGTTGGCTCCAGAATCCCTAGGATATAGTGCAGGAGTGAATCCCGAGCTGGAGCTGGGTGGGCTGTGGGGTCATTCCAGATTGATTAACCTCAGACCTCTGAAGTCTGCAGCTGGAAGGGGCTCCAGGTAAGAAGATAACTTTGAAGCATCACACCAGGAAACCTACTACACCTGGACTTTTATGACATCTCCCGCGGGCAATTTTTACCTCCATGAAATTCAGTAACCTTCGCAGCCCCTTCAGCCCAAGACCACCAGGAGCAAACCTGTAGTCCCACAAAATCGGGTGTACTGACCCACTGCAATGAGGGAGAGCCTCCCAAGAACGAAGGGAAAGGCAGAGTTCTTATGGGAATGGGGGAAGGCAGAGTTTAGGTGACCTTTACATGAAGCAGGGTTCCCATAGGCTGAGGCCAGCAGGACTGTATTCCGCGGGGACCAAGTTTGGGAAGCTATGTGCAGACGCCCCCTATCTGGAGCTGCAGCCTGGGTTGGGATGGCGGAGGCTAAATCTTGGTTAGTGGCTGAGCTCCCCGGCCAGACACGCATGTGTCCTTCTCCCTGCTGTAATCTGAAAGCGGACAGCGTCTGCCGGGTGGTTTCGGGAGCAGGGTTTCTCGGAGGGCTAGGGGGCTGCGGTCTCTCCGAGGCGGGGTCATGGTGGCACTTGGCTGTGGCTGCCTCGCGCCCTCGGGAATGGGCATCTCCCGTTCGCTGGCAGTTCGTTTTCTCCACGTCTGCCATCGGCCTGGAGTGGCAAGCAAATAGCTGGTATTTTCAGAGCCGCCCTGCCCCCGACACAGAAGACCGGGCCCAGCAGGCGTTGGTGGATGCCTTTCAAGCTGTAATCAGTTTCCCCGAACGTTTACCAGGCCTCGGCCACAGCCCGGGCCCAGCGCGCTCCCGCGAGGCACCTGGTGACCCGGTGTAGGGCGTGGGGACCGGCCCCAGGAAACCCCAGGGCCCGAGGGCAGGGCCCCCTCCCGCACCGCCGCCGGGCTGGCAGGAGCGGCCAGGACCGCACGCTCCAAGGCTCCGGGTCTCTTGCCCCCTCCAGTAGCTCCCACTTTCTGCCGGGCTTCCCCAACGAGGGGGCAAACCCCAATCTCAGATGGCGTGGACAGGTCGCTGCTGCCTCGGACCATACTAGCGCTCTCAGCTGTGAGCCTGGACGTCCGCCCCGCCCCCCCGAGGCTCCGCCTCGCCGTCCCGAGGCCCCACCTCGCCTCCCCGGAGGCCCCGCCCCGGCGCAGCGCGCAGGCGCGGCCCGTCCCGGCCGCAGAGCCACAGTGCCGGGCGCCAGAGCAGTTGCACCATCCAGGCGCTCTCGTGTCTCGCCGCTTTCCTTCTCCATCTCTTTTCCTCCGCCTCGGCCGGCGCGATGGCGAAGCCGCTGACGGACAGCGAGAAGCGGAAGCAGATCAGCGTGCGCGGCCTGGCGGGGCTGGGCGACGTGGCCGAGGTGCGGAAGAGCTTCAACCGGCACTTGCACTTCACGCTGGTCAAGGACCGCAATGTGGCCACGCCCCGCGACTACTTCTTCGCGCTGGCGCACACGGTGCGCGACCACCTGGTGGGCCGTTGGATCCGCACGCAGCAGCACTACTACGAGCGCGACCCCAAGGTGAGGAGCTGCCCCGCCCTCTGCTCCCGGGCCCGCTGAAAGGGCGCCAGTCCCGGAGCCGCGCCGGCGGGGGTCTTTGCGGGGCGGCCCGCTGGGCGTTACCCGCGCCCGTATCTTGCCGGCGGCCAGGCACAGCCGACTGGGGAGTCGCCTGGAAGCCGCGGTCGGCGGGGACCGGGCGTTCCCTGCGCAGGGCCGCGGCCACAGGTCCCCTCCACTGGGATCCCGCGCCGTCCCCCGCACATGATGCTGAGCCCGGGAGCCTGGCGGATGTTCCCGGTCTCTTTCTGGCCGTGCGCTTCCGCGCTGGCTGCAGAGCGGGTGCTCCCCGCCCCTGCCTCCAGCCACCTTTTGTTTTGCTGCAGCGGCCTGTGGGAGAAGATGGGACTGGAACCCGGCCTGTGCAGCCTTGTGGGTTGGAAGGGGGTGAGCTCGGTAATCTGCAGGGAATTGTGAGACTTTTTTGTGTGTGCGCTGCTTAGAAGAAAATCGCTGAAGGTGCCTGCTTCACGCAGAAGGGTTACGAAGCTCAGAGCTGGAGATGGAGCCCTTGAAGAAGGCTCTGTCTTAGAGGTTCTCATACCTCCCTTGGAGAAATTTACTTGGGTTAAAGTTCACAGAGATTGCCTTACTAATTGTTACTTTTTATGTCTTGCAAAAATTTGAGTAGTTGAAGTCACTGATTGTCCCCGTTACTCTTAACCATATTAACTATGGGCCTGTGTTCCTGCCGATTTTTTGGTATTCCTAAACATACATACACATTTTTGAAAAGTATAATGCACATACAGTTTTTTAGATTTTCTGTTTCATTCGTAAACATTTGTAACTTTTTCACTGATAAACAGCTTTGCAAGTCAATGGATAGGATGGTAGGTTTCAGTTTGATAGGTACACGGTAGTCTTGCACAGCCCCCTATTGCCAGTTTTTTGTTGTGTTGTTTGTTTTTTAACTTTTGACCATGGAGAATTGTATCTTTCTACTACACTAACGTAGAGGGAAAATTGGTGAGGAAAAGACACACTTCCAGACCTGAAGCCACTTGGCAAAGATTTTACTTGCAGTGTACACCTGGGCACCGAGGACTTGCTTTATGGATGGTATTTTAGAATATTTTTGTAGGGCATTAAGATATGTTTAATACAGTAATTGCTAAGAGATTGATTGCTTTGCCAAACTTTTTCTGGGACATTCTTTTTTTCTAAAATAGAGAGGGTAAAAGGGACAGATTTGTTAGAATACCAACTGGGGCTCTTCATATTTAGTATGCAAAACATAGAAAGAAGTGGCAACAAATGGCCAAAACGGGTTATAACAAGGGCTTGGGATGACTTTGCCAGGAAAAGCAGCCAAGAAGCAGTGGCTCCCCCAGAATTCCCTGCTGTTGGGAGAGTTCTGATGCACAACACCATTTTTTTTTTTTTTTTTTTTAATTCTGAGATGGAGTCTTGCCCTGTAGCCCAGAGCTGGAGTGCAATGGCGCGATCTCAGCTCACTGCAACCTCTGCCTCCCGGATTCAAGCGATTCTCCTGCCTCAGCCTCCCGAGTAGCTGGAATTACAGGCGCCTACCACCATGCCTGGCTAATTTTTTGTGTCTTATTAGAGACAGGGTTTCACCTTGTTGGCCAGGCTGGTCTCTAACTCCTGACCTCGTGATCCACTTGCCTCGGCCTCCCAAAGTGCTGGGGTTACAGGCGTGAGCCAACGCACCCAGCCTACAACATCATTTTTATTGTCTAAGTGGTTTATGGCAAGGACATAGCTCTGCCTTCACATTCAAGGGCATTTCCTTGGAGCTGCACCAGGACTCAGCTCTACACCTTAGGGTGCCCATTGGAGTGTTTATATATAATCAGATCATGGAGAGGCCAGCGATGGGCTCAGGGATTACGGAAATGACCTTCATGAACAAGATAGTCCCTGCAACAAAACAGGTTTTCTGATCCACTGTGAGATCCGTTTTGATTGTCTACTGTGGTGGCTCTTGGTGGAAACCTTTCTCTTAAACCACAATCTGTAAGTTGTAAAGTTGTAAACTTTTCTCTTAAACCTCACAGTCTGTAAATAAGCTGTGTGCCTATTCTGAATAGGAAGGACATATAAAAGTGGAAAATTGGAATTTAAGTGCTTATTTGGCTAATTCATGATGAAAATAAACTTGCCATCCTTTCTCTGGAAAAGTTTCATGTTTGCTGGTGATGGACCAGCAACCAGTCCCACCAGAGCCAATGAGAGGAGGTGGGCTCCCAAGAAAACACCTGCTGTGCCTCCCCCTCAGCCAGAAATGACCTCAGATATTCACCGGTACACTGCAGACTGGTAATATGACACTCTAGAGTTCCTAAATAGAATGCTTTTTTTTGTTATTTTTGTCTTTTTAAAAATTATGCGGCCGGGCGCGGTGGCTCATGCCTGTAATCCCAGCACTTTGGGAGGCCGAGGCGGGCGGATCACGAGGGCAGGAGATCGAGACCATCCTGGCTAACACGGTGAAACCCCGTCTCTATTAAAAATACAAAAAATTAGCCCGGCATGGTGGTGGGCGCCTGTAGTCCCAGCTACTCGGGAGGCTGAGGCAGGAGAATGGCCTGAACCCGGGAGGCGGAGCTTGCAGTGAGCCGAGAACGTGCCACTGCACTTCAGCCTGGGTGACAGAGCTAGACTCCGTCTCAAAAAAAAAAAAAAAAAAAAATTATGCAAGTCCTGAAGGAAAAATTATTACTGGAGGAAAAATTAGAAAATATAGATAAGCCAGAAAGAAAAAAATTAACTGTAATACTGTAACCCACTTCTATCACCCACTTTGTAAATGCTATAAATATTTTGTGTTCTGCATTGTTTTTTCTGTATTGACAGAAACTTGTTTTTAATACATAAAATAGCATTATACAGAACCTATTGTTTCATAACTCTTAGCACTTTATTTGTGGTAAATAGCAGAAAGAGTAGAATTTGGAGTGTTCAGAGGAAGATTTGTCAAGCTTTGCCATGCTTGGCGAATCAGCACATCAAAACATCTGGCTAACATGGAGAACTTTGTGCTTGGCAAGAGGGGGCGGTTGGTCATGAAGATGTTTAATGGATTCTCTGAAGTGGTGGCAAGGTGGCGAGAAGAGTCCAACCTGAAGCTGCAGAGCCTGGGATTGCACTGCATGGAGAAGAAAGGGTGTGCGTGATTCCATGCTCCTTTTCATCCTGGCCTTTCCATTCGGTCTGTGCAACTGTGGGCTTGAATGCATTTATCTGCCATTCTTGGCCTCAGTTTTCCCGTCTTTAAAATGAGCGGAATCAAGCTGATGATCTGTTTCTGAAGTCTGTTGCCATTCTGAAATGTTAGAGTTTCCATTTCATGTTGAATTGACATTCCATCTCCATCCAAAGAGAATTTGAGAATGCTTGTGCTAGATGCAGCACAAAAGGTTCACATTAGAAGGCCTCAAAGTGAAGGTTGGGGTGGGACAGTGAGGGTCAGGACACAAAACGCAGACCAGGATCCTGGCAATGAAAGCAGCCCATGCCCAGTTATGAGAGTCATGGGGCCCCTTCTATAACATCCCGAAAGGACAAGTGCACAGTTGATTCTGTGGGCCTTTGTGAAGCAGTGTTGTCGATGTGCCGACCCGCTGACCTGCAGCACCCCTGCAGTGGATTTAACAATCAGTTTTTGAGACTCTTCCCGTAAGCTCCTGGCATGACTACGACACAGATTAAGGAAAAGCAGCTCTACCTTGGGGCCCACACTGCTGTCCTAAATATTCCTAATAAGATAAACACAATGAAATACCATTAATCTTTTGGTTTGGCTGGACCCAGGAGTTAAAGATGATCTAGAGAAGTGGTTTGCAGCCCCTGCTGCTCTGTGATCCCCGCTTTTGGGATTTGTTTTAATTAGTCAGTTGTGGGACCAGCCTCTGGAATCTTAACACTCCCAGTTTTTCTGATGTATTTCTACTTTTATGTGTGAAGTTCAGCTTGCATCTCCTGGGCAGGCTTCCCTGACAGCAGATCGCTCAAAGTCATTTTCTCTGGCCAGTAACTGATGGTGGGTGCTGTTTTGTGTTGCTGACAGCCAGCCACTTGGAAGGTAGGCCCCAGCTGTCATTTTAGCAGATGGAGAAGCCTGCAGTGTGTGTGCCTTCAGTTTCTGCAGAAGACTGCCTGGCCTTTGCCCTTGCAGGCTGTGGTGGCTGGTTTTTATGTGTCAGCTTGGCTGGGCTGTTATGCCTAGATAGTATGTGGATGTGCCTCTGGGGGTGGGAGTAGTGTTTCCCACACGGTCAGTCAGTGACTGTCTACCTGGATGTAGCCTGAGATCCCACAGGCCAGAGGCTCAGTCCCACAAGACTTCTCCACCCCAGATGTCAGTTGCACGTCAGGACCTCCCTTCTGACCTCTGACCAACAGCCTCCTCAGGTTTGATGATTTGCCAGAATGGCTCAGGAAACTCAGGGAAACACTTCACTTGCGTTTACCAGTTAATTATAAAGAATACAACTCAGGAACAGCCAGACAGAAGATATGCAGAGGGCAGGTCTGAGGGAGGGTGCAGTGGCTTCCATACCCTCTGCAGGTGCCACTGTTCCAGCACCTCCAGGATTCACTGAACTGGAAGGAAGCTCTTCCATCCCCTTCAGCTGGAGATTTTATGGAGGCCCCAGTTACCTGGCGTGATCATTGGCCATTGGTGATGAGCTCAGCCTTTAGCCTCTGTCCCTTCACTGGAGGTTTGGGGGTGGCGGGAGGGGTGGACCTGAAACTTCCAATCCTCTAATTACAGATCTGGTTCCCCTGGCAACCAGCCTCTGCCCTTAGGGCTTGCCAAAAGTCACCTTGTTAAGGTGTGTTGGAAGGGGTTTGTTATGAATAACAAAAGACACTTATTTCATCTTTATTGGTCTTATCACTTAGGAAATTACAAGGGTGTTAGGAGCACTGGCCAGGAAGAACAAACATATATATCTCATTACATCACAGTTTCACAGCCTCCTATGGGGGAAGGCCTTGCAGAACAAACCCTGCCACCAGCTACCTTGCACTGGAGCTGCAGCTTGCCTGGGTCTCCAGCCTGCTG
>NW_016824749.1:4714088-4720971 GCF_001698545.2 Rhinopithecus bieti | reverse complement strand
CCCCCCCCCCCCCCCCCCCAACAAGTTGCAGCCTTGCACTTCCAGAACCACTTGAGCCAATTTCTTATATCTGTCTCTCTCTCTACACATACCTTACTGTTTTGTGTCTCTGGAGAACCCTGACTAATCCACAGGGGCCGTGGTTGCTTTATAAAAATATGGCCGGGCGTGGTAGCTCACACTTGTAATCCCAGCACTTTGGGAGGCAGAGGCGTGTGGAGCCCCTGAGGTCAAAAGTTCTAGACCAGCCTGACCAATATGGTGAAACCTAGTCTCTACTAAAAATACAAAACTTAGCTGGGCGTGGTGGTGTCTGTAGTCCCAGCTATTTGGGAGGCTGAGACAGAAGAATTGCTTGAACCAGGGAGGTGGAGGTTGCAGTGAGCCAAGACTGCATCATTGCACTCCAGCCTGGGCAACTCTGCCTAAATAAAATAAAATGAAATAAGGTAACCGACCTCACCTCCACATCTCAGCCATATTTCCTTTTAAACTTTATGTGATTTCAGACTCTTAAAAAGTTGTAAGAATAATACAAAGATTTCTTGTAATTCCTGTATACCCTTCATCTGGATTCCCCAGATACTAAACATTGTAACACACTTTTTTTTTTTTTTTTTTTTTTTGAGGCGGAGTCTCGCTGTCTCCCAGGCTGGAGTGCAGTGACTGGATCTCGGCTCACTGCAAGCTCCGCCTCCCGGGTTCACGCCATTCTCCTGCCTCAGCCTCCTGCGTAGCTGGGACTACAGGCACCCGCCACCTCGCCCGGCTAGTTTTTTGTATTTTTTAGTAGAGACGGGGTTTCACCGTGTTAGCCAGGATGGTCTCGATCTCCTGACTTCGTGATCCGCCCGCCTCAGCCTCCCAAAGTGCTGGGATTACAGGCTTGAGCCACCGCGCCCGGCCACATTGTAACACACTTGTTAGGTCATTTTGTCGCTGTAAGTTCATTTTTCTCTGAATCATTTGAAAGAAAGTACCAGCCTGACCAACAAGGTGAAACCCCATCTTTACTAAAAATACAAAAATTAGCCAGGTGCGGTGGCAGGCGCCTGTAGTCCCAGGTACTTGGGGGACTCAGGCAGGAGGATCACTTGAACCTGGGAGGAGGTTGCAGTGAGCTGAGATCACGGCCCTGCATTCCAGCCTGGGCAATGGAGCGAGACTCCGTCTCAAAAAAAAAGTAAGTTGTAGCCTTGTTGCCCCTTCACCCCCGAAAACAGCAGTGTGTACTCCGGAAGAGCAGGGAGGCTCTCCTGCACACCTATATAGAGCTCTTAAACTCTGGGCATTTTCATCGATACAGTGCTGTCGTCTGCAAATCTTTCCAATGTCACCAGCTGTCCCGCTTAATAAATACAAATAAAATGCAAAAATACAATTATGAAAAATACAAATAAGTAAATTGGGAGAACTTTAGAAGTCTTTTCAGATTATACCTATTCTTTTATTATTATTAAACAGATCAAAGCTTTAAGCCATTTGGAAAGTCACAGCATCCTAAGACATGCAGCAAATAACTGCAGGAGATAGGAGCTGGCTCTTTCTCCCCCATGCAGAATGGCGTTCTTAGGATACGGTGAAGGGCAGAGAAATGAACACAGATTTAGAAAGGTAATGGACACTAAGATAGGTTTGGTTAACAGTGTCTTCAACAGTATCTTGAGTAGGAATGACATGTAATTTTAGGTGTAGCTAAGTGGCATTTCTTGGCCGGCAAACACTTAAAATGAAAGATTAAAGTAGTGGTTAAAAATGGTGACTGGTAGCTCACTAGTTATAAATATCGTTTGACACGGTCCAGATCACTTAGTGTAAGTTGGTGAGGCTCTGTCAGTGATAAGGAGAATGCTCCCATCGCTTTCTGGCTCTGGATTAGTACTGAGTAGACTTTTTGTGGAGCTTAATTGAATAGAAGGCAGGAGACAGTGGACTGTGGCAATGTGTGTCTTGGATGTAGAAGGAATTTGTTCACTGCAGAACCAAGTGATCTCTAAGATCCCTGTAAGTTCTAAAGTTCTATAATTATTTTACATTTCATTTTCAGAATTGAGCAAACAGACCTGTGTTTGAGTCTAGGTACTGGAGTGAGAAGGAAATCCACGATACATGTTGAGAAGCCTGTCCACTCCTCACGGGAAGCCAAGTTTCCCTGGCATTTAATTCATTAAGAAAGTGCTGTGTGACTTCACAGGCTGGGAGCTTGAGAGATGTGCTAGCTAATCCTCACGTCCTTACAGCAGATACAGTAGTAGGTTATCAGATTGCTCTGTGAGCAACTCCCCAGAAGCACCCTCAGACACGGTGGAGTGGACACTGTGACACTGTCAAGGAAGCCAAAGACCAACCTCAGCATCTGGTGGGTGGGAGGCCCCTCAGCGTCTCTCCTCCCACGGGACCTTGGTTCCCCTGGATGGTGTCTTGAGACTGCTTAGCTCACCAGCAGGAGCCAGCAGGTCCAGCCCAGGGAGGTGACCCGTTTGTGTCTGGAGGGGCCAGGAACCCCCTCTCCAAGGCCTGGCTGGTGGAACGTGGTGCCCACTGGCCTCCAGCTGGCTCAGTGGACCGTGTCCCTGTGTCTTATCAGGGCCAGCTCTGTCCACAGTGCCTGGGTGGCAGGGAGGGACAGTCTGCCTTGTGAGTCACTCTGTCCCCATTTAGGAACCAGTAGAGGGTGGCTGGTCTGAGGCATGCTGGCACTGATAGAATCGAATACACAAAAGGAGAGTTGCTGTGCTTTCTTGGGGACAGGAGGACCAGTTTCAGATTTTAGACCAGATCTACCTGCAGAATGAGGCTCTTCAACTTGGTGAAAGCAGCTGCCCAACTCTTTTTTTTTTTTGAAGTGGAGTTTCGCTCTTGCTGTCCAGGCTGGAGTACAGTGGCACAATCTCTGCTCACTGCAACCTCCGCCTCCCAGGTTCTAGCGATTCTCCTGCCTCAGCCTCCCGAATAGCTGGGACTACAGGCGTGCACCACCACGCCCAGCTAGTTTTTGTATTTTTAGTAGAGACGGGGTTTCACTACGTTGGCCAGGCTGGTCTTGAGCTCCTGACCTCAAGTGATGTACCTGCCTCAGCCTCCCAAAGTGCTGGGATTATAGGCATGAGCCACCACGCCTGGCTCCAGCTCTTTCTGTTGTTTCCCTGAATGTTGGGAAAGTTCTTTCTTTTCCCACCAATTCAGACACCAGTGTTATTAAATGAAGACTCTAGTTAAAAATCCCTTCAGAAAAGGGAGAAAAAATTGGCGGTCTCTACAGGCCTGATTCTGTGAACCTGTGTCTGTGAGAGCACAATGAGGCCCTGCCGGTTGGTGTTACATTCTCTTTTCAGAGTCTGTTAACTCCTGAGGTGTCCTTAGATGATTGCTATGTTGTGTACTGTTTGTGTCGATCACATTTTCATCTATTTTTGAGCTTTATGCTTTTCTATTATTTGCCTGGTTGTGTAGGCTTTGCATGTAATAAATAAACTCTATTTAAAAAAACACACACACACACTGGGGGGCTTGGCTTGAACCCAGGAGGCGGAGGTTGCAGTGAACCAAGATTGCACCATTGCATTCCAGCCTGGGCAACAGAGCGAAACTCCATCTCAAAAAAAAAAGAACAACAGAAAAAAATAGGCTGGCTTTAGGCTAGTTAACACTTGTTATGGTCATATTGCAAGAAGGGACCATGCTGGGAAAAGCAATGGCCCAGTTCAATCCCAGGCGGCAGGGCCTCTTTAGAGCGGAGCTGCTGAGCGGGGAGGTTAAGGGATCCTGTTGGCATTTTCAGGCTGAAGCAGGTGAGTCCAGTTCTCCAACCAGCACTGCCTGAGCAGGGAAGCCCTGTTCACAGTTGCACAGGAGATGCCAGAGGGGAGTGAGTGGAAAGAGACTGTCCTGCAGCAGCAGGATTTGGGGTCATGGAAGAGCTAGGTCCCTAGGCTGTTGCTTGGACAAAGCCTATGGCTTTACATGATTTTTTTCAGAACTGCCACCTGCCAACTTATTAGGCTCTGCATTTCTCCTTGAGAAGTCTGATATGGTGAGGGGAACCAACTTTGCCTGAGTCCAAGCCTAGCCCTGTGCGAGCCCACAGGTTAATGTGGTCCTCTCAGAGGCTGAGTGACTTGCCCAGGTCACCCAGCTAGCCAGGACGGGGAGCTGGGATGGGACCCCAGCCTGTACCATTCAAGTCTGCATTTTCTTGGCCAGCTCCTCCAGCAAGCCTCTTTCAGTTTCATGGTTTTCACTCGGAACCATCTTAAGGTAAAAGCAAAATAGACACATCTCAGCAAATGATGAAAGTTCTTAAATTGAAACAAGTCGCAGAAAAGCCTCACAACAACAAAACACATTGCAGTCCCCAAGGACAGAGCCTGTGGCAGGGCAGGCCCTGGGCAGTGCCTTGGGGACTCTGCTTCAGCAGGAGGCTGCAGAAACCTCGATGTCTGCATGCAACCTGGAGGACAATTGGAGACGCGCAGGCTTCGAGTCTAGGCCCAGCACTTCCCGCATCAGGACTGTCCCTTACAAACAGAGATCATCAAGCTCTTGGGACGTAACTGGTAAACTTCTTCCCCACAGTAGAAAAGTTCCTAAGTAGAAGTTAGGAACTTTTGCAGAAAGAGCAAACTACAACCTAAAAATACACATTTTAGCCAGGTGTGGTGGCGCACACCTGTAGTGCCAGCTGCTTGGGAGGCTGAGATGCGAGGATCACTTGAGCCCAGGAGTTTGTGGCCAGCTTGGGCAACACAGTGAGACCGTCATCTCTTAAAAACACACACACACACACACATTTTTAGTTAAAGGCAAAATCATTCTGATCGTGTTCCTAGCCTGTCAGCTTTTTATAAAACCTCTTGTTAATAATTGACCCACAGTATTTTCTCAGACAGCCAGGGTCTAGCTGGTCTCAGTATGATTTCACACTGGTTAATAAACCCCGCCTGGACAGTGCCTGTGGCTTCCTCTGCAGGCGGGGAGTCGGGTGCTATGGAAACCCCATAGAATATTAAGTTCATTCAAATAAGTCCAGCGTGATGAAAGTCTGCCGGAGGCCTGGCTGTGAGTGACAGCAGCAGTAGTTGTACTTATAGTGGCTATGAGAACACATTAATTATACTGCTGTAATGTCTTGTGATTTAAAAGACGTTGGAATTTGTGCAGTAATGTAGAAGCCTATATTCAAATGGGCAAAAAAGTAAGAACAGGCCATTAAAGACAGAGCTATGATTTGTGTGTGTGTGTGTTCTTTCAATTTGTAGATTTTGATATTTATAGAGTATTCTTAAATTATGTATTAAAAACTTGATGGGCCAGGAGTGGTGGCTCACGCCTATAATCCCAGCACTTTGGGAGGCTGAAGCGGGTAGATCACCTGAGGTCAGGAGATTGAGACCAGCCTGGCTAACATGGTGAAACCCTGTCTCTACTAAAAATACAGAAATAGCTGGTGTGGTGGCGCACGCACCTTTGTTCCCAGCTACTTGGGAGGCTGAGGCAGGAGAATCACTTGAATCTGGGATGCAGAGGTTGCAGTGAGCCAGAATTGCGCCCCTGCACTCCATCCTGGTCAACAGAGTGAGACCCTGTCTCAAAACAAAACAAACAAAAAAACCCTTTATATATATGTATATTTTTTATTTTTTGTAGTGATGGGGTCTTGCTATGTTGCCCAGGCTGGTCTTTCACTCCTGGGCTCAAGTGATCCTTCTACCTCGGCCTCCCAAAGGGTTGCGATTATAGACCACCACACCTGGCCAAAAATACTTGAAACGTTTTATTCAGCCTCTTTTCAGTGAGCCTGGTGATGCAGACATTAGGTGTCCTCGGTCTTCCATGCCTGTATCTTTCTCCCCAGTCCCTCTCATGCTTCTCCCGCTCTGGTTCACTTTTTTCTCAGCCAGGTTTTGTTTTCAGCTTTGCTTTTGTTTTGCATTCAGTGGTACCTTTAGTTCTGTGGTAGTTTTATTTACTTATTTATTTTACTTTCCTGTGCTTGGTTGGATCCTTCTGTAACAGTCATCATTTCTTGACTTCCTGGGTAAGTCTGTGTTTATGTGGGTAAATGCTTTGTGCTCTTTGGCCATTGTAGTTTTTTGTTTTTTGTTTTTGAGACAGAGTCTCACTCTGTCACCCAGGCTGGAGGAGTGCAGTGGTGTGATTGCAGCTCACAGTAACCTCTGCCTCCTAGGCTCAAGCGATCCTTCTGCCCCAGCCCCCCGAGTAGCTGGGACTACAGGTGTGCACCACCATGCCTGGCTTTTTTTTTTTTTTTTTTTTTCTTTTAAGACTGAGTGTCGCTCTGTAGCCCAGGCTGGAGTGCAGTGGCACGATCTTGGCTCACTGCAACCTCCACCTCCTGGGTTCAAGTGATTCTCCTGCCTCAGCCTCCTGAGTAGCTGGGATTACGTGCCCACCACCACGTCCGGCTAATTTTTGTATTATTATTATTATTGTTATTTTTGTGACAGAGTCTCGTTCTGTTGCCCAGGCTGAAGTGCAGTGGCACGTCTCAGCTCACTGCAACCTCCACCACCCGGGTTCAAGTGATTCTCCTGCCTCAGCCTCCCGAGTAGCTGGGATTACAGGTGCCTGCCACCACCCCCGGCTAATTTTTTGTATTTTTAGTAGAGATGGCATTTCCCCATATTGGCCAGGCTGGTCTCAAACTCCTGACCTCGTGATCTGCTCACCTTGGCCTCCCAAAGCACTGGGATTACAGGCATGAGCCACTGTGCCTGGCCAATTTTTGTATTTTTAATAGAGATGGGATTTCACTATGTTGGACAGACTGGTCTCAAACTCCTGACCTCAAGTGATCCGCCTACCTCGGCCTCCCAAAGTGCTGGGATTACAGGCGTCAGCCACTGTGCCCGGCCTTTTTTTT
>NW_016824749.1:4708120-4713430 GCF_001698545.2 Rhinopithecus bieti | reverse complement strand
TTTTTTTTTTTTTTTTTTTTTTTTTTTTGTAGAGATGGCCTTGAACTCCTTGACTCAAGATCCTCCCGCCTCAGCCTCCCGAAGTGCTGGAATTACAGGTGTGAGCCACCGTGCCTGGCCTCATCTATTACTTTCTTTGACAAGAGGTATATTAACATAAAATTCAGATACTATACAGTTCACCCCTTTAAAGCATACAGTTGGATATACTGGTTTCAGGATATTCACAGAGTTGTACTTCCATCACCACAATCAATTTTAAAACATTCTTCACCCCAAACAGAAACTCTAAGCCTTTTTTATCACCCACCAAAACCTCTAATCCCCTACCCTTAGGCAATTACCAATCCCCTTTTGGTTTCTTTAGATATGCCTGTTTTGGACATTTCAGATCAACGGATTCATAGAATGTGTGGTCTGTTGTGGCTGGCTGCTTCCGTTGAGCATGGTGTTTTTGAGGTTCCTTCATGTTGTAGGACATGAAGGACTGACATTTGGGTTGTTTCCACCTTTTGGCTATTATGTACAAGTGTTGGAGGGGACACGGGCCTTCATTTCTCTTGGGCGTGTATATACCTGGGAGTGGAATTGCTGGGCCAAATAGTAACTCTGTTTTTCACTTTTTGAGGAACTGCCAAACTCAAAAAGTGCTAGAATTAGAGATGTGAACCACTGCGCCTGGCTCATTGCAGCCTTGACCTCCCAGGCTCAAGCAGTCTTCCCACCTCAGCCTCCCTTGTAGCTGGGACCACAGGCATGCGCCACCACGCCTGGCTAACTTTTAAATTTTTTGTGGAGGGGGGTCTCATTTTGCTGCCCAGGTTGGTTTCATACTCCTGGCCTCCAGCAGTCCAAAGTGTATGAGCCATAGTAATTGTTTTATTAATTTTATTTTTGGAATGTTCGTTGCTAATGAACATTGGATAGTTATATTAATCATGAATAATTAATTAAAAACAATAAAGATAACTGATTTTGTGTTAGTCTTATATTCTGCTACCTTGCTGAATTCATTTATTAGTTCCAAAAGCCTGAATGTGGCTTAGATTTGTGACAATTTGTTGATCACTCCTTGTCTTTTATGACTTTACAAATTTGATGACTACTGGTCAGGTATTTTATAGAAAATTCCTCAGTTTGGGTTTGTCCGCTGTTTTCTCATGATTACACTGGGGTGCTGGTCAGCGTGCTCAGCGTCTCCGCTGTCAAGTTGCTGCCGTTTCCTTTCTGTGCTCCTCAGCGGGATGTCGCTACATCCAGCCCACCCTCAAGGTGGCAGACAGGGAAGTAAGCTCCTCCTGGAGTGAAGAATATCAGAAAGAGTTTGGCCCCTGGTTAAAACCACCACAGCAATTAGTAAATATTTCAGGGGAGATGTTGGCTGTGCAGATACCCTGTTAGTCCTTGGAGTTGTGCCCACAGATCTTATCATTCAGCCCTGGCTGCTGCAGGCCCATGGATGGCCATGAGAAGTACTTGGTAGAGAAAGTAGGGCACCTAGAACCCCGCTCAGGGCCCAGGAGGCACTGCATGGGTGGCCGCCCTTGCTACAACACCTCAGAGGCACAGAGCTGGCCCATGTGGCAACCCCAAGCCAGCCAGCCAGCAGGCATCGGCCAAGAGACTTCTGCTGGGGAACATGGATGCGTGCATTCAGCCGTCTCTGCTGGCGTTCATTGGGTGCTTCACGTGGGTGCTGGAAGTTGTGCTCAGGGCTTTACATTGAGTACTTGAAGACATGGCCTACATTACATCCGTGTTAGAGATGTGAAGTAACTTGCCCAAGGGCACATGTGTGGTAAGAGGCTGAGCTAAGTGCAGACCTGGGTGTGTCCAGTTCTGGGTGCCTTGGCCCTAACCACCAACCTGCCCTGCCTCCCCACACATCGTGGAAGTTAGTGTGCGTTCATCCAGGTGCTTGAGGGTCAGGGAAGAGACGGCCGTGTTGAGGAGGGATCTCCCAGGTGGGCTGCTATGGTGGGCTGCAGTCAGCAGGCTGCTTGACAGAGCAAGCCCAGTTTTTGTGCATGGGATTGACATAAATGAAATCCCGAGTGGGGGCTTCATGGGTCCTGTCATCTCTGTAACCTTCCTAAAGTGCAGAATGGAATGAGAAATGTGATTCTTTCTTCTGCTTCTTCAGCGCATTTATTATCTTTCCCTGGAATTCTACATGGGCCGCACGCTGCAGAACACGATGGTGAACCTGGGCCTTCAGAATGCCTGCGATGAAGCCATCTATCAGGTACGGGGCCTCGTGGCTGGGCTCCTGGGTGGCCCCTCGTGGTGCTTTGAGGTCTGAATCCATTTTCCCACGGAGGTGAGCCCTGATGTTAAGACTAGCAGCTATCTGGGAATCGGGAGACTTACAGCCTGTTCTCCCCTCCTGGAAGGAATGGGTTGGTGGGGCTGCTCTCTGTTTTTGAGAGGAGAAAGTGAGAATTGAATGGACCACAAGCATGAGGTTGAATTGGGATGCGAAGGTGTGGAGGTTCTAGAGGCCATCCCACACCCCACCCCACCTCGGGTGGATTTAGAGCACCGTACCAGTGGTTGGTATTATTCCATTTTGACTTCATCAAACTGTTAACCCACATCTGGTTTCCCTCCCTCCACTCCTGAGGTGACTTCCAGAGCTTACCCTAGTTGTCTAGTTGTAAAAGCGTCATTTCTCCCCTAAAAACAAAAACTGTCTTTCCTTGGGAGTCCGTCATTAGCACTTGCTCACTTTGAACTTAATCCTTTCATGGTTCCTTTGTGGTTTTAGAGCAGAGCAGCCATTGACTTCCTTGTCTGTCTTCGCTTCCCTTCCCAGCTGAGTCTCTAGAGTATAACCTTTTACCTGCGTATAGATGGGTGTCTTCATGGCAAGGCCACTCCACCTCAGCACCATGCCATCGCCTTTGCTTTGCTTGGGTTTGGATGTGGGTGGGAGGAGTGGGGAGGTTTCATTGGGGGCAAATGTCTTGCATGGCTGGGAGGCAGCTCAGCGTTGCCTGGGGCTCCGTCTCCCTGTGCAGGACGTCATGGCTGTGTCTGTGCACAACAAAATGCAACAAAAACTTTACTCCCCGTGTTCAAAATTAGCTAATGGCGCTGAAGGTTACCCTGGCAGGTGACATGTCATTTATATCTGTTTACAGACTGTTAACATTAGGACATGTCTGTAAGAAGTACAGAACATGCAATATCTTAGTCTTGTCTTTGGATTTTACCATTATAGAATGCATTTTATTTTTTGAAACATTTTATGCAGTTCTTACATATAGTAAAAATTTTAGGGAATAGTTTGCATCATAACTATGCAATATGTTTATAATTTTTATTCACAAAAAAATGAATGTTAATTATAGAAATTTAGAAATTGCAGGCAAGCATATATCCTTTTAAACTTTGTATACTTGATGGGAGGTTCCAAGATGGCCGAATAGAAACAGCTCCAGTCTACAGCTCCCAGCATGAGCGACACAGAAGACTGGTGATTTCTGCATTTCCAGTTGAGGTACCGGGTTCATCTCACTGGGACTTGTCGGACAGTGGCTGCAGGACAGTGGGTGCAGCCCACTGAGGGTGAGCCAAAGCAGGGCGAGGCATCGCCTCATCTGGGAAGTGCAAGTGGTCAGGGAATTCCCTTTCCTAGCCAAGCAAAGCTGTGACAGACAGCACCTGGAAAATTGGGTCACTCCCACCCCAATACTACGCTTTTCCAACGGTCTTAGCAAACGGCACACCAGGAGATTGTATCCCGCGCTGGACTGGAAGAGTCGCACGCCCACAGAGCCTCGCTCATTGCTGGCACAGCAGTCAGAGATCCAATTGCAAGGAGGCAGCGAGGCTGGGGAAGGGGCGTCCACCATTGCTGAGGCTTGAATAGGTAAACAAAGCCATTGGGAAGCTCAAACTGGGTGGAGCCCACCACAGCTCAAGGAAGCCTGCCTGCCTCTGTAGACTCCACCTCTGGGGGCAGGGCATAGCTGAACAAAAGGCAGCAGAAACTTCTACAGACTTAAATGTCCCTGTCTGACAGCTTTGAAGAGGAGTTTGAGATCTGAGAACAGACAGACTGCCTCCTTAAGTGTGTCCCTGACCCCCGAGTAGCCTAACTGGGAGACACCTCCCAGTAGGGGCTGACTGACACCTCACACGACCGGATGCCCCTCTGAGACAAAACTTCCAGAGGAAGGATCAGGCAGCAACATCTGCTGTTCTGCAGTATTCGCTGTTCTGCAGCCTTGCTGGTGATACCCAGGCAAACAGGGTCTGGAGTGGACCTCCAGCAGACTCCAACAGACCTGCAGCTGAGGGTCCTGACTGTTAGAAGGAAAACTAACAAACAGAAAGGACATCCACACCAAAATCCCATCTGTACGTCATCATCATCATCAAAGACCAAAGGTAGATAAAACCAAAAAGATGGGGAGAAACCAGAGCAGAAAAGCTGAAAATTCTAAAAATCAGAGGGCCTCTTTTCCTCCAAAGGAATGCAGCTCCTCACCAGCAATGGAACAAAGCTGGACAGAGAATGACTATTGAGTTGAGAGAAGAAGGCTTCAGGCGATCAGACTTCTCCGAGCTAAAGGAGGATGTTCGAACCCATTGCAAAGAAGCTAAAAACCTTGAAAAAAGATTACATGAATGGCTAACTAGAATAAACAGTGTAGAGAAGTCCTTAAATGACTTGATGGAGCTGAAAACCATGGCACGAGAACTACATGATGCCTGCACAAGCTTCAGTAGCCAATTCAATCAACTGGAAGAAAGGGTATCAGTGATTGAAGATCAAATGAATGAAACGAACTGAGAAGTTTAGAGAAAAAAGAGTAAAAAGAAATGAACAAAGCCTCCAAGAAATAATGGGACCATGTGAAAAGGCCAAATCTACTTTTGATTGGTGTAACTGAAAGTGACGGGGAGAATGGAACCAAGTTGGAAAACACTCTTCAGGATATCATCCAGGAGAACTTCCCCAACCTAGTAAGGCAGGCCAACACTCAGATTCAGGAAATATAGAGAATGCCACAAAGATACTCCTCGAGAAGAGCAACCCCAAGACACATAATTGTCAGATTTACCAAAGTTGAAATGAAGGAAAAAATGTTAAGGGCAGCCAGAGAGAAAGGTCAGGTTACCCACAAAGGGAAGCCCATCAGACTAACAAAAGATCTCTTGGCAGAAACTCTCCAAGCCAGAAGAGAGCGGGGGCCAGTATTCAACATTCTTAAAGAAAATAATTTTCAACCTAGAATTTCATATCCAGTCAAACTAAGCTTCCTAAGTGAAGGAGAAATAAAATCCTTTACAGACAAGCAA